>NC_070590.1:11254058-11855035 GCF_027409825.1 Scomber japonicus | reverse complement strand
AGAGAGAGAGAGAGAGAGAGAGAGAGAGAGAGAGAGAGAGAGAGAGAGAGAGAGAGAGAGAGAGAGATGGGGAGAGAGTGTTAATGCATTTCGGTATGAAAAAAGTGTTTTGTGTGGATAACTAGAAAACGTTTGAGGTCCAACGGAGCTTTAGAATCCTATTAATTTCACAGCCAGAGGTTGCACCACCTTTCTAAATAAAAAAAACCTTAACTGGGTATGTGTATGAATGCCATACTGATGTGTGTGCCTCTGAGTTCACAGACCGCCTCTTAGCTCTTTAGCTAGCGGTGCTGAACACATGACTGGAGAAAAACTGGTTGTGGGGTTTTTGTTGTTGCTAAGCGACAACCAAAAAAACCTGTCTCTAGCACAGCAGTGCTCTTTCATATTCATAAATTCGAATGTTAAAAATATTCTTGGCTCTCTGTGCTGTGGGGAGCGTGCAACAGTGTATGCATTCTTTTCAAAGTGATGAGAAAAAGAAGCCTGTAGTGTGAAGACAGGCTCCTGGTGGACTTGTACATCAACAGAGGGAATAAATGTGTGTTAGTAGGCATTTCACACAGGTAAATGAGCCGTGGGACCAGCGTTACTGCAGCCCTACATGAAGCCAGTATGTTTCTCGCCTTGTTGATCCCTGGTGTGCTCGTGGATGTAAATGAACAAAGGACGTTTCAGTGTTTCCTTTGTACTGTATTCGTTTTAACCAGGAGAGATAAACACAAAAGGCAGAAGGGAGGAGAGGATGAAAGTCAGATTTGAACCCACAGGGCAAAAGGGCAGCTCAGTACATGAAACTCACAGTATGATGCCAAATCCATATGTCTCCTACCTTGCCAAGCAGACCCCAGGTGTATTCACAGATGTGGGGGCAGATGGGGGCCAGCAGCAGAGTTTGTCTCTCTATGAACTGGAAGACGAGGTCTCTGTGCATGCCTTCAATGGCCAGCTCTCGATACTTATCTTTTGCAGCCTGCACACATGCATCAACAATTTAAAAAAGGTCATCAGCATCACTGGTTACTAGGTGATTCCTGTGCTATTCCATACACAATTAAAGTAAATTCACTGCATACTCAGGATGATATCTGAATCCTCAGTCATGTTATGCTCTTTCTACTGTTTTATCTATGCAGTATTCAAACTATAATCACATAAAATGCTAACAGAGAATGAAAAACATGCTTATCTATAAGATATGAAGATGAGAGTACTAGAGAGTTGATGGAGATTTTATTTACCTGGAACTCAAGAAGCCACTCTTCAGAGCCTCTTTGTACATCATC
This sequence comes from Scomber japonicus, assembly GCF_027409825.1. Lineage (NCBI taxonomy): Eukaryota > Metazoa > Chordata > Actinopteri > Scombriformes > Scombridae > Scomber > Scomber japonicus. The sequence goes on along the minus strand of NC_070590.1, from coordinate 11,853,746 downwards.
CTGTCATAGTGCTGCTCTGTCTTCAAGATCCCTGCATTTATCTCACTAGACAGGACACAGAATCCTTTCAGTCAGTTTGCAAACTAAGTTTACAACTCACCTCTCAGTGAAGAGTCAAAAAGTAAAAAGGTAAAGATTTTCTGAGGGCACCATCTAAATTCTGAAGGACTGAATCACTTCTAGTTGACCCAATGGTAACTGGCTTATTTTACCAATTATTATGGCTCACTTTCATCATAATTTCAAATCCCTCCACGTTTTGACCTTGTATGTAAGCTGATGTAGCCAATCAGTGCTGTGCATTTTATTAATATCTTTTTAAGCTCAGTATAGACAACAAGATGAAATCATTTGTCAAGTCACCAAGTAGTTGATTAAAAATTAATCAACAGCTATTCGAATAATAGATTACTTATTTTTATTAATAGTTCAACATTTTTGGAAAACATGGTTATTCACTTTCATGAGGACAGTGACTCACTAACCCTAACTGAAATCTAAAAATGACAAGAGAAATTTTACAGGCTGTTGTGTACATAACTACTTCTTGGTGTGGCGTAGTGACTTCCTGGAGTCATTACCAAGTTGCCAGAAATTGCGCATGGCCAAGACCCTACAAAACCCTACACAACCTGTCTTTTTTTTTTGTACAGATGAAACAAATAAGATATAAAGTGATAATGAGCTTCAGAGGTGCTGAAAGGGGTGAATTTTGTTATCTTTGAACAAAGTCAGGTTAGCAGTGTCTCCCTGTTTACAATCTTTACATTAAGATAACAGGCTGCTAGAATGAGTGCATTTCACAATATGTCAAATTAGTTCTTTAAAGCATTTTAGCAAAATTCAATGCCACACATTTCTGGAAATGGTGATTTCATCAAAGCTTCTCTAAAAACCCATCTACATAGCCTTACTTAATGTGAAAGTTAATCATTTAATAATAATTTATGTGACCTTGGTAGCTGTCAATCCATAATCCATCCACTCTGAATGAACCGCATCATCTACCTGGCAAAGACCCGATCATTGAAGGTATCGGCAGGTCCAGTCCTGAGGTTGTTCTGGTTGGCTATCATCTCCTTCACCCACTCAACCCAGGTGTAGAGGCGCAAGATGCCAGCGTCAGCCATGGTCTCCACAAAGTTGGCATCCTCCACTGTATCGCCGGCATCAGCTAGAGCCAGACGCATGCCTGAGAGAGGAAATGAAGAGAGTGTGTTAAACCAATGAGAAGTTTAGTATGATTAACAGTGACAAAAACAACGGGTGCAAGGTAATATGTTTTTAAGATGACAGGATACATGAGCAACAACTCATCTATGAACTGCTTTTCAGCTAATATTTCAGAGCAAAAGAAATTTAATTCTCACCCATGACTTTGGGATTTGCTGCAATTACATATTTAACTATATGGGTCCTTGTAATCATGACACACATGCAAACATCGCAACAAAGTTTTTCTTCTCTTTGGCGAAATACTTTTCAACAATCAGGGGAACAGGCAGTGTGGAAAACTCCACAGTGTGACAAAACACAAATATCCAGCAGACGCTATATGAAGCCAGGAATATAAAGTCAACTTAATAAATCTATCTGCTGTCAGATCATGAAGTTCTTTACTTCCACGGCAGGACAGCTTCTTGAGATATAGCAGGCACACACATATCTATTATTTAGCGCTTGTAGAACGTCAGCAAGAACAAAGAAGGTAAAATGACATAAAAAACAAAGAGGCTGGATCGACTAAACCTGAGATGTATTAAGGTCAGGAGGGACACCAGAGTTATTCAGTGTCCCCTTCATGGTATAAATGGAAAATATTAAGTAATCATATAAGTAAGTATATGAACATTTTAAAAAACATGCGATTCAAAATGGATTATAATTATTAATTGTAACAAAGAGAACCCATACAAGATAAGACCTTTAAAATGACATTTTCAGGGACAAAATTGAAACCCCAGTAAAAAAAAAAAAAAAATCTTCTCTTCCTCTTGGTTTCTACAATAAATAAATAAATGAATAAAATATAAAAATTGAGTTTGTACATCTCTCCTCTTGTCCTGTAGAGACACCAACAGGGAGTGCAGCCTTTCTGGATGATTCATGATTAACAGGAATATTTATTTTGCAATAATATTATACAGCTGTAGACATAAGCTGCTGCTGGTGGAAGGATTATATTAACTGTATGCAGCTTTAATGGTTATGTTGTGATTAAAGCATAAATTACATAAAGTATTACTATAAAGACAGTCATTATATACTGTGCAAGATATCTGACAAATACAATACATGTTAATAGCACGCAATGTCAATAATGGCTCAAATCGCTTATGGGAATAGAACATTTTCTAATTATCTTCGCCAGAAGATAAAGGATCTTTATCATACAGTGAAGTCTAATGGCCTGTGCACTACGCAAACACACTGCAATTTGTTCGAAATGTTTACCTAATGCCTTTTTCATCCTTCAGTGAAACATGACAGAGTTATTCAAAGAAAATCATGATAGAGGAGAAGAATGAAAGATAAGAAACACAGAAGGGAGATAAATTAAGAAGAAACAGAGTGTACCATCTGCTGAGAACTTTTCAATGGCTTGGCTGAGAGTGAGGAAGTTTCCAGTTGATTTGGACATCTGGTGAATAGAAAAACAGATGTTAGCCACCAAAATCCTTGGAGTATCTCCGCCCACACAATTACACTGCACTGTGGAATAAAAGCACTGATTCACAGAGTGTCTGTGTTTAAAACTATAAAAGAGCAAAGGATGTACAAATCAACAGCACATACAGTAATTAAAAATCAAACACTAGCTAATCACTGGCACATAAGAGCTTTTTTTTAAAACTAGGCTTTCTGCAAAATACAATAATGCTATTATATTAATGTTTTAAATCTGTCAGTAAGGACTAGACTTTTTCTTCTGAGCATATCACCCTTATAACAAATGAAGAGATGAATATAAATACATACAGATTAATACTTCACATCATTAAACATAAATATAATGATGTGAAGTATTAATCTCTGAAATACCTTTTCAGAGTTGAGGAGCAGATGTCCATTGGCCCGCACTGCCTGTGGCCACTTCCCACTGTGGACAAGAAAAATTAATTGATCATTGATTTCATCTTTACCGTCATCATCATAATCAAATGAACCTTAATCCGAGGTTGCTTCACACTTTTCAAATCAATTGAAATACTTGTTGAGAACTCAAAGAAAAGAAATGAAATTCCCCTTTTCACAGCAGAATGAATTCACATTCAGATTGGGCAATATTACTACAATAAATATTGTGATATTAATACTGACTTTTTTCCAATAGATATGAAACTCCATAAAGAAAACATATGTAAAATCACAAATCAAGTATTCAGATGAATTTATGTTAATGCAGTGAATAAACCGTGTTCACTATTATGCTTTTGATTATATAAACTAAAGGACTTAACCGGAACCCATTCAGTGCCTCTTAACACTGTGGTGTAGTCTATTCTGAAGTATTGTAGTGGTAGTAAATTGAAACTGAATAATGTGCTGTAGCTCTGCTTTCAGTTTGATAGTGTTCCTTCAAATCCGGGGGCCATGTTTTACTTGCTGTCATCTACATTACCGGCAATTACATCTTTTAACACACATGAGTAACTTCACTTTCCCTGATTACTTGAACTTGACACCATTCTTTGATTGAGACACCCGAGTATAAAGGCTTATATCACACCATAATTTATCAAACTAAAACTGACATTGTTTCTTGTATTAACCGCTACAAAAATCATAATCATGCTAGAAAAACTCTAATTTATACTTCTGTCATGAATAAACAGACCCAATCCTTAGATCTTAAACGATCTGAATGCTAATGAATGCTATAATGTAGCCCCTCATTCATTTGATTCAACTCTCTGCACACTCAGTCAGTCGATTAGGTAAACTTACCTGTCTTTAGGCCACATAGCCACATGGTTGTACAGGTAGTAAGACAGGTGGTTGGGCACCAGATCTTTGCCAGACACGCGGACGTCCACAGGGTACCAGTACTCAAACTCCCGTCTCAGTCGCTGAAGATGTTCTTTAGGGATGCTTGTCTTGGGGAAAGGAGATGTCTTAAAGAATATGAAGTCCCACACCTCTCTGGTCATCTGCTCTGGTCTGTGAGAAAAGAAAATAAAGAGACAAAAATGGTCAAGTTCAGAAAGAGGGATGTATTGGGTTGAAGCAAGGTGAAAAGATGTAATTAGTTGCTTATGTTTGAGCACAGGAACAGATTTGAGGATCTTTGAATGAACACTTTGAATTGATTTTATTAAACTCTCTCAAATGCAGTAGTTGTCATTGAGGGTTCATTTTATTTATTTATTTTATTATTCTTATTTCATGGATGAATACTCAAATGAATACTCAACGCAAAATAATCAACCTTAAAAAAAGAAAAAAAAAAGAAAAGCAACACCTGTCTTTTTTGAAATGATTAAATTTAGTCTTTCTCCCTCAGGTGAATAATGTCTATTGATATTTGAAGGCAGAGAGAGATGGAACATAGACAGAGAGGCACCAAAAAGGGGAGAGAGTGCATGAGTTAGAGCTTAATCCTTGTGTATTTTTATGTGGGTTTTTAAGTATGCGTGTGTCCGTACTTGATGGCCAATGGTGAGGCTCCCTGTCCATTCAGCACACCTCCTTGGAGGAGGTGGGCTACAGTGTAGTAAGCCATGTAGATGGTGGAATCTGATAGTGACTCAATCAGCCATTGCTCATCCCAAGGCAGCCGCGTTCCTATGGTAACCAGGAGGCATGCACACATACAAACACACACACACACACACACACACACAATCATGAGAGAGAAAGCCAGAGAGACACAAAAATGAGGAAAAACAGTTGCTGTGTCCTCTGTACTGACTGATCATATTCTGTTGCCTTCCTTGTTAAGCTGTTCCTGTTGAGCTGGTTACATGCTGGTGACAAGAGAAACACTTACACAATAGAACAAGTCTCTGGTTTACTGTGTAATCCTTGGCAAACAAACTGAGGTGTAAATCTTCATTGTTAAAAAAATGTAAACCTCAACTCAACCAAAGCAGAAGTGGCTGAACTGTTGACTTTGAAAAGAAACAAGTAACTATTTTTTTCTTTTTGAGAATTTTTGAGAGATGGATGATGAAAAAGGTTATGAAGACACATTACTCATTCACTCTCAAGTGCACAAAGCTTGTGATTTCATGTTTCCACTGAGCATACATTGTTGTAAAAATCAAATAAAAAATGAATGTACCTACTCTTGCAAAACCTACTTTTTGATCCATTTGAATTTCACTTCAGAAGAAAAACTATTGCTGTAAAACTGAAAATCAGAAAAGTATTGCTTGCATTCACAAGTGAGGAAGTGAAATGAATCTGCACAACCTGTGCCTTACAAAAATATCTTTAAGTTTCGACTGTTCGCCTCTTATGCCGATTGGTCCAATTCATATTGTGAAAATGTGTGGGGAGATTTCGACAGTGGGAGTATACAACAGGCCTAGACTGTACTGGATTGGCCTGTACTGTATGCCAGCTGGTCTTTAGTCTGCATCTATTCCTTTATGAACAGAAAGACAGGTTGTTACTAGGTGCGTTATCATCAGTCCTCTGTCTCCATCTATAGACCAAAACCATAATACAACAAACAAACTATATTTTTGTAAGAGGCAGCAAATAAAACCAAAGTTGGAAATGTCACACTAATTAAAAGTAACTCACACAATCCTTCACATACAGTACCAAGGAAACAAACACTCACCTAGCCCGTAAGTACGAGAGCAGGCATGCTCCTGCAGCCAGGCCAGGGTAGCCTCAAAGTTTCTCCTGGTCTCATCACAAAATCTGTGTAGTGTTTTACAAAACAGAGCATATACAAACACAAGAAGCAGATGTTCATTTGTTTTCTCAGACTTTGGCATAATAAGCTTTGTATTCAGATGATATAGGCTACAGGGTTTTTAAAAAATGGCCAAGGAATTAAGAACATCAGAGGTCAGTGTCTTACGTCTCCAAAGACTTGAGGACTTCATTGGCCTGCTGCTTCCACTCAGCATCCCCATAGTCCAAATACCTGAAAAACATTCAATATTACCATATCTGAAGACAGTCCAACAATTTCAGATATTGTGCCTTGAAAAGACATCTCACAATCATCAGGCTGACTCAAAACCAGCAAATTCATTTCTGATCTAACAGTTCTTAAAAATCACACAGCCATGTAGCCTCAGATCCACTGAGCTCATGACATTTCTTCCTATTACAAAAGAAACAAACATTCAGTTTCAACATGCTAAGTTTCTTGTGATCAGACTCACCATTGGTCACAGAGAGCCACTACACACTCATCACATGAACGTGACATGACCTGTTTTTCTGGCTCCATGTAGATCATGGCCTCGCCCTGTGGTAGATCAAAAGAGAGCCAACATCATTACTATCAATCAAATCATACATGGGAACTCTAAGATACTCTATAACAGAGGGCAGACAGAACAAAAAATATTGATGATTATTGTTTCACATGTTTTTGCACAAGAAAAAAAAAATTTGTCTTACCTTCTCCACCATCATTTTCTGGATGGGCTTCTTGACATCCTGGACCTTCTGCCCCTTGTAGCCATCTACCAGCATGATCTGAAGCAGGAATTCATTCACAGAAATGTATATTGATGTATTTTAAGCACTCACTTCTTGCATATTGCACCTGCATTTAAGTTCTTATTTCTTTGAAATGTGCAATCTGCTGACAGTCGAGGCAGCTGGATTTGTGAGTTTAGGATTAGCAGAAAAATGAATAAATACAATTTTCAAACGGTCTCTGTGTGTTCATCATACTAAACAAAACCAAGCCCACATTTATACACAGTTTTTGAGTTATAGACAGAACTAAATTAAGGGCAACACATACCCAACAGTCAGGTAATTAATTATTTAGTGTAGCCTTATAATGTGAATTGCTTGGTTTGTGCCTGGGAGATAAATCACACAAGCTTCAAACCTAAAGTTAAATCCACAGAGGGTTTTCAGAGGGGCTGCATTTTGCTGACCTGTTTTGCTGTTTTATTCCTCTGTAACCCCAATGAGTTGACTCACCCCTTCATAAAATCCCTTCAGGTAGACTTTCTCCTTGGCCTCAACCAGTTTCTCCTTGTCATTCTGGCTCTGGATCTTCAGCTCATCACACACAAGAGGAGCAGACAGGTTCCCGTAGCCTGGGATCTCAATGATAGGGACCTGGCACGTGCATACACATACACAAATTTAGCAACTTAGATTGAATTTGTTTTCATATTTGTGTTTTTTTTTTTTATTACTAGAAGTGGTGGGTTAAATAGAACAGGAGATCAGCTTACCGGCTCAAAAGGTAATACCATCTTGTCCTCAATTCCATACTTCTCTCGAAGGGCCTTTTGGAAAATTAGGTATTAACAAAGACATTATTAACACTGCAAAATGTAGCCATGCTTCATCACTGTCTCGTTAAATGGCAACATTTTATCCTCAGGGATAATGAGTTTAGTCCACCTGAATTTAAGCAGATAACACAACAGTCTAATTAAAGCGCACAATCTGTTGAAACGTGATACAATCTTAATTTTTCCACAAGTTTCATATGGGCTTTGTTGTCAGTGTTTTAATGCAGTAGATTTATTTTTGGGTATCCTCCTCACTTCTTTTTTCTTGATGTCCCTGAGAGCAGCAATGTCATCAGGAGCGTCGGATGGTACACTGGTAACTACCCCGGTACCTGAAGGAAAAAAGGTCAAAACATGACATGTATTGATGCAGATCAGGTGGTATGTTTCTCAGTGACACTGCAATCTATATAACATGCATTCAAAGCGATGAAGTGCCCATTGCCACCACATTCTTCCACTGTTGAACAGCTGCACTGGATTGGGGTGGGTTAAAAGAACCATTATAGTCGAAACTGATAAATGTCAGGAGATGACCCAGATTCACACTTATTCATTGCTCTCCATCATCTCCATACTCCATTAAAAACTCATTCTAATTTGAATTCTGACATGTCAACTTATAATTCAGAAATTGCAATCAAGACTATTCCAAAAAGTCCAGCAACAGAACACACTGATACAGACAAACTACACCCGTCAAGCACCACCGACCAGAGAAATACAAAGTGCTGACTAACAGAGCCGAGGCAATCTAAGTGCAATTAGATCAATTCCATTTGTTTACAAATGTTCTCCCTCAGGAGCAAAGAAGCAGCCATTACTTTGATCCTTTGACATCACAGTGGAAGACCTCATAAATTCAATAGTGACCTTGGCCTACTATTTCAAGACTCCTCGGTTTTATTCCATGTGCCCCGCCAAGAATATTTAAGACAAGGAAGACTAAGGGATAAAGCTCCATGTGGATTTTCTGCAGAAAGTAATACGTAAAGTAACAAAAGCTAGAATAAATTATCCTGATGTTAACACCCTGACACACTTCAAGACGGTTTTGTTGAGTTCTTCAGCAAAAGTCAGCTACATTTCACAAGCATTAAAGATGGCACATGAAAAAGAAAAAAATGAGTGTGGTACTTCCACTCAAGGGCATTCTGACTGCTGTGAGAAATGCTGTCAAAGAAGCCTTTCAAAACTGCAACGCTTTAAACAGATTAAACGGATAGCCATGAAAACCATAGAAGAAAACAAACAAACACAACCTCTCTAGATGTATCTATGTCTTGGCCCTTTAAGTCAAGTTCACTCATACCTTTGTCCTCCTTGATGGTAAGCATGGGCAGAGCATAGATGATCTTATAGGAGGTCAGAGGAGCACTCAGGGCACAGCCAAGGATATCCTAGAAAGGGGCAAAAATGATCAAAACACAACATTTGACTACATTTAAATACATACAGTAGACCGTACCCCATCCTGCTTGGAAAATGTGACCATAGTAATTAGTAAACCATTTAAAAAGGGAATAGGTTTAGCAAGTGTTTTTTTGCTATAGACATGTAATCTTGTGATTCTAATTGTCTTTACCCTCTTAAATTCAAAATCTACAACTTTTGTAAATGCAAACTGCTTTACAGCTTTTAAATAATACATCAGGTTAATGCCTTACAACATCAGCTTGAATTAATAAAAGAAAAATTCATTAGAATTCATTGCTCATTTATAAGGCTGGAAGCAGGAAGTGCAAAACAGCAGTACCTGTCCCAGTATTTCCATGACCACTGGCACCACTCCATTCTCCTTTGTGAAGCCCTGGAAAGACATGTTCCTGGCAGACCTCGCAGTGCAGATGAAGATGTCTCCGCTGACTGTCTCAAAGGCGACATACTTCATGTCAGGTCTCACCCAGCAGTTGGTCTGACCAAACATGGTCTCTGGTCTCAGAGTGGCAGCCACCAGATAGATGTTTTTGCCTTTCACTGCACTGCAGGAAGGAAGCAGGAAGGAAGGCTTCAACATTTTACTTCTGTATTAAATCTAGAGTTAGTGGTAATCAAGATGAGAATTATGCATACAGAATGTGTCTGTTGAGAGGTATCCTCCCTGACAAGAGTAACTAGCAATAAAGTGTCCAGCGTTTGTAATTTGTTACCTGCTGTAAAAGACTTTGGACTTGAATTTTGCTGTGTATGGTTCCACAATCTTCATCTTGATGAGAGTGTACTCCTGAGGTCCGACTCCCTGCAGGTGATGTCAACACTTTAGTTGGAAGCAAATTAACTGAATAACATCTCCCAGTTAGAACAAATTCAAATCCCCTCATTTTAATATAAGACAGTTTGAAAGGATTTAGTTGAATTTCCTGTTATAAGATTTTGTGCCAACTTCAGCAAAACATGTATTTGCTAAAGTCAATTCAGTGTGTAGAGTTTTCCATAACCAAACAAAACTGCAGGATGGAATAAACAAAATAATAGGTCAAATAAATTCAATAGTGATCCCCATGGTCAAGTGTTTTAAATAGGAGGTGTGTTATAAACGTTTGACCTGGCCAAGTGTGTCCCCTGACATGAACCCAATAGAATAAAGGAAACAAAACCCTTCCAGCAAAGAGCAGGTGTAAAAGAATAATCTGTGGAAAAAATGGCAGAAAATCTCTCTGCAGATTTGGGCAATCATTCATGCCCTGAAGCATCAAACTCTTATCAAAAACATAGGTGTATACAAAATAGTAAAAAATAAAAAAGATGGAGTCTCACTAATGAAGGCTGTGCTGACTTTCATTGCAGTTTATTCTCAAATATGGATCTTTCATTATAATTTAAATCAGTCAAACTTTGTATTTTGTAATTACTTAGCATTTTAGTGATCTTGACCAGGGTTGTACTTAATTTTGTTATAATCAAATTACAATTTAATTTTTCAGTGTACCTCTCCTGTCTGCCTGTCATGATCCATGCATGGTTGTCCATCCTTGGGTGAGTAGATGGTGTACCTGCACAGGAATCAGGGACATTCATATTAGACTACTAAAAATAAAAAACACACAATGGTTCAAAATTAAGTTAAACAAAAAGAAAAACTCCAATATCCACACACACACACACACACACACACACACACTATCATGACAGCTACAAAAATCATAATCACTATATGATCATTATATAATGTGGCACAGTTTATCAAAATTGCTACTTTCCTGACTGTTCCCTTTATTGCTGAAAGAAGTATGCAACAACATGAAACAAGTGAGAAACGTCTATGACCTCACCTTTTGCCAAATTTAATCTTTTTTCTCTCCTTCAGTGTGACAAACTGCCACCTGACGAAGGAGTCGTAGAAAGGGTTCACATCTGTGGTGATGAATGAACGCCTCCAGTCCACCTGTGAGGTCACAACATGACACCAGCATTTAGGCACAATCAATTAAAATGAATAACTTGAACTACTTATACTCAGGGCCCATACATCCTTGTGTAATTGGAATCAAAGCATACATTTACTTGTTGTATTTTATTGTATAAAAGGGTCAGAAACAAATACAGAGAGACAGACAAAGATGACATCTGCTAGATTCTTGTACTTAGTCACCTTAACTCCCATCATTTTGAGATCTTTAACGGCCAGAGGAGGGAAATACTCCAACCAGTGTTCAGCATTGGCAAACTCGGCAATCTCCTGGTCATTCAGGCCCAAAGACTTCATGATGTCCCACTGGAAAGTGGCGGTTCCAGTTTTGGCTGCAGCTTTACTCTAACAGAGGAATAAGAAAGAGTTGAATGGTACATGGTAAATGGACTGTACTTATATAGCGTCTTTCTAGTCTTTACGACCACTCAATTACATCTCATTCACCCATTCACACACATTCATACACTGATGACAGGGGCTACCACGCAGGGTGCCATCCTGCACCTCAGGAGGAAGTGGCGGTTCCAAATTTGGCTGCAGCTTTACTCTAACAGAGGAATAAGAAAGAGTTGAATATTGTGAATTGAAGTATCCCTTTTGAATGATGAACGTAGTATTATGTGGATAAGAAAGCAAAGAATATGTAACAAAACACAAATGCTCACACAACATAAATCACCACATTTTGTCCAGTGTGTTTGATGATGATGACATATTATTTTTTACAGTTCATGTCAAACACTTCATATTGTTGAGTTAAAATGTTTAAATGGATCGTTGTTCTTTCACATGATTAAACACCCAGTTTTGTTTTAAAGGAACACACTCAGCCTGGAGAATGCTTCCTAAAATTAAAATCCAAAGTTATTATAAAATGTTTGGATTACTGAGTTTATCCAATTGTTAACCTTTAAATATATATTTTTTTATTAATGAATTTTTGTTTTTATTTTATTTTATCAAAAAGAAAAACTTGAAATAAAGAGCCTTAGTTGTTAATGACAAGAATATACACTAAATTTTCATCTGTATGTGGAAAATGCCATCAATATTGTCCCTCATTTTCTGACCTTCTTGCCCTTTGCTTTATCCTTGATGATGATTTCATCAGATGCCTCAGGCTTCTCCTTCTCTTCTTCATCCTCGTCCGGAAATTGCGGGGGGTTTCCATACAGCTCCATCTCTCTCTTCAGCTTGTCTGCACAGGCCTGGAGGATAAAAGATGGATTTATGAATCCAGAACATCAGGACACAGCAGTGTGTGTTTGAGGTTTGAAGACAGGGAGTTAGTAACAGGAATAACCTCCGACATGTTGACATAGAATGCCAGTAAAAATGCAGAGTGGGTTTGATGAATAACACTTGTTATTTTGTTTCTTTAGTTGTTTAATTGGGCAGGAAATCTACAAAAACGTATTAGGTCAATGTCAGCTCTTACAAAGCATCACAAACACAGATTTTTGAGGCAATGCCAAAAATGATCAAAACTAAAAAACTTACACAACCTCTATGCTACGGCTGAACAAATTTGAAAAAGTATCTCATTGCATTTATTTTGGACTGAAATTGAAAATGTCATATGACTTGCAATATCAGAAGGAATGAAAATTGTTATATAGTTATTCTCATTTTCATTTAAAAAACATATTTAAATGACTATGGTGTGATTTTTGCAGGGCTCTGTATCAAACAAAGATGTTTTCTTTAATCTGTAGAATATGATGTGTAAACCAGGACCTTTCTGCAGCACAAACATATTTGATTCAAAATTGTATTTTACACGTTTTGCCTTAAACACACATTACACCTCCTGCAATTTGAAAATTACAGTGGGCCATATTGGATTTCAATAAAATTTTGATTAATTGTTCAGCCCTAATCCATTCCCTGCAACTACACACAGTGCAGTAATGTGATGGACTGAAGAAAAATAAAACAAAAAAACACTCACTTTGATTGGCATTCCTGTGCAGTGAAGCCCGAACGGGAAGAGGCATTTCTTTCCTTTCAGAGATTGGTAACCAACACCAAACTGTAAAGAAAAAATAAATTAAAAAAAAAAGCAGCAACTCAAACACCAGTAGTAATATGATGCATATTTCCTCCTCACATAACCGTCATGAGCGCTGACAGAAGAAATTATTTCTCAGTATTCAATCTTCTTACCTCACACTTTGACAAGCTGAATGTGTGGCCAAGGTGCAAGCGGCCATTCATGTAAGGGTAGGGAAAGGTGACAAAGTACTTGTTTTTGCTGGAAAGAAGGAAACAGCTTATTAAAATATGTATTAGAGAGCAAAAGTGTATGCAATCTCATATCCTTCTCTAAGTGTAAGTTATAGAGTATTTTAATTACATCATTTGGCTTAAGCTTCACTTCCGTGACTTGTTTTACAAAAAACTGCAATACATAAAGGGCACTGAGAGATCGGTTGAAGGAAGTACACCTGCAAAACCTGTTCTGACATTCCTGAGTTCAACAGCCTACTGAATATTAAGGGCATGAAGATACATAGATCTACATCAAAATAATGATCAACAAGCCACCACCTGAGCACACACATACACCCAAATGAAATGCAGGCAGAGCCATGGCAATCGCCAGAAAAAAGTTCATGAAGATCCTGAGTAGCTTTTTTCCACAAAAACTAAAGGACAAGTCTAAAAGAGCTGAAATGTGCTTCTGCTGCTCTTTTGGGCAAAGTGAGGCAGCTCGTCTCATTTTTTTCCTCCAGTTTTGAAAGAGAAGCACAATCCTGCTTTAATGTATAAAAATAGTAAGTTAATGTTCTTTCAGTTTTCTTTTATAGGAAGTGATCCTAATTTTAAAGAAAACAGGAGGTTGATTTTTATTCAAAAAATAACACATTGTTTGTTTGTTTTTTATGTCTGGTCAAGCTCAGATATAAAAACATCAAATTATATTTTTGTTGCTTTTTGTAATTTGATATGAATGAAAGTGATTAAAGTGGAAGTGAGTAAAATCAGCATATCAATCACCTAAATCAAATCCAGTCAAAATCATACTGTGACAGACTTTGTGATAGACAAACATTGAATTGTTGTCCTGCTGAAGCATGTATGTGAAAAACTAAAACTCTTCAGGAATAGAACATAATTATGGTCTTTATTTATGATACAAAGATTGAGAAGCTACTCACTTTGTGCTTTCCCCAACTGTTGCCGGTGCATTACACTCAAATGCTTTCTCCTTCTCCCATTTATCCTGGATCTCTAGCTCAATCTTTCTTAAGAAGTCCAACTTTGCTGTTCCCTTCCTCTCCTGGAAGACAATGATGAGTAAAAAGATAGTTCATTAGAGCAGAGCAAGTAGCTGCAAAGTGAGCTTCAGGGATCCCACACATTTTTACAATTGAATTTTCAAAACCTTTCCATAACTATTGCATAATATTTTACCCAATTTCCATAATTTGATTTAACAACATAGCATCTATAGGGCACAGTCTCTGGTTTTTACCTGCCCCATCCCAAATCTAGACAGTCAGATCCAACTGTTTCAGTTGGAGAGCTTTGTTGAGGCTTTTGTTAAACATCATAACCAGAGCTGTCAACTTTTCAGAAAACCTTGGAGCAAGATTTGAAGGGGCCTTTCAAGAAAGTTGGGCTTTCATGGTCACGACCATCCATCAAAAACATTTTTATTCAATTTGTACTTTAAGGAAAGAAATATGACCACGTACAGTATGGAAGCATTTGAAAGGTGGGTGGGACAGTGAAAAGGGACAGGGTTCCTATTCTTGTACCTTTTAACAGGTGGTTTGACACTTTGATATCACTAAATGATGGGTGCATTTTGCAATTACATCCCAGAGCAATTGTTGCCCCAGATCACAAATTAGAATATATTAAAAAGCTAAATATAGAAATTGATTATTTGTATATTCATACTAAATTAATCTACTCATTTTTGACATGAGAAAAGTGTGTGTGTGTGTGTGTGTGTGTGTGTGTGGGGGGGGGGGGGTCCATGTCCAGCCTGTCTTATATCCGTTATCTTTTATATCAGATCAGGCCGTCCCTAATTCAAAACTTTTCCAAAACATTTACATTACTCCAAATCATTTCCAGTTTTTCTAATTTCATAACTTTTCCAAGAATTTCATGACCATGGGAACCCTGGAACCTACTACAGATAATTACACGTGAAGAAAACAGTTAGTTAGTCTCCTGAAAAAATAATTGAAACATATGGAGCAGAGCAGAATAGATTAGACAAACTGTTCACGTGTTATACAAAAAACCAGCTGTTATCTCTGCTTCAGCTGAGTCAGACTTAGTTCAAGTCTATTTCTGCAGCTGGTTCGACAACTAGCTTATGTTAGCTAACGTGGCTAATAGCCACAAGCAAGTTCATGTATTGGAATAAGACGTATAAATCGCCTCTAAACCTAAATTAATCACGCTAAATTACATATAATTAAAGAATTGAACTTACTGCCATTTTGACCCAAGCTGTGAGTTTTCTATTATTCAGTTGTGTAGACAGAAAAGACCAGGTACAGTTTCCAGATTGACAAGCCAAGGGAAACCCACGCCACCGGTGCCCGGCTGATGACACTCAGCTTCTCGCATTGCCTTCTGGGATATGTAGTCCGTTGAACTTTTCAGACTTTAAATCGTTTGCTATTTAGTAAAAAAGGCGTCCCTAGTTCTTATAGTAATTGTTTGTCTATTTATAGATTTATTTATTTTTTTACAAACAACTAGGCTGCGTGTATGAATTTAATCAATCGCGTTTGAATGAGTCGTCCGGCGTGAGTTACGACAATTCGACTTTTGTTGCTATGCCGTAAAACACTTTGTCCGACCTGCAGTAGTGAAGAGAGACAGAAGGCCTTAAAGCTTATAAATTTATAGACGATGAGAGCAGGTTTATCAAAACGCACTTTCATTTTATAGACAGTATTATAGTCTTTTCCTCACGATGATCATAGAGAATGTGGATGCCTTGAAGTCGTGGCTGGCAAAGCTCCTGGAGCCAATGTGAGTAGTTGAATTGAAAATGACATTTAGCTTTAGCATGGCTACGTAGCTACGTTAGCAGAGCTAGCCAGTTGGTTAGCCGGGGCATCAATGTGGGCTTGCTAGAAACGGATGGTAAATTCTTCTTGCACGAGTTAGCAAACGCACCGTGGCCGCTAACTGGCCCCTTTCATTGCAGAAAAAAAACAGACAGTGGGACTTTTCATTTTGTGGAGAAGTGAGACATGTGCACGGTGCATTAGCCTCACTGTTATTTTAAGATCACGTAGCTTCGTTGGCTCACGATAATGTAACTTTATCGCAGCTTAAATAGCCTGCAACAGATAGCGCAACTTGTATGATGCTGCGTATAATTATAAATAACTATTAAATCAGTTGGGAATATATCCTTATTCTTAGTTATAGACGAGCTGCTCTTTAAACCCTTTTTTTGGGGAAGCAAATGTAAGAATTGTTTGCTATATGAGTTACCATAGTTACACTGCATCTCTTTCTCCGTCTCTGGCATGTGTTAAATGTTCACATTGAGGACACATATGCTGCAAACGAAGGCACATGAATGTATGTATTGATATAAATATATGACGAAGTAATCAAAGAGGTGAATGCTGTAAGTGGTGTTAACACACAGGCACTGTTTAGCTCAGGCAGTAACAGTCACCCACTGTCTCATATAATAGCATTCTTTTACATTACATGTTGACAGGGTCCTGCACTTTCTGCTTTACTTAGGAAAGGAGGGGGGGGGGGGGGTAATTATGTGCTCCATATAGACCCTAGCTGAATATTAATGAGGCACCTTTGTTAGCTTTCTCATTGACGTTTTTTTTTATCCCTTTCAAATTCTTATTAGAGTAGTTACATGTATCTCCTTTTTGAAAAGAAATCCTTTAGTGAAGCCGTATTTGCGATGCATGTTTTATTTTGAGCTTTTATAGTGTTACAGTCTGTGAGCTTATTTGTTATGTAGTCACTTATAGATTGGCTTGGAGCTGTCAAGAGTGCTTTCCTTGTGCTTTGGGTGTTAGTAATGTTAGTTTAATAATCCTAGCACATACTGCCAACGTGGACATTTTTCATGACGTCTGACAATGTAAATGTTTTGTAAATGTGGAAATAATGAAGCTTTTTTTCTGAAGTTTTTTTTTTAGTAATGTTGTGTCCTGCAGTCATTGTTAGGGGTGTGACTCCACACATGATCAGTTAGACGTTGCTGGACGCCACACCCAGTCCATAAATGTTTTGGCAAAAGCTTCATTGCCTTACCCTTGCATTGTATTGTGAATGTAAAAAAAACACTGTTGATTTAAGAGAATACATGTATTTTAATTTACAGATGTGATGCTGACCCCTCTGCATTAGCCAATTATGTTGTAGCGCTTGTGAAGAAGGACAAACCGGAGAAGGAGCTAAAGGCACTCTGTGCCGATCAGCTTGATGTTTTTCTACAAAAAGGTATGAACTCCACAGAAAGCTGATTGAATACAACACATATGATGTTGATCGTAGGCCTTGTTTGCCAAGGTAGTCGTGTAGAAGTCATTCTTCTAGGAGAGATTTTCATAATTTGGCAAACTGGAGAAAAGCTTACAGTTTACTCTTCTCATACATCCCACAGACAATAGAGGCTTTGCAGTTGTGTCATAAATCCTCTTGTGACTGCAACTGGCAGCATTATGGATGTCCATCAGTGAACCTCCATGATGTGATTATTTGCAAATTGCAGCTAAATTTAGGATCATTGGGTTAGAAAAGGGTGCTGCAAATTAAACTTGTTGATCATGAACAAAGCAGGATTGAGTTTTTGAAATTTGATTGATGCATATTGGCTTTCATCAGTTAGGTAACTGACACAGAAGCAACAGTGTCAGACTTTAATTCAAAACACTAAATGTTGTTGGTTGAAAAAAAGTCAGCTCAGATATCCTGAATCCTGAAGTCAGAGTTCTTACTGAGGATAAGGTAGTATTCATACTTCGATGATCAGACGCTGTATGTAGTTAGCCTTCAGCAAGCAGACATCATTTTAAAGCAGCAATAGATTTATTTGCTGCTTTAGGGATGCAATCAGCAGTACATGTCACCATCTATCACTTGTGAGTCCTTAGTATGGCCACCAGAGGGTGTGTTACATTATTTGAAAGCACCTCATTTCCTCTGTAATGTTTCTAGCCCAAATTATAAGACGTTTGGTTCAGGTTGATTTGCACCAACAAGTCTTTGTTTTTTCTCCTTGCACAGTTGAAATTAAATGTTTTGATTTCAATTTACAATGCCCTATTCACAGAAGGACCATAGTGTATTTAGTGTTTTGATGCTGGTGTGGAGATCACTGTAGGTAATTCTGGGTTTTAAAACTACAAATCAAGTCCTTGTTCCCTTTTTTGTGAAGTTCTTTCTTTCTTCTTTCTTTCTTCTTTCTTTCTTTTCAACATTTCACTGTTTCATCTTTTGTGCTTTTTCTGTGTTTATTTGTTTAGACTAGATATATTTAGTAGTGCCAGGAGCAGGGAAATATTTAGTGTTGCGTGATCCAGTAAGAATGAAAGTGCACACCATGCCTTAGGCCTAATTTGCTATTTGAGTGAAAATCAGCAAAGTGAATCCTTTTCATATAATTCCAGTGAAAGATTAAACCTATTCAAATGATTTGTTTTGTCATTGCAGAGACGATGGGATTTGTCGATAAACTTTTTGAATGTCTGACAACCAAGAACTACCTAGGAAATTCTGCTGCCAAGGAAGTTCCTAAAGAGGAGATAAAACCACCTGCAGTCAAATCTGACGTTGTGGAGGTAAGAAGAGTTAGTGAGAAATGTATTGGCTACATTTTGTCTCTGAAAATGAATAGCTTGCCAGTCTTGCCACATATTAAAACAACTTTAAAGTGGTCTTGTAGATAAGCTGGTAAAGCATAACACAAAAAATGTAATTCTGTGTCTGTATGGGGCTTTGGATCAAATTATTTGATAAACATCATACTGTATAATATAGGACACAGGATTTTTTTTCAAGTATCTTGACTTAAAACCAATATTATCTTCAGAGTGAGAGAAATCTTTGTATTTCTAAACCTTCTGCTGTTTTTTAGAACATGAAAGAGTTGTAATGGTCTTTTTTTCCCTCAAGGCTGAAACTCCAGAGGAGGAGAGAGAAAACAGGCGAAGGAGAAGTCCTCTGAGAAACCGCCCTGACTTCAACGAGTCCAGGTTAGGCTGTGCCTCAAGGGATATGTTTCACTTCATCTTAATGACCAAGCATTAGGCATATGCATGTACAAGTCTGACATGTGAAATGTAGAACACCTTAACCCTTGTCTCATGTTGAAATATCAAAAACACAGATCAGTCATTTCTTACTCCTGATTAAAAACCCATCATTTTGCATGGGCTAGTTGCATAGAGATTTTAACGTGGTTATTTGCATAATTAGTTTCAAATCCTACGAGTCTTTTTACTTTTAGCTTGATGATATCCCCTGTGTCCAGTAGCCTGTCCCTTTTCCATAACACACCCAGTCCCTAACATGTCAGACAGTACAATAGCTGTTTAATGTTCTGTAAAGCATAATTTATATTTTGCAGACTCAAGCCAGTTCAACATTTTTCTGTTTTAACAGGCTTTGATCTCTTTGTGGTAGAAATAATGTAATTTGCTGCACAATTATTAATCCTGATCAATTTTACCATTCTGTCTTTTCACTGTAAACGCTGCTGTTAAGTAACATCACACTTCTGTAGATCAATCAATCAATCAGTCATTTTGCGCCATCTTCAATCCAAAGATTGTCTCTTCTCATCCTTTCTCTTGAGTTGTTCATATCTTCTGTCCCCGCTCCCTTGTCAGCCGTCTTCCACTGTAGTACACTGTTCCTGTAGATGTTTAACATTAAAGGCCTCCCAGTGGAGGAAAGGGATTTTGCTGTAATACTTTTAATCTAAAACAGAGAAAAATGTTAAGCTTTTTAGCAAGCAGCAGTAACAGCAATTGAACATAATGCTTCAGAGAAGATCTAAAAGTGGGGAATGTTTTTACTAAAATATGATCAAATCAAGAGAAACAAAATGTGTCTCAACTAAAAGCCTGGTTCCCTCCTCAGTTCAGTTAGATAAAGGCCACTAGATGAGAACTGATTTCATTGTGCATATTAACGTGTATAGATGTAAATGTTCCATCTGTACGTTGTATAGTCATTATAAGCCACACTTGCTTCAGATAGTTTTAGATTCAATCATACTGCAACCCTCTTAAATGAGTCTGACTGTTACATTTAAAACAGGCATAAAGATAGCAATTCAAATGTGTTCCCTCTAACTCTTCAACCACACAGGAGCCGGGACGACAGGAGGCGAGATGAGCGTAAGCGCCGCGACTTCGATCGGCACGGGAAAAGCGCCGGCGATTCCCACCGCGAGCGGGAGCGCCACGAGCGGCGGAGGGGCAGCCCCCGCGGGAGGAGCTACAGCCGAAGCCGCAGCCGGAGTAGGAGTGGCAGCCGGGGAAAGAGCAGGGACAGGGAGCACAGAGGAGTCAGAGGTGAGAAAGTCACACACACCGACACAAGCAGCAGCAACAACAACAACACAGGGGAGCGGACCCAGGAGTGTAGATGTTCCTGAAGCTGCTTCTCTAACTGTGCCTTAATGATGCAGAAGTGCTGCTGGAGACGACCTGGATGTGAGGCGCACTGAGACTGAATACGGAGTATTGGATGTAGCCAATTGTATTATTTAGTTGTTGTATTGTCTGTCAGTGTTGCTGGAAGTTGTTATCGATTACAACAATGTGGACAGCTTTACACGTACATCAGTGGGGATTTAACAACACGGGCTGGAATTGGCCTTATTGCTCTCAAGGTTAATCTGCATCTTTTAAATGTTTGGCATGATGAGTATCTGTTTTAAGCTTAAAAGTTTTTGTATTTTTGCTGTTGTCCACTACTCTACTGTAATATTTATTCTTGTCCTGTTGAAATATCTGACTGTTTATGGTTTCCGTTAACAGACTTCAAGTCAAAGTTTGAGGTAGAAAGGAAGGATACCGACAGCTACAACTCTTCCAACACCGCTGCCTCCCAGCAGCAGCACCCGTCGCCTCTCTTGCCCCTTCCCACACCCCCACACCCCTTTTCCTCCTCGTCCTCTGCTGGAGTTTCGGGAGGAGTTCCTATAGCGACACCAGCTCACATGCCCGATAGCACTACAGACAGCTGGTCTGGCTACTATGGCGCACAGAGGCAAGATGGTGTTGGCAAGCCATTCAGCAACAAGAACTCTTCACTCAAACAGCGTTGCAGGGATTACGATGGTATGAACAGAGCAAATCCTCTTTTCCTGTTTCTTTTTGTTTCGATAGCCATTTCCTATCAATGATTTGTTCAAACAGCCCTTTCTTTTTCTTAGATGTGTTTTATCTGTACATCTCTTAGATTAGGAAGATATTTTACATGTCAAAACTGAGACTAGAGGGAAAGTCAAAACAAACAGTATATGATATAGTCATTGTAACGTTTGCTCTGGCTCGTGTGGAAACTCTCCCCATTATCTTCCCATGAGGGTTATTGATTGCTTTGTTTAGTGTCATCACTAATGACCACTGTTAAGCACTCTTGCTCTCGTCCCCAGTGAAAGGCAGGACAGCAAGCAGACTCTCAACTGCCTCTCTACAGAGACATGAGAGGGTTTAAACTTACACTCTGTCCCTGAAGTACACTACTATTTGTCACAGTGCTCAAACACAGCCACTAGAGACCCAGCTCCTTAATGAGACTGTGGGGTAAATACTGTATGTCTGAGCAGCTATTCATCTTGTTTATTTCCTTTGGTGTTTTCTTCATGCTTACTTTTTTTTTTTTCTCTGTATATGTACTTGACCACCAGGGGCCCAAATTTCTTAGAAGAATTAGATTACGAATAGATACTCAAGAGTATGTGGAGAAGTAGATTTGTGTTGTTGGTTTGTGTGGTTTATTTATGATGTCCTAGACTTATAAAATAAGTACATAAGTACAGCTTTTGAAAGAGCAATTTTATGACATTTGTTTCTTCTTCTTACACAGAAAAAGGATTTTGCGTCCGTGGTGATCTTTGCCCGTTTGACCACGGCAACGACCCTCTCATCGTCGACGATGTCAATCTACCGAGCATAATTCCGTTCCCACCCCCACCTGTTATGGCCCCCGCTGGCCTGCCCATGCCCCCGATCACTGAGCCACCCCCTTCCCTCAGGATACCTCCAATGCCACCTTACGGCCAGCCACCACCACCGGGTGTCTTCCCCATGACGAGTAAGTAGTGCTGCAGCACTGGAGCATAAATGGCTCCAGACTTCTAGAAATTACTTGTATTGTGCATTTAATAGTAGTGAATATTTTTTCAGTGGTTTGTACAGTTGTAACAATGATTTGTGGTTTGTGATTTCTATAACTGGGTCAAAATGTTTCCCAGCAGGGGGGGTGGGGACAGCTATGGTTATTCTGCTCTTAAGCACTTGGTTATCCCATGAGGCACATTTTGCCTCCACTTCTCTTGTAATTTGCTCCCTTGTCTATTTCTCAATATGCTCATGGGTATTTATGTTGTGAAAGGTACATTTCTTTACCCATTTTCTGGTTTCCACTGCCAATTGTGCCAAATATTGTAATTATATGTCAAAATGAATGAATGAGTTTATTTTATTTAAGAAGGGACTGCCCAAATTAATGAAGCAAATAACAAAATGCCAGAATTGGCTAAAAGTTTATTTTTCATCTGGCTGAGCTGTTAAAAAGCCTAAAATACAACAAAGCAATTGAAAAGATGTTGCGTGTATAATGGTGCACGGATCAAATTTGACAGAAATCATAGTAGTCCTTAATTTAATGTGAAACTATCCAAAACCATGTGTGTAGCTGACTAAGAGCGCTCAGACAAAAAATTTATTTTAAATATACAGCAGTGGAAATGAGTGGTTACCTTTGTCCCTTTTGTGACCTTTGATCATTTCTGTCTCATATGTAGAAGTTTTAATTATGGAAATCAAACAGTGCTGTTGACAGTATCTGTCAGCCTTACTCTCAGAGACTTCATTATGTCTAAAACTATGAGAAGCACTCTCTTAAATTGGACTACACACTCAGCTGTAAAATAGTTGTTTTTTTGTTTTTTTTTCCTGTTTTGAGTGGACAACAACAGCAATACCAGCCCTACTAACCTGTCCGTCACTTTGTCACTCACTAACTGAATGACTGACTGAGGAAATAACACCACTGGTTGGCTGAAAACGGCTGAGGGACAGCCAAGTATGCCAGAATGCGTTTCACACAAAATGGTGGTGATGGCAAAGATGGTGAGCCAGTCCTCAAGCTGTTCTAGGACTGTAATATATCACTTAATTGAGTTTTTTTTAATTATGCTTACAAAAAACATTATCCACTTATCATCCAAATTAAGAACTCAGAATGCTATAAGGAAAAATATATCTTGACAAAAACATGACTATAAATTGCCAAGTACATTTTAAAAATAAGGGGTTGAGGGGCTTGTATACAGTCTGTTTTTGCCAGTGTTGATCCAGAGTCCCTGCTTTAGTTCTTAGATAATGAGTTAGTCTTTCCATAGAGTATATTTCCTCTACAATTTAAACCAGCTCCTTGTGGTGGTCTTTTTGCATGCCAGTATCAAGATTTTGAAGAGATAGATGTCCGTCTTTGAATAATGTCCTCCGGTATATCGCTTTATTAAGTTTTATTACTTTTTCAGGCGAGAAAGGAACCTTTTTAGATTCCCAATATGTGGTCAGTTTATCCAAAATAACGGGCGGCAGGGGCACTGGAGAAATCCCAGTGCGATGGTTGCTATGTCGGCTGCTTGAGCCCATTACACAGAAACAAGAGCCTCTCATGCGTTTTCCTCTCTTGATGTCACCAAACATAAAACCTCTAGTTTAGAGAAGCTTTTTAACTTTGGAAAAATAAGCCACACAAGGTTAAAAAAAGAAGCCTCTGATAGAGGAAGGTCTTAATATGTTTGGACTTTTTGTCATTCAACCATATTATCCAAATTAACTAGATCAAAAGATTTCTGAAAGATCCAGATAGCATGTGGCATATTATCCCAAACTTTCAGAGTAGGTGGTCTTAATTTTTTATGTGCCCTTATGCTGTTCATAAACTTCCTATCAAACTGTCCAACTTTCAGAGGCAAGCTCTTAATGTGCAGGTCCCTTTTTTATACAAGTACAACTATGGTCCTCACAAGTAATAAGGGATAGTAATGACTAATGACTAAAATGTAAAAAAAGATTGGTTTAACGGTTAAGGGCGTCCGTATTCATATGAAGATTTTATAGAGAAAGTTGATAAAAATCTCTACCTATCTGAGACATTAGCTTGGGCTTGTTGTCTCCCTCAGGACCTCCACTGATAGCAACCAGTGGAATTGATACCCCCAACCACCAATCGGCTATCGCTGCTTCTCCTCCTATCGGACCTCCTGGCGTAGGGATGCCACCTACTCTTCCTCCTCCTCCACCTCCTCCCTGCTCGTCTTCATCTGTGTCACTTCGTCCCCAATATGTCCAGTCTGAATGTAAGCAGCAGTGCTTCTCCTATTCCCATTGGAACTGTGTGTTTTGGAGGCAACATACTGTGGTCTCTCTTTTAATTTTTCCATTTATTTATAACTAGACTCATTTTTTTATGCTCCATTAGTTTTCCTTTGTCCTCAGTTAATTATAGTCAGTAGAACTTTATAAAGTCATTTTATGTTGTTTTTTGTGCAACATTGTTGTGTATATGTGTATGTGATACAAGTTTCTCTTCAGGCTGCAGTAACAGCCCGTGACCAGAGTGTAGCACTGTTTATTAACTTAAGAGACAAAGCAGCTCTGAGTGATTAACATCAACTCTAAGTCTGATTGTGTTGAGTGCTCTTCCCATAATTCAGCTCATGAATAATTCAATTTATACAGAAAAGCTCCAGCTTAGTTCAAACAGAGTGGGTCTACTTGGAGTTAATTACTAACTCGGGTTTTTTGACCTTAATTCAACTTTGGTAGCCAAAATCACAACTGTCATGAAAGGTCTTGTGTTAGATTTGGCTTTTGTGTCAGGATTAAGATCATCTATATTTACCATCTCATGGTGTTGAATTTTGTCTATCATCAGATGTCATTTAAATTTTTATTTATTTATCTATCTTTGATATATCTATTATTAGTAATTACATCTCTGAGCTGTATTTAATATAACATTTCACACAAATTTAAACTCACCACATTTTATACTATATTATATATTGTCGTGTGCTAAATAAATCATTGATTTATGTACGTAGGACTGCTCGGTTTTATCATGTAATTATATCTTCTTATTGAATATTTTTTGTTTTAGGTTTGTTTTTTCACCTTTTATGACTGCTAGTGTGGATATGAAGCAACCTTTTTTTTAACAGCTTATATGTGTGTGTATATGTGTGTTCATTTTTACACATCAGATAACTATGATCCAGAGGGCTATAATCCAGAATCCCCAGGCCTGACGGCAGCAGGTCGTAACCAATACCGTCAGTTCATTCCTCGAGTGCAGACCCAGCGCCCCAACCTCATCGGCCTCACCTCCAATGAAGGACAAGGCTCCAGAGGTAACAATTGTCAGTCTTCTTAGTACTCACACTCTCACCCAGAACTAATCCTGGGCAATGGGCGCTGTTTTATTGATGTTATTTGATCAGAAAAGTGTGTCTGCTTGTGTAGTTTTTAAAAAGATTATTACAGTTTCTAATTACTAGGGAGCAAGATCCAAACATAAATATACTATATGATGATGGACAGAATTGTGGTGGATACAGTGAAGTTAAAAAGCTCCTAATAATTATTGTTTGTCTGTGTTTATGTCTCTTTGTGCATCTTCTAGCTGCCAACATAGTGATCCAGACAGAGCCCGCTACTACAGCCAGCACTCCTGGAAGTAATGTGTCCCGTTTCAACACAGAGCAGGACAGCAGGAAGAGAATCATGGGATCTAGTACAGCTGAGGGACCGGCAGCTAAAAAACCCTGGATGGAAAAGTGAGAATTTTACACATATATGACAAGTCCCACTCAAAAAAAAGATACTTTATACCTTAACTGAACAGGTTCTTGTTTTGTGAAGAAATGTAAAGAAATGAGCTGTCCAGTTGAAATTCGATCAAACAAATGCCTCGCCACATTTCCTGTTACCGCTACAGGAGCCTTGTTTCCAGGCAAGGTGACACATAGGTCAGGAGCCTGTCTTTTGTCTCTGCTGTGGGAAGCAGGCACACAAAGTTCCACATGACTGGGATGATGTCAAACCTCCAGGCTATCAAACTAGGATTTATTTCACTTCATATTATTGTTGGTGATATTCACTTTTGCTCTCTGTTTTAGGCCAAACTTCAACAACCAACATAAGAGCAGTTTTCCCAAGAGGAATCACTATGTGAACACCAAGCTCGAAGTGCGCAAGATCCCACGTGAGCTCAACAACATCACCAAGCTCAATGAGCACTTCAGCAAGTTTGGAACCATTGTCAATATTCAGGTAAAATGCATCACATTGTTCAAGAGATCATCTTGACATAGCTTAGAAAACTAAGTGTACTCTAGATTGGTAGTGAGAGAAGTATTTGCAGTGTGAGAATAGGAGAATTTATATACCAAAAATTATATACATACAGTGCAGGATTTACACCAGTTGCAAGGCAAAGTGTGAAAAGAAGTCACATTTACTGTATCATATGTGGCTCAGATATTATTTTACACCCAATACAACTTGAAATGTGAATGTTAAATGATCCACTGGATGGGGTGTTATGGTTGTGGCAATTTATGTTTTTATTGTTAAATTTTGCACCCAAAAAAAGTACCGCAACATCTAGCATCAAGCTCATAAAGTTCAGCTCTGCAAAAAATAATTAGTTTCATCACATCCTCACACCAAACTCATACGCACTGCATTTCTAGGTGGTGTTTGGGGGAGACCCAGAGGCAGCGTTGATCCAGTACACAAAGAATGAAGAAGCCAGACGGGCCATATCCAGCACAGAGGCGGTCCTCAACAACCGTTTCATCCGTGTGTACTGGCACCGTGAGCCCGGCACCAACGCCACAGGGCAACAGGAGCAGAGCTCAGGGAGCCAGGTGACAGGGTCAGCGCCTAACCAGGGGCCGCAGCACAGCAATGTGCATAAAGTAAGTATGAAGAGTTGAAACATTCAATCATTCCATCCTTTCATGCTATTCTTTTACATTATGTCTACATAGCAGGAGGTTTGAGCGCAGCATGTGAGTCACTCTCAGTATTCAGTCTTTATCTTCACAGGATCTGTTCAGTTACAGTATTGAGTGTGCAATCACTGTTATAGCCTGCATGAAAAGAAAGAAAACAGACTTGAAGTGTAAAAATCAAAATAGAAGCACATCTTTCTGTCCGATGTGTGCAAAATATACAACAAAAACTGTAATTCCCCCTCTGTGTTGACACGTTAGTCTTATCATGTTTCTGAAACCCTACATCAGATTTACTTTTTTTCTCCCTTTACTTTTATCTGCAGGGTATCAAGCAGCACAATCCTGCTGCTTACGTGCTGAACAAGACTGTACCCAAGCATCGCCTGCCAGCAGTGGCTGGGGCCACAACCAAGCCAGACGGCCTGAACCCAAACACAGACACTGTCACTGTACGTCTTTATCTCTCTCTGTGTGTGGGTGTGTGGGTGTGTGTGTGTGTGTGGTGATGCCTGGGTGAAAGTCAATTATTTATTTTAACAGGCTCTGAATTCCACACTTGTTGATTACTTCAGTGAAATACAGTTAAAGTAAATCCCTGAAAAGTTTAAATTGACCAAATAACTTTTTTTGATAGATTTCTCACTATGTGGAAGCCTAAAGCAGCTTTGTCTCACTCATCATTTTGTCAGAATGTAGTTAAATAAACACCTCAGCTCTATGTCGAGTCAATGGTATATTAATCATTCTCGCTGTGAAAATCTTTCACAATAAATAGATGTAACAGAAGAAATAATAGTGAAATAGAAGTGTGTTTGGGATTTTATGCAACTTTGCAGTTTAATGAATCACTATATAATAAATTTGTTTTGTTGTAGCTACTCAGCGGTGAGTTTATGGTGATATTCTCAGATATATTCATATTCTAGGGACTATCTCTTCAGATAACAGGCAGATTTTTGTCTAGCAGTTCTCTGTCACCGCTGCTCCTGCACTAGTCAAAGCTGAACACACTCAACATCAGAACAGCAAAACAAGAGTTGTTTGTTTTTTATGTGTCCTGAGATGAACCGTGTGATTTATGAGCTGTTGGTGTTTCACAGTAACTTCACGTTTCTGTCTGTCTACAAGCTGGTTTTCATGACCTAAATGTGTCTCTCTCTCTGTCTCTGTGGCACTTAGGGGGCGCCTGCACTGACAAACACCCAGAAGGGCCCCTTCAAGTCATCCTCAAAGACCCTGGGGAAAACGGGAAAAGCACTAGAAGCACAGGAAGTCCTAAAGAAGAAACAGGCATGTTGCTCAATTTGTTTTATACAAACTATGACTGGTACAAGTACAGCAGAGCTCGGGATTAGCTCTTTGTTTCTCTCGGGACACCACTGAGAAGACTATTTACTGTATGGGTCTAGGAAATAAAATGTCCACAAGAGTGTATTTTCAACCTCCAGTGAATTTAAATGATTTTATTGTCTTTTTTTTTTTTATATATTCAGGAAGCATTAAAACTCCAGCAGGACATGAGAAAGAAGAAGCAAGAGGTGTTAAAGACACAGATGGAGTATCAGAAGGTAACACACATTCCCATTAATTTGTCTCTTCACCTGCCACCGTTCCTCCCTTCACCTTTGCTTCTCCCTCTCTCTCTCTCTCTCACGCTACTTGTCCTTCTTCTTCCAGGCGTTGATAAACCATCTCGAGAAGAACCGAGGGATGAAACCTGCAGAAAGAGACGGCATCATGAAGACGCTGAAGGAGCTGACGGAGAAGATCGCCCAGCTGCAGAATGAAATGAACCCTGCCTCCCAGGTCTCTGGTGCCAAATCCAACCACAACCAGACCAAGACCAAGACTGACGTAAGCGGGGAAAATGACAGCCTGTATTATCACCTTTTTAAACAAAGGATAATTAAACACAGTGCTTCCCCTTGCTTGCTCTACAGATACTGTAACTGTATAAACTCTAGATAAAGTAGTTGGGTAGATGTTAACACTGAACAAACGACTAGCCAAACCATATGACCAATATCAACCTCTACCAGCTCATTAGATATTTTTTCATTGATTGGCCTTGTTGGACAGAAAATCCACAAAAATTTAAATGCGTCAAGGCTGCAAGTCTATCTGATTTGATCTATTTTCAACCATATTTGTAAACCAAGCTCACACGCTGGCTAATTTTTTTGCAAACTGTGCTGCAAAGTCTGTTTTTGAATCTGACAATTTCTCATATTTGCATGTTATGTAATCAGGCCCAGAAGGAACTGCTGGATGCTGAGCTGGACTTTCACAAGAAGATGAGCTCTGGAGAGGACACAACAGACCTGAAGAGAAAACTGGGACAGCTACAAGTTGAGGTAATACATATGCACACACTGCGCATGACTAGAGACCAACTTTCTGGAAAGAAAGATAACTCAGCACCACAAATAGATTTATGAAAAATAATACCACAGTGGCAGTATCTCGGCTTTTTTTTTTTTTTTTTTTTTTGAAAGCTCAGGTAGGGAGGGTGATGACTGGAAATGCCTCAGAAGTTAGCAGATAAGGCTCAGTTTGATATGACCCACAATAAAGTGTTCATCATGTCATATACACACACACACACACACACACACACACACACACACACACACACACACACACACACAGCAGAAGATCCAACAGATAAGGTTAGTAAGATAAGATCGCTCTGACTGTAAACTAGTAGAAAGGAAATAAGGGAGGAGGTAATGCACCAAGATCAAGTGTTATGTAATATTGTCAAATTTAGAAAATGACTGGTGTTATTATTGTATACAATGTATTATTTAGTCTAGACAAACTCACCAAAAATTACACCAACTCTACAGTTCCCGTCAGCTCTACAGATTTTTTTTTTGGCACCCATTAACTTATTGTTTTGGTTTTACAGCCTCACAAAGGTAGGACATACAAATAATTACCACAGCTTCACTTATAAGTCATTGAGATAATACAAATGTTCTTTATATCCACATAAAAAGCTCAAAACTGCATCCAACAGCATTTAGTCAGCTCAAACTTGCCCCAAATAGCCGCGCCATCTAAAACTAGCACAAACACAGACGAGGTCAGCTGTGTCACAAGACCAGTGTAACAAGAACATAGCTTTTGTTAGTAACACCCTGTCTAGCATGTCTTTTTCCTCTATCCCTGTGGGTCCTAAATTAGCTGGTAATTAAAAATGCATATCCCCCCACCCATCCCAACCTTACCCTCCTTCTGCACATTAAACTGCAGCCACTTAAAGCAAGCCCAGAGGAACAGCCGCTAACGAAGCCAAATCAGACACAGGTCTTACACTGATAGAGCCCCCGTCTCATTAAAGTTTGAGCCGTCGGTCCTTGTAAGAAAATCGCGGGATGACAATTAGAGGGAGAAGTGAGGGAGGGACAAATGGAAGAGAGAGTGGTTGTGAGGTTTTGGAGTGGTTAAGAAGCGAGGAGATGTCACTTTAAATATGGAGGAGTGACAGCTAATGGTAAAGGCCAGAAAGTGACAGAGGAGGAGGCCAGAGATGAGTGTGAAGGGAATGTTTAAGCTCAGAAGAAAAGGAAGAAAAGGAAATCTGTCATATTTTGCAGATAATCTCTATTTTCCATCAACTTTGTTCCTGTGTAAATCCTTATTCAACTATTTCACTAAGCCATAATTTGAGTGGTTTTAGACACGTGATAAATAAGGAACACTCCTACTTCTCTGGCATGTTTATTTTAACAGTGAAAAGTGCGACAATACAACAGCGAGGCACAGTCTGGTTAGGTTTTCCACATCTGTTACTAATGATTTTTTAACACTGCCAGGTGGCGCCAGCACATGTTTGTACATTAAAGGAAGCAGCAGCCAGTCAGTTGCTTTGTAACACTAAACCTCTCTATCTGTCTTCCTTTAGGCAACACGACTAGGCCTCATCCGGCCCCCAGTGGGTCGAGGTCGGGGCCGAGGGAAGATGGCACTGGAGCCTGGCGCGATGCACGGAGGCCGCGGCAGGGGCAGAAGCCGGGAGATGATGGCTCGCGGCGGGACTGTGAACCGCATGGTTGTCGACCACAGGCCCAGAGCCCTGGCTATTCTAGGTGTCACTCAGGAGGAGAAGGAGGAGCTAATGCCGCACTTTGTGGTGAGAACGGGGCAGGAGGTCGTCATAGTAACATGTATTTTAATTTTCTTTTCGAGATTTTGATTGAGGGTCCACACTGATGATTATTAGATGTGCAACTCTTTCTTCTTATTTTGTTTAAGATTTAGGAGTTACACTGTTAAATTGCATGGCAAGAAAATCGAATTGTTTCTTGAGTAATCGACTGAAATTTACACCGTTCTTTTTTTATTCATAGAAATTTGGTGAGATCGAGGATCTTCGTGACCAAGACGCCAACAGTGTCATCATGACCTTTAAGACACGAAGCGAAGCAGAAAATGTAAGTCACAAGAGTCAAGATCTGACCTCTTTGATCTGTTTACTCCTGGCAATAACAAGTGTCTAGAGCTGACCACTTCATTGCACCTTCTGCTAGAAGGTCAAAGGGCCCCGTGCAGTTATTACATCAAACAAGTACCAGATTAGATTGTTTTTTCGACCTTTGTGCTGTGGTTGTTTTGTTTTTTTCATTGAAAAACTTGAATCAAGAGTTACGCTGTGTGGTCTAATATGAAGTGTTCATTAACAGCTACTGGAGAGCAATTTTCAATTTTGGCCACTAGGAGGATGCCTAAGTTTTTGTAAACCACCTCCACCGTGTGTTGAAATAGAACCTGACACAGAATGGATTTTTATTCCTGCCCTCGGCTAGTTTGACTCAGTAAGTTAGCCTGCTAGCTAGCTGACTGGAGGGAACATGATGCAGACAAAAGTCCAGCATGGACAAACTTGAAGAAAGTAAAGGATCATCTTGTCAGATGTTGAATATGTGGAACAGAGCTATTGTGGTCTCACATTGACAATGCTGATTAAGTCATTGAAGGCTTTGGATATAACTTGCATTTGTCCTCCTGTTTTATTTCTAGGCAGCTAATCAGGGAGCTAAGTTCAAAGGTCGTGTGCTGCAGATTTCCTGGTACAAGCCCAAGACGCCCTCTGTCACAACAGAGCCAGAGGAGGAAGAAGCTAAAGACGAGGACAATACGGTACGACACATCACACACGAAACTTGCAACATGGCTTCACGTGTTATCATTTAGTAACATTCAGCTACGTAAAGACCAGAAAAGGAAGTCCATGTACAGTGCAACTTCTAATTTTAAGTGGGAAAACTTTTGGAAGTTTTAGTTATATTCACAGATTTTACTTGTACATTTCTATGCAGTGCTTCTGAATTTTTCACTGCAGTCCCCAAAGGAAAATCAGGGGCAAGCCTCTCAGTACTAAGAGCATCCTGTCCCTTTGAGTAAAACTGCATTACTGTCGGTGAAATACTGTACTTTCCAGCCTTGGTTAGGGTTCTGTTTTTGAGTATGCAGTCCTGCTTGTGCAAAGTTTTGCGTCTTAAGGACCATCCCATCACAGTAATATGTGTTGTATAATTGTATGATGATGATTCCGAAAATATGAGTTCATGCAAGATTGGACATTTTAAGTAATTAAAACACTAGTTGCTGATCCACTTCTGATTACAATTCAGTATTGTTTATGTGTTGTGTGAGAGTGTGTGAGCTCCAGTAGTCCATGATGCTGCACAAACAAAATGCACATAGTTCCCAGTTTATTAGATACACCTCAACAATGTCATGCAGTTCAGTAAAACAACTAGAGCTGCAATGACTAGTCAAGTTTTTTTTATTTAGAAATTCAGAAATTTAATCGCCAACTGTTTTGATACGTTTTTAACTGTTCATATGATGTTCTGAGTCAATTTTAAAAAGAAAACATTTGAGCTTCTTAAATGTGAATATTTTCTGGTTTCATTATTCACCTATGGCCCCTGTCACACATGCACTTCAACCTAAAAGTTTTTACTGATATTTGCCAGAGGAGCATAAACACAGCAGGCCATCTAAGCTGCATTGTTCTGACTGGACCTGAATGCTCCACTGTGAAGCTAGGGTGAATTGGGAGAGAGGACGTCCTGCTATGTATCATAAAATAAAGTTTTTATTTCTGATAAAAATCTTTAAAATGCTGAATTACAACTGCAGCGTACAGAGATGGAAGGGTAACTTAGAAAGTTTAGGCAGTCCAACAAGCACTTTGGTCTATGTGGAAAACTGTTGTGAATGTTTCACTTAATAAACCGAGCTGGTGCCTACAGACATGCTTCAGTATTGGTTGGTTGGATAAAATAAGTTGGCAGATTGCTGTTTTCTGAAGTCAAACCAGCTAATAAATTAACTTCTTTCACACATGAAGGTTGTGCCAAGAGAAGGTTCTAGTCCACATTTGAAAATCTCCTCACGTGTGATGGAGCACTGACACAATAGAGACCTGTTCCTATCTGACATAAACCCTGCTGCTTTGAGAAAAACCAAAACTTCTTCTCATGAGTTTAAAAGTCCACAAACCATTCTGCTGTCATAAATGCATCAAGCTAAACACAAGATTTGTCTCCTTTTTCATTCCAACAGAAGGAAGCTAGCTCTTATTTGCCCGGTGAGGAGGAGGAAGAAGAGGAGGAGGAGGATGACGATGAAGACGACGAGTACGAGAGCCGATCTTGGAGACGATGAAGGCGTCGTGATTCGTCATCACCTGCTCTCCAGAAAAATCAGTGGTTATTTTTCCCGACGTGGACAAAATCAATACAGCAGAAATCACAATTCTTTTCCTTTTCAGTATTTTCAAACTAAGTAATTTTAGACTCTAATCAAAGTAAAAA
Organism: Scomber japonicus; assembly: GCF_027409825.1. Classification (NCBI taxonomy): domain Eukaryota; kingdom Metazoa; phylum Chordata; class Actinopteri; order Scombriformes; family Scombridae; genus Scomber; species Scomber japonicus. The sequence goes on along the minus strand of NC_070590.1, from coordinate 11,819,822 downwards.
CGTCTTTACTTTAGTTGTACATCAAAAGAGGTTTAGAGGATCTGCAGTTTTTGTATCCCTCAACTAAACAAAATTATTTAAAACATCTCACTTTTGCTGAGAAAGATAAATGTTAAGTTGTTCTTATAGATAGAAAAACCTATGTAAGTTTCAGTGTGCTTACCAGATGATTAATATCAGTAATGCACAACATTTGTGTCTACTGTGAATAGGTATTTTTATACATACTGTATTTAAGCTCTTTTTCTCACCAGTTTTTGAAAAATCTTGTCCTCAGTGCAGGGACAACCATTCCATCACTAATAGTACGTTCTCTGTTGCTACCAGAGAGATATTTATTTATTTTTCCACTGCATAAGTACACTGTGCCGTACCGATATTGGCACAGTATGGTTTTGTTTTCCATTCAATCGCTCGTTTGTTTTGGTATGGGTAAGCCCAAAGTGGTAAAAGATCCAAATATTTTTGGCAGTGGCTCTGTTTGCTGGCATGAATACATGCTAGTTTGTGCATGTTGCACCCATAAATCAACAGAGCCACCCCTGCCCGGCACCCAAAGGTGCTGATACTGTACCATAACCATATTAGAGCCAGTGCAGGTACAGGAGGATACCAGTGCAATAGAGAAACCCAAATAAATGTTTACAAATTGCAGTGTCCATGCACGTCAGATACAGTCTTGTAATAAATATTCACATTTTCCCCGCATTACCTTTTGTTGCTCGCTGACCAGTGCCACTCTGTAAATATAAACACTCATACGAGTGTTCTACATTTTCTAAGAGTGTGTGACATTTCTCACTTGTTTTAATCTGTCTCCTGGTCATCCAAAGGGCCTGACAGGACAAGGATCAGATCACCCATTTCAAAAATGTGAGATCCATAGACAGGTGTTTGAATGTAACTGAACAGTTGATTTTAATTGATATATATATGTGTGTGTGTATATATATATATATATATATATATATATATATGTGTATATATATACATATATACATATATATAAAATAATAATTATAATTTGCCTTACACAATCAGCAGATGGCTGAATTTTTACAAGATTTGTCATTTACTTTTGTAAATTTTGTAAATGCTTGAAAGAGAAATTACTGTTGTACTTGCTTTGTTTTTTGTTTTTCGAGTTTTGTTTTGTCATTTTTAAATGAATGACAAGATTGTGTCAGATAGAAAAGGTCACGCAAGAGTGCTAAGCGTCTCTGCTTATTCGCAAGAACTGTGCATTTTTGTTTAACCAGTCCACATTGTTATTTCACTAAATTAGTCATTTCAGCAGCCCATTTCTTTTAACGAAACAGTCAGAGCTGCTCAAAACAAAGGCACTGGGAGTCATGCACCTCGCAATATTATTTGTGCATTAGTGCAGCTTTGCCTGCGTGTCATTATTGTCAGACAGTGCTATACACCCATAAGCATCTGCTTTCACAAGGCGCACCTTTCACAACAATAATATTTTGTGTTTTGCCTTCTTTACATACTGTATACTGTATTTTAGGATCCTCAAGGTGGGAGGAATGAAAGTCATTAAAGGTCATTTGGAAATGTACTACATGCTAAATGACACATTTTTGACAGTTAAAATGTGTGTATTTATTCCTGCCCTGAAACAAATAACTGTTTACTTGCACTCTAATGAAGTGTTGTCCAAACAGATGTTTGAACATCATTATTCAACTAAACTGACTACATCCAGTAAAATAACTAGTATGAATAACACCAAAACAAAGGAGACACATGAACTTAGTTAATTGTAGCAGTCTCACTATTGTAAATATACATCTACTCACTATACTTACATCTGACTGCATGTAAATATAGTGAGTAACAATGAAATGAGGAAAAATGCTTGCAAAAGTGTGACAGAATTTGTCTTATTTGTTCCTTAGAGTAGTCTGGCACCACACGTGAAAGGGTGCAGAAACCTTTCCGTGATTTCCTCCCACCTACAATGTTCGTTGCGCTCTTGTTTGGATTGCATATCTCACTGTCGACTGATAACTCAGAAGCCTCCTGCCAGTGACCTCATTGTCCCATCCAAACCTTTGCATTCATGCTTTTGTCTTCAACATCACTGTGCCAGTCACAGTGAGGTTCAGGTGCGCATGTGGAAAGATGAAGCCTCCTTTTGGCACCTTGTACTTTAATATGATTTGCTCATGTGATTTTTTTTTTCTCTCTTTTTTTAATGAGGTCACTGGCAGTTTTAAAGGACAAACCTATACTGGCAGGGTTCTTGCTTGTTTAAATTGAGGATTCAGAGAAAGTCTCTCTTCCACTTTTTGTACTTGTACTTGTAACTTCTGTATGCTACTATCACACAATAGTGTAAAAAAAATGTAAAATGTTTATTGGATAATAGTTTTGGATTTGTTACTGTTTATATTTGCAGGATGTGGATGTATTTTCTTCATGTATTATGTTTGTAAAAAATGGATTTCTAATTTACTAGCATGTTTGCTTTTGCCAATAAAGATGGAGGAATGGGGTGCTTGACAATGAAAGAAAAAAAGAAAAAAAAATACAAGAAGAAAAAAATATATTTTAATTGGAGAGAGAAAAAAAAGAAACATTTTGATTTAAAGAAAGAAAATTGACCAAAAGAAGTCAACATTGGCAAGGGGAAAAAATGCAAGCAAAAGCATTCCAGAAAATATTACTTTAACTCTTGTGTGGTCTCCTTCATTTCACCCATTCATACATCCCATAGAGACATGTTAGTATGTAAGTGGGTATGAAAGTTCGGACACAATTATAAGCATATTAAAACTAACTGGAAAGTCTACCTTCAGTCATGCTCCTCCACTAAGTAATGAGTCAGGGACACCCACTTTGACTTCCACACCCCCCTAAAATAAATCCACACCAGTGACTATGACATTAAAATATATCTGAATAATACAGGACTCACTTTAGGAAGTCAAGTGAAAACACTCAGAGTCTCAGCAAGAACTTTCGACTGTCCTCAGGGGAAGGATTTTCGAGTTGAGGCCTCAACAGCGGCCTACAGTGACCAAGTGCGTGCTGCTTCCTTGAGAACTACACTAGACCTATATGGAAGCACAGTCCTGCCATTACAATTAAAACGAGTAGTAAAAAAAGTAATAGAAATAATTTGACAGTTTAGATATAAAAATAGAAATAAAACTTCCAATTAGTGGCCTATGTCTAATATTATGACACAATAAAATAATCAGCCCGTCCTCATAAGAAAAACATCAATATAGGTAAAAAAAAATTCAGGCTGGAAAAATAACCTATAGCCTAGTTACATTTATACAATCTAGCACCTGTTGTGATTATGACCCCTTAAAGTTCAATTTGATGTCAATATAAGGTGACTTTTTAATCAGGAGGAAGCATGAATGTATTACAAGAGTTTGACAAGGCACCACCTTGGCACCACCATCATAAGAGCTGGAGAGGGCACCGCTGCTCAGCCATCAGCCAATTTTCCCAGTAGTCACTCACAGTATTGTAGTGAAAAAAGACCACCATAGTAAAAGAGACGTCTATAAAACTGTTGACAGGACACCTCCGACAGCAGACAAGGTCAATTATGACTCATTCTATGAATTTTTGATCCATGTAAAACCTTCCTCAAGCCAAAAAACGATTTAAAAATGCATGTTGACATCACAATGTAAAGTCTATGGGCCAAGTTGGGAACACTACACATATTCAGTGGGCCGTATAACCTAGAAGTAAACTCGGTAGCTCGAGACATTTTTTGGCAAATGCGTCAGCCAAGCAATTCCTACTCGACTGAATGGGTGCCATTGTTGGTCTGGGTGCCACCGTACAGCATTGCAGCCAATTTTCCACTAGTGGCCACTGGTGATATTGCAGAGAAATATCCCCCTATGGCGCAAAAATCATTTTCCCCATAGACCACCATTGTAAAAGAGACATTTGTAAAATTGTTGACAGGACACCTCAAATTGTTTCCAAGGATTTTTGAAACATGGAGTTTTTATATTTGTAAAACTATCTTGGAGCCAAGAAAAGCTATTTTGAAATCGGTGACGTCATTACAATGTAAAGTCCATGGGCAGAGCGGGAACTCGCTGGTGGGGCCAGTGGGTGAAACACCTGCACATATTCAGTGGGCCATATAACATGGAAGCAAACCTGGAAACTAGAGTTAGGGAGGTAGGGACATTGTATACTTTTAATTTATTTTCACTGTTCACCAAAGATAATGAACCATTATTTTAAAAAGAGGCCATATTTTGTAATCTATTCACGTCTATGCATAGACAGAAATGTGAAATGTAAGACATTGGGTTCTTTTAAGCTGGTAAAAAATGTCTAAACGCATGAATAAGCAGTCTTATTTTTTAATTTAGGATTGGTTGAGTTATTTTTGAGCAACTCAAACTCGTATATGTAATTTCCAGTAAAAGTAGGCTAGAGATAAAGCAGCTTTTACTGGATCACAATGCCATGACAGTACATAGGTCATCTGTTGGAGTCGGGTTGCAGCTGTTTGGAGGCCGGGAGAGGGTGAAAAAATAAGAGCTGGCGGTCACATCTGGCCACAAATATGACAGCACACTTCATAAAACATGTCAGATACTATTTTCAGGGTATGAAAAGTACACAGATGACAGAGATGTAAACAATGACCAGTAAATTATGAATGGTCCCGGCTATGCTATTAAGGAAAAAACAGGGGTGGGAGGGTGGGTGGAGCGTGTTTGAGGGTGAGAAAAGGGATTTCATGCTTTATTCAGATGAGCATGCTGCTTGACAGCTTCATGTGTATGGCTTTTTTCTATAGGATACTGCCACAGTAACATTTCACATTTACACTCCTCAATTTAATTAAAATATTCTGTCTGTGATTAATGAGCTCAACCAAACTTAACCTACAATTTTAAAGATATCCTCATGGGTTTTACTGAGGTGATAAGAATGCAGAATGTACAAACCTGAGTTAAGTTTAGATGTGTTTTCTTTTCCCTATCCCCATTCATCCATCAATTCACTCATCCATTCTTAATTCATACAGGATGGGCCATTAAGAGCAAGCTCTCTTTTTAAATGAGTAGGCTACAATACAGATATAAAATATAGTCAGCAAATATAAAAAACAAATATGAACAGATAATATAAAATATAATAAACAATAAAATCATTACATTATAAGCAACTAACACATAACATGAAATATATTAAGACAAAAGTAATTAAAGTAAAAAAACATATATTCACACTGCCCTGTGTCAGATAATAGATTTAAAATGAATATAAGGGATTAGCTCGTCTAATTTTACAAGCTGCTTCAAGTTGTTTCACGTATGTGGAGCGTAATACTTCCAAATTTCCAAATTTCAGTGCTTACACGTTGATTTTTAAACGACCAAATAGTCCTGGGACCTACAGTGTGAAATTGAACTAAACTTAATTAAACATGTCAGGTACCCAGGAATTGTCCCAAGGAGATCTTTGTTTAGGAAGCAGTGCTGTTTTCTTCTCACTGCTATCGATTGCCACCTAACTTTCTGAAAAGAATTCAGCAATGAGTCTTAAAATGTCACCAGTTATCAACCTAGAGATAAAGAGAATAATACACTGAACAATTTGCTTTCTGTAATCCAGTTTTACATTTAAAGACTTTAAAGCCATTTCATTCATTTTTTTTTTTTTTAAGTATAGTTTGTCATCTGTCCAGAAACCATTTTAGAAATAAATAAATAAAAAACACATTCAAGAAGCTGGCCTACATGTGTCTTAAAGTTTGGCTCCTCAGTCTGCAACAGGTTAGTGTGGTGAGAAAAAATACCTTGGCTGTTTTAATCTGTGTAATGAATAAGAACATGCCAACAGTGGTAATGGATGCCTGCCACCACGCTGCTAAATTATTCACAGTCTGGGGAACCAGAGAGGTGGCCGGCAGGATCGGATGGACCCGCTGTGTCATCACTCCGCCTCTGCCCCACCTGGCTCCCCTTTCGGCCCGTCCACCCCGGCTTCATGAGTTTTAACAGAGGCAGCCAAATGAGAAGTCTGTAAAAGCAGGCTGAGAATGGGCGTTCACATGGGAGGAGACCAGGACAAGGCCTTTAGGTCAACTTGTCAGCATCCTGCAGGCATTAAGCACAGTATGAAGCATGTAACGTTAAAAACCATTGTTCAATTAGTCTATAGTGTGTTTAATTAAATCTGTTTGCTGTATTGTTTAAGTTATATGATTCAGCACCACGGACAGCACAGCAGAAACGTGCTTTTTAAAGCGCTGTGGGGCTGCGCTGTCCATGGTGCTGATATGACTGGAGGAGGAATCTATGGTTTTATAGTTAGTTATAGTGCTGTAATTAAGTACACTTAAATAAATAAGTAAACATGTTTTATGCTTTTTAACACTTCTGCAATACAGTTAGATGTACAACGCCAAGTAGCTCTCTAATTCCATCTTTAATATATGCTATGTTACAACGGTGAGACGAGATGTGCCTAAACTTGTGAATGAGTCAAATTAAAACTTCACTCTTTTTGGGAGCAGTGATAATTCAGGCTACAAACGTCGCTATATAAGACAGGCAGTAGATGACCAGGTTATCTATATTATAGTGATTTTATTATTCGACGCTTGCGCACAGAGGCCAACGTTTTTCAACTTGTTAGTTGAGCAGAGGAGCAGGTGGGAGGGAAGGAGGAGGAGGAGGGGAGCAAGAGGGGGAGAGAGGGATGCCGGGAGGCGCTGGCGATGTTAACAGCTCAGTCTGGTGAAGGAGAGCAGAGGAGCGCTGTAGCTTTCCGCTCCCCGGCTTTCATGTCAGGGGCCACACTGCTTGCGAGGTGCTTGCAGGGAGGATGATGATGACCATGAACGGCAAGCAGCATTTCTCCATGCACCCGGCCCTGCACGAGCCCAAGTATCCCGGCCTGCACTCAGGTTCGGAGGGCATGCGCAGAGTCTGTCTGCCCGCCCCGCAGGTACGTTCAGGTCGGGGGAGAATGGCGGTGGACTATACTGAGGTGAGAGGAGGGGAAACAATATCACACTGGAAATGTCTGTAAAGTTGTTTTGACAGGACTTTGTTCTCTCTCTCTCTCTCTCTCCCTCTCTCCCTCTCTCTCTCTCTCTCTCTCTCTCTCTCACTCTCTCTGTGCCCCCCCCAACCCCCCTCCTCACCCCCTCTCTCATCCACATGTCTATTCAAGCAATGCTCTTGCTATCATATTAATTTTTATGACCTGCGCTTTGAGGAGGGTTCTCTCTTCTCCTCGGCGCTGCTTGCCTTTGGAAAATGTTTTTTAGATCCTGAGAGCTGCCTGACAGAATTCCCCACTGACTCCAGTATGCGCACTCTTACTTGCAGCTGCAGGGCAATATATTCGGAGGCTTTGATGAGAGCCTGCTGGCACGGGCAGAGGCTCTGGCGGCTGCTGACAGCATTGTCTCTCACGGAAAGAGTCACCCGTTCAAACCAGACGTGACTTACCATACCATGAGCAGTGTCCCCTGCACCTCAGCCGCCTCTTCTTCCTCCACCACCGTGCCCATCTCCCACGTCCCCTCCACCATCGCCTCCCACCACCACCACCATCACCACCACCTCGGACAGACCCTGGAGGCCGGGGACCTTCTGGACCACCTCTCCACCAGCCTGGCCGTGACCGGGATGGGTGCTCCGGAGCCTCCCGGGATGACGCCGTCGCACCACCACCAGCACCCTCACCACCACCTGCAGACCATGGGGCAGCTGCACCAGGCGATGGCCAACATGGCCCACCCTCACTCCCTGTCAGTGCACGGCGGCATGGCTTGCGTCAACGACGTGGAGTCGGATCCAAGGGAGCTGGAAGCCTTCGCTGAACGGTTCAAACAGAGGAGGATCAAACTCGGTGTGACCCAAGCGGACGTCGGGTCGGCGCTGGCCAACCTCAAGATCCCCGGAGTGGGGTCATTGAGCCAGAGCACCATCTGCAGGTTCGAGTCCCTCACTTTGTCCCACAACAACATGATAGCACTCAAGCCAGTTCTCCAGGCCTGGCTGGAGGAAGCCGAGGCTGCGTACCGGGAGAAAAGCAACAAGCCGGACCTTTTCAACGGGAACGAGAGGAAAAGAAAGCGCACTTCCATCGCCGCGCCGGAGAAACGCTCTCTGGAGGCTTACTTTGCCATCCAGCCACGGCCCTCCTCGGAAAAAATTGCGGCAATCGCCGAAAAACTGGACCTGAAAAAGAATGTGGTTCGAGTGTGGTTTTGCAACCAGCGGCAAAAACAGAAACGAATGAAATACTCTGCGGTGCACTGAGTTTCACACATCATGAATAACATAGCCTACTACATTTTTGATCGAGTGATTAATAATAGCCTAAGTAGCCTAACTAACAGGGATTTATCAACAGCTCCTCACGTCTCATCTGGGATTATCTCCAAAAAAAAAAGACTTCAGTTTTTCATTTCGTGTCACTCACTCTTCGTTGTTGCACTTTTTTCTTCGATTTTGTTATTCAAATGGGATTATAGAAGACTGTGTTGTCGATCTGTGAGGGGGTGATTATTATGTTGTTGATTATGTATCTTGCACATATGAATTTCCAGCATAAATACACACATTCAGGGATATTAACTCACTTTTTTTAATATTAAAATGACATTTATGGGCTATTTGAATTATCAGTGGTGTTACACTTATGCTAAATGAAGAGTGGGTCTCTAAAAAAGACAACTGTGTGGAAAGATCATTAGAATTAGTTTGTTGGTTGAGATCAGAATTTATCCTCCACATTAATGGCTCACAACTGTGTCCTCACCTGTTTTTGTTTTGGGGTTATTTTTTAATACATAAATGCAGAGTTTAGTATAATAATGGGATTCAGAAATTCACCCACCTTATTAAACCAAAACCACAATTTTTACAAATGAATCTGCTCTTTCCGTGAACTGTGTGATAGTAATTTACTTTAAAAAACACACACACACACATATACACACACACACACACACACACACACACACACACACACACACACACACACACACACACACACACACAAAGAGAATAACTACAATAGCTACTACTTTCACATGACACTGAGTCTGTTTATCTTTAATTATTTAGAAATGGAAATGACACTTTCATAATGAGGCACATCCGTGTGGCTTTGGCTGCTGCTATATTTGAGTATTTTGATGTGAACATGTTTGTTTTTTTTGGAGCATAACAGACGAGCTATATATTTATATAGCCCAGATATATACAGTATATAGGCCTACATCACCTCATTTAAGTATTTATTTATTTATCCTCACTTTTTGATTTCACTTGAAAAAAAATGTGTGAAGTTTAAACCTAATAAATTATTGGTTATTTTCTAAAATTCCTGTTATTTTTGTGCTTTATTAAATTGTATTATTTTAATCTTGAGGCGACGGCCCGAGCAAGGCCTCAATGCGGTGTAGACATTGTTTATCCAAAGGCCAAAAAAGAGAATAAAGAAAAAAAAAGAACAACCACACATTGTGGTTTTCCATCAACGCATCAATGGGCGATAAAATCTTTGTAAACTGTTTGTTTTACTGAAACTGTTTTATTTATGAATTCCCAAAGCTCTGCTGGGATGAAATATGTATTGTTGTGTGTGATATAAGCACGGCGGACAATACATGTGCACAGTCATTTTCACACCGCTGAACGCGCATCTCCACGCCACTAGTGGCACCTTCCTCTCTAATTAGTGCCGTTTTTTAATTATGGATGCCCTTATGTCACTGGGGTTATGTCGTGCATGCATGGGGGTTTGAAATTATTAAGTCATGACGATGCAATATTAATTATATATTGGTATAAAACGAAGTATGTAGAGGAGTTGGGAGGAGAAGTCTGACTGGGAACTGTGGTGACTCCAGGGAGAGAAACGCTGGATACACAACAGGTTGCCGGAGGAAAGAGGAACATATGGTATTAGTATGTGTGTTTTTATATTAGCTTTTCTCGTTTAAAGTAAGTATTCATCCATTATTATTATTATTATTATTATTATTATTATTATTATTATTATTATTGTTGTTGTTGTTGTTGCGTTTTTTCAAAAAATCAATTTTCAAAAATGTTATCGTTCATTTAACATGAGCCAACCTTGCCATTTTACATCACTATTATTATTCCTATCAATATTACTATTAGCCAATTCAAGTATTGTTATTCTCGTTTCAATTAAGCGTGACCACTGATTTTCATTTACATCTCCGTCTATTTTACTCTGTAGGCCGTTTTGTGAAAATGACTCCTAATTTCTGCATATTCTCTGCGCATTACTGGCTCACACATGATGGACTTCCTCTCTTTTTTAATATTAACATATTAACAGTTCTGAAAATAAAAAGCTTCCACCGGAACCTTCTCAGTCAACATGACCTGAGGTTGTGTGATTTTTCCCTGAGAGAGATCGATACTCTGCAATTACATTAATATTCTCTTTGATGCTGAGAGTTGATTAATTACAGTCTGTAATTTATGAAGGGGGGGGGGGGGGTCTAAACATGCAAATGGTAATTGTTAACATTAACATGCCCTATATCTAAACTGTGTCACATTTTTATAACATGTTTATTTGAAAATATTTGACGCCAATCCCTCTAATAATGATACTTATTGAGCCATCGACAAATCTTCGTGTTCAATGAGGTGTTTCTGACGTAAATGTGAGGTTAAAAAAAGGAGCTTCGCCGTGTGAATAATTGATATTTGTAAAACCCGTATTGATATCATAACGCACTGGCTATGTGGTAAGTTGAGCTGAAGGCTTGTGAGCGTTAACAGCATGTGGCGACTGAGGGCGCGTCAATTATTCAGCAGCAGCTCAAAGGTATATTACATTTTCTCATGCAATAATGGAGGTGAGCTGGGTCTACGGGGCAAATTTGAGCATTATCATTAATGTGAAGCTGCTTTGAATCAAACAAACGTGAATTGATATAGAGTTAAAACACCTGACAATGAATAATCTGAATAGAAGACTCAGAGAAATAAACTATGTTATATTAATGTTATTTTGTGTCATTGACTCTTTGACAGTATCGTTGTTGTGACATTCATGTAAATAAAGCTATCATTTGAATTTAGAAAATAGAAAAAAGAGACAGACAGACAGAAAAGAGAGGAGGGATGTGAGATATAGAGACATTTCTGTCTGTGTGTGTCTGTGTGTGTCTGTGGGGGGGGGGGGGGGGGGGGGGGTCCTGCTTGCTTGAGATGTTTCCATGCAAGGAAGACCATCTTTGACAGAATGAGGATGAAAGCGGTGTTTAATTGCTGAATGCATGCACATATATACACACTCTCTCACTCTCTCTCTCTCTCTGTCTTTCTGTCTCTCTCTCTCTCTCTCGCTCGCTCTCTCTAACACACATACACACACACACACACACACACACACACACACACACACACACACACACACACACACACACACACACACACACACACACACAGGGTGGCTGTCATTCCTGGGAGCAGAGTTAGGGAATGCGAGGGGAGGGGTGGGAGCCAAGACGCCCAAAACTCAATAATTCATTCAATGCCAGTAGCAACAAATGAGTGTGACCAAAGCGAAAGAAGACAGCTACCTCTGCGCTCTCTATTAGTCATCTTCTATTATCATCAGAGGCCAAACCAGCTCAGGATGAACCTGCTGCTGAGTTTTACACACATGCACAGGCTACCTGTGTGCAGCAGCATACACACACACACACACACACACACACACACACACACACACACACACACACACACACACACACACACACACACACTGAGATTACGTTACTCTCTGGAAACTTGAGGCCTGCACATGATGGTGTCTTTTAAAGGTGTAGTAGGAGATGTTGTCTATCTGTAGCTTCTGTTCCTTCTCTATTCCTTCAGTTGATAGAGATCAGTGGTGGAAAGTAACTAAATACTTTTACCCAAGCACTGTTTTAAGTATAATTTCAAGTACTTGTGCTTTGGTATAGTATTTTAATTGTAATTATGCAGTACCAGTCAAAAGTTGGACACACCTTAAGTCGTGTCCAAACTACAGTACATTGTGCTGTAATGTTAATATAATTTTTTATACTTGTGAATACAGGACTTTTACTTGTAAGTAATGCCACTTTTACTAAGTAATACTTCTGCCATTTTTAGTTCACTGGTTCAAGCCTCTCAAATGTGAGTGTTTCCTTCATTTCTCAAAGTATAAACTGATTTTTTGTTATCAATAGAGGACATCTCTTTGGTCTGATCAAAAATGTCAACAAATAATGAAATGAATGAATCACAATTAAATAATGAAAACAGTGTCATGACTAAATGTGCCTACAGTATTTTCAATAATTAGAATCATTTTGTGACTTCTTCACAGCATTCTGAATTTAAAGCCAAATGTTGGTCCATGTTGCTGTTACTTACATTTTGTCAAACACATTTAATCAGTTATTTATGAATTTAAAAACACTACAGACATACATTCTTAAATATCAACATCTCCTCCTCACATGAGATAATTATCAATCTGTTATCGCACTGAGCAACAGCTCTGCCGGGAGGCCAGTGAACTTCTGCGATGGAGAAACATTTATAGTCTCATAGTCTGTGTGTGAGGTCAAACTGTCTGCTAAGTAACACACCATGCAATATGCAGAGACTATTGAGATGAACACACACACATGAAAAGAGATGGGAGAGCGAGAAAGATGGTCATGGCCATAATGAGAGAAAAGTGGTCCATATTTCAGCATACATCATATAATTTTATGTCAGTATTTTCCCACCGCAGACCGAGCTCTTCTGATGTGTTTATCTTTGCTCTAATTCCAAAAATACAAAACTAGAGTGTGGATTTGAAACAAAGGACAAAGGAAGGGCAAGCGGCATTATATCAGACACTCAAAGAAACTCACTTATAAGCTCTTGCTTAATTCATTCAGAAGGCCCTAAGAACAGTATTATACACTCCATTCATAATTCAAGTCCTCTCCATTATCAAAGTGCCCAGAGAAATAAGATTAACCCAGCCAGAAATAACTCACAGTGGCGTGATTTTTTTTCTACAAAGCACTTAGCTGGTCAGGTGCAGGTCTGCACAGAAACCCAGATTACAGTATATGAGGATATAATCACCACAGAGTGTGCTAAACATAACAATCCTCTCCAAGAAAATGTAGCTGCAGTGTATCCAGATGGAGGAAAGGGGAGAAAAGGGGAAAAAAAAGTATTGAATTGTGAGAAGGAGGAATAAGTTAAAGAACAGAAGAAGAGAGAGAGAGGGAGAGAGAGAGAGAGAGAGAGAGAGAGAGAGAGAGAGAGAGAGAGAGAGAGAGAGAGAGAGAGAGAGAGAGAGAGAGAGAGAGAGAGAGAGAGAGAGAGGGAGGGAGAGAGAGAGAGAGATCACAGCAAGATAGAGAAGATGAGAGAATGAGTTTAAGAAAAAAGAAAAGACGCAATAGTACTACATGAAGAGCAGAAGGAATTAACAAAATAAAAGAGAGGAAAAATTAAAGGAAGAAATTAAATGGAAGAAAGGAAGTTAGAAAGAAGAAAGAATACTTGAATGGAAGGAATGAGATTGCAGGAAAGGAAATGGGTAAAAGACAGAAAAGCTAGAGAGAAATGACATGTAAAGAGATGGAAGGAAAATAAAAGATCAAACCAAGAAAGAAAGAATCCCTGATGGCTGACATGTCTGTCATTTTGAGTTGATCCTGTCAAGGTGAGTGCATCCCTGCCGGCCCGAACAGTGTGACACTAAACAGCCGTGACAGCAGGAGCACCCAGAGGAGCAACAGCCAAAGGACAGGAGATACCAGAACACTACACCGTCCTGTACAAAGGGGACATCCTCCAATCCAAAGTCAAGTCTCTTAATTAGCTCTACACTCGACATGTGTCTCATGTTGAATTTCTGCACAAGAAAAACTGAAATACCAGACAGTGCAGTACAGCTGTCACACTAATTCTTCTGTAACTGTATGTGTGGGCAGAAGAAACTATATTTTGTTTAACTTACACACTATCAAAGCCATATTAGGAGTGAGGAAGCTATAATGTGTGATTGAAATAGAGTTAAAGATGGTTTACAAGCAATTATTTGTATCCTTACTGGGCCCTCATTAGAATCTAAATGGTACAGTAGGCCGATGAAATATATAGCAGCCTTGTGCATTTTGTTGAATTTTATAAAGCATCGTTTTATGAATAATAATCATACTGCTAACAAAGAAAGTCAGAATTTGCAAAAAAAATAAATAAATTCAAAATGAGAGAAGAGAGGAAAGCAATGCATGACAATCATTAAACATCTGTCCCGATTACTGTGCACATTCTGCATTTCAGATAGCCTTGAGGGTGAAAAACATGTAAACAAGGAAGTGAAAAGCAGCTTGGTGTTGACATGCTCCGTCACCTCAGATACGGCATGCTGAGTGAGGGCACACAGGAATATAACAATGGCAATACCAGTGTGGATGAACTGTCTTTCCTTCTCTCCCTCTGCTCCCTCCACGGGGCTGTGCCTTTGAAGACAGACATGAAAACCGAGCCAGGCCACAATGGGGCCCCTGAAGGAGGTCCCCTAGCAGATGCAGCCACCCGCCCTCCCCCACCGTCTGCTCCCACTGGCCCCAGGCCCTGAAGACAGCCCCGAGGCTAATCGACCAGGAACAAAATAAAGAAGCAGCAGAGGCAGCCAGAGCTGAGTGTGTATGTCTGTGTGTGTACAGATCAAGGGGGAAGAGAGCATAACAAAACGATATTTATCAAGCCACTCTAAATATGTGTAATAATCTAGGCTCAGCTTGGCCATTTACACACCTGATGAGATGTGTGATAACATAATGCTATATATTGGGCAAAGATTTAAACTGTTGTTGAGAGACTTTTGACACAGTGAGTATTTTTTGGTTGAAAGCATGATACCTGCTGTATCCCATCAGATCAGGAAGAAGAACAAAGCTGGCATGATATGGTTTAATAACAGGTCAGGTTATATTGCCTTAGGGTGATTCAAGCTCATTTGCATACTCGTGAGCATTACCACATGGGATTTGGTAGCTGATGATGTTCTCTATAACTACAACTAAAATGAAATATGCTTAAAACTAATCTTATTCCATCCTTGATGCGCATGACAGCTTTATATTACTGTTGAATTTTTGGGGTTGAAACTGATAATCATATTTGTGTCAAAGGTTCCTGTGGACTACTACATTGAGGTTTTCTGAATCAGAAGAAGAAGAACTTATTGAGATTTTACAGAAAAAAATATCATCCTAACTCTACTAGGTTTACCAGTACTATCGCTATGTACACATGCATCTGGTACTGTGTGTAGGCAGCAGGTGTCAGAGAGGGCACCGAACAGCATCTGGGTAAAGTTGTAAATGTATTCATAGATTTGAACTATGTGGATCAATAACTCATAAGAAAAACATTGTTAAAAGACTAATGGCCCTCAACAAGATGACAAGCTACAGTCTAATTTTCACCCAAGAGAGCTTTCCCCTGAGCTAGACAAATAACATTTGTCTCCATGTACAGCTGACTGTGACAAAAGTGTTCAGGGACCGTCTAAAAAGTGCAACACTGAAAAGAGACACAACAAAAATATTCAGTAAGTTTAAACTCACACCATTTCCTAACAGCAAGCAAGCATCCGACTATCACGTTGCATTGCACATGCTCTCTGTCTTCACTGAATATGTTAAATATACACTTCTGTTACGTCATGTAAACAAATCATGTACCTATCAGTTGTGCATTCAAGATCAGACTGGAGACGTGACCAGTGGGTAAGTACTTCTTATTCCACGGTTGTACTTTAACATTATTTAGGTTTTTCAAGTGAAATGGGAAGGTATCTCAGAGATAACTTCTCATTTCAACTAAATCAATGTTTATGTATGTTTTTCTTTCAATGTGAGCAACAGGAGGTAAACAGAAACAGGAAGTCCGACAAAATTTCAGCTTAAAGTGGTGCAGCCGGTTAGGGTATTCCCATAGAAAGCACAATCAAGCTGATTTTGTTGCTAAGGCTCACTCATATTATATTCGGTTAGGACACTGTGTCATACAATGTAGTATATACACCTCACACCTCAATGGTCTCCTGTTGGTTATACTACAACAATTCATTTGGAAACATGCTTTTGCATCATTAAATATTGAATACCTTCACTCTTGCATACAGTGCAGTATTCACAAAATCACACTGATAATTAAAATGGATGTCTTTGCATGTATCACAAAGCAATTACAAGTAGGGTACCTAAATGGCCAGCAGCCGTGGGGTTCATCTTAACCTAGTTGATACAGCTATGACAACAAATGTATAGACCGTGTCATCATGGTGTGGGTTAGCAGCACAACAATAATTACACAAGACAAAAAGGTGAAATTATGATTGCTGGGGATTTCAATTAAGTTAAAACATATTCGGTTTGAAATTAAGTGGAATTTAATTCAGTTAATTTACTCAAGGACTGTACTTAGAAGTCCCTCTCCACTTAAACATGTGTCTTGCTTATTCTTACTGCACTTTGATGTTTGATTCTTCACTGTGCAGAATGATCCATGAATAATGTACACAAGTGTGACGTCAAAACTTAAAGCCTCCAGTGAGCTACGCATACACTAAGAATTGATTTTTTTTGTTTTGAGGTACTTGAACTTTTTAATCATAATATATGATCATTTAATAAAAAGATGATGCATGTCCACTTACAAAGTATATAGTTTAAATGAAGCTTCCCTTGACTTGCTACATAGAACTGCTGCTCATCTATACGTCAATTACGTTAAGTTTAAAGTTAATTTTGCTCGAACTTGAATAAGATTTGGGGTGCAGGAGTTTTACTTGTAACATGTACATAGTTTTGTTTTATTTGTACATTATCCACCACTGTTATCAGTCTATAAAAAAATACATTGCACTGTAGTGACCCACTGAGAATGCAGAGGGTTATCTTCTCATTAGACAATATTTAATTGATTTGAGAGTCTATTTGTCCTTGAAAGTCCTTCAAAAAAAGCATGGGATTGAAGGTTATACAAAGAAATGGGAATATTCCAACAGTTCTATAAAAAGCAGTGTTGAAAAGGAGAGTGATTCTCTTTATTTAGTAATGAGGGAGCCACGGTTCAGTAGCGCACATACACACAGCTGAACGACACACAGAGACCCAAGCACCACCAAGAGCAAGCCTCCCCATAGCTCTCACATTGCATCAAGTCACCGAGTGACGGGTACATTGTTCAAGGCAAGGGGGAAAAGAGTGGTGAAACATGTTTCTCTCAGAGAGCTCCTCAGTCAGTCGGGGAACCAGCTCACCATATCCAGGCAGAGAGCATCTACAGAAATGTATTTCTGAGGTGCCCCGATTGGTTGAGTGCACTCCACAAAAACAGGGTTCTTGAGAAGTTCTTTGTGGGCTGAATGATTTACAGAATCATTAATATTTGAGAAATCATTTGAACTTTTAAACGTTTCTTCATTGCTATCTCAAAGGCCATCAGTGCTTCTGTACACACAAAATAAAAGACATAAATAACAGCAATTTATTGTGTGGTTCCCCAAGGCCATATACAAAAGTAATTGACCAACTGATAACGTATAAAGCTGCGGCTAGCGCAATTAGTTACCTTCATTTTCATATCTATTTTTGTAATATTTGTCTACAAAACTCTTCTTCACCTGTTCAATCTAATGCATATTTAATTTAATTTGAGACAGATTCACAGATTTTGCAGTTCAGAATCCAGTTAAATTTTAGTTGCGTTCAAGATCTTCAGATGACTGAGCACACTTGAAGAGTTTTTCAAGTGGTCAGTCGCTCTAAGTGATTTAGCAGTTCAGATGTTGATCATGAACAACATCCTCTGTTCCATTCTGACTGCACTGACGTTTGCTGACGTTTGTTTCGAATCATATTATCAGTAATAAGGTCATAAAAATGCCGCAACAACCACACAGCAAAAAGCATTCAGATATGTGACTGTCAAGTTTCACAGCAAAAACAAACCAAATGATTTACATTTCTTTTATTCTAAGTGGAAAATGCAATATTTTAAGATGACTGAAGAAGATTAAATGCATTGTGGTAAGATTCTCGTGAGAAATTGACATTTTCAAAGACAGAAACTTAGTTATATGACAGCCAGCTGATAGCAGCCTATTTGCACCTGCTGGGCTCCACCAATATTGGCTCAATGAAAGGAATGGGTGATAACAGCCTACTGAACCTACAAGTATAAGCTTAGTAGGCCCCCATTAGCCCATGTATTTGGGGCAGATGTGTGACAATGATGTCTATTTAATAGGCTGATAGTCAAATCAAGTGGGATATCAAGTTTTGCCAGTGTGCCTCTCTTCTAAGTGTTTTTTCACTGTCACTATATTCATGCTTTATTTTCCTCTCCCATCTAAAGAAAGAGTGTGATACTCAAAAAACATAAACACACTTTTCCATTGATACTGCTTTCTAATAGCCTTGCATCAAAGCATCTCTGTTTAAGGATGTCATGCACTTTGCACGAAAACTCCTTTTAAATGGAGCATAAACAAATATTAGCTTTTAAACAGAAACCAGGCAACAGCTGTACAGCAAAAATACATGTTGCTAAAACATCCAAACATACATGTGTATTAATTACAATTAAGTGCATAGGTTTGTTACTCCCCTGCAACAGGTTTGAGCATATATGCAAAACTATGTAAAAGGGAAGATTCTCATTTGAATTGTTTGACCTATGCCCCCATTTGATTGCTTGTGAAATTTGGACACCAGATTTAAGTATCTCTAAAATCCAAGTATGTGCCAACAGCCCAGCATATGAATTACCCTAACCCTTACCTCATATTTGTCTTCAGGCAGAAGCAATGCATCTTCCACAAAGGATTTCTGCAGCACAAAACAGTGAGTTGATTTAGTACATCTTTTTTATGACAGAAAATGTTTTATAAAAAAATAACATAAATAAATTCTTACCCGATTATGCTTCTCTGAACTGGAGTTGTAAGTTTGGTTTTCATATTAGGAAATAAAACATTCACACAAACTGTCACTTACTGACAGCTTCCAGAGTGGCCAGAGGGGTGTTTTACAAGCTAGCAGCAAGGTACACAAGAAAAAAAAAGAAACAGGCCTTTTAAGGATACATTTAACTGCATTGTCCTATAGAGGAACATGTGTGGTTGCCTCCAAATGCACCTATTATATTTACTTAAGTACAGCAGTGCTATGTGGAAAGGGGCTAGGTGAAGTGTAACACAAACTAAAAGCCTAGGTAAAATGTCATTATCTGCTGACAATGTTACTCTTTACTTACAGATGCAGAATCATTACCAAACATCCCAACTCTCCTGCATATTGATAGTGTCTCCCTGACGCCCACAAATGAGACACAATCTCCCAAAATATGGAGCAAGCAAGCAAGAGCCAAAGATGCCAATGTCATTATGACGTAATGCAAGAAATTATTCAACTTTCTACACTTTATAGTGCCATCTGGCTTTTAAAAATAGTACTACTTACTATTTCAAAAACCTGGTTTGACTGTCTACACAAAACAATGCAGAAATTAAACACGATCCTCAATTTTAAGGCTGACACATTGAAGCTTAAAAGGGGGACTACGCTGATCCAATTTAGTAAAAGAGAAAACAGAAACAACAAAAAATGGGCACAAGTCTGTGAGGACAACAGTAATATTTGTTATACCATTTGCATTACATGCTGATGTCCAACCATATGTGGATCATGATCAGAAGTTAAATAAAGTGATTACATTCCAGTACAGTGTTGTAACCGAGGTCTCTACAGAGACAGAGAAATACTACAACACTACGACAAAATTAAATTAAATTACTTAAGCAGCAGAACTGAAGCCTCTTAGATGAAGGGGGAGACAACTTAAAATCTGCTAATTATTATTTTTGTAACAAAGGCAAAGGGCAAAAGTAGTTTTCTCTGTCAGTAGTTTCACAAACAGCCACATATAAATGACAAAATGTTTCATTGTGTTTCACCACAGGTCATACAGAAAATGAAATTATTGAATCAGCTGGTGTGGATGCGCTACAAATTATAATTATAGGAGACGTTTGGCAATTTATTTCCAGAGTTTTATTTTTGTGCTTTTTACAGTACATACTGATTACAAACATCTTGGTTTAATCCATTTTGAATTCAACAAATATTTCCATTAAATTTAAGTTATAAAAACATTGTATTGCCACTTAGCACACAATGAGGTCACTGCTACAAATATGCATTTCAAGATTAGAAGTGAAGAGAGATATAAAACATAGGTCATTTCTCAATACACAAAAGATGAAATAATTACAATCTTCAGTTGAGGTGTGATTCAGCATATGTTCTGCTGAATCAGAAGTACAAAATATAAAAAATAAATATGTTAAAAACTATCCTTCAAATGCTGATTAACTATTTCAATACTGTATGATAGGATTACAATAAATAAATCATTCAAATATATAAAACACACCCTTAACTTTAACTTTTAATTAACTTATGTTAAATACAATGAAAAAAATAAATACTGTGTGTAGTACAGTACAATATGTCACAACTACTATGTTTCAATTTACTAATTGGATAGTTGTTTAAGTCCAAACAGATGCTTTACCAAGTTACCACAGTGACTACTGTGATATACAGGAAAGGTAAGAGTACATATTTGCTAAATGACTATTTATTACATTCTGTTGTAATTAACTGTTGTGTTGTCTTGAGCTGTGCTGGCTATGCATCATGCCAAGGGACTGCATATAGAAATGAGCTTGAAGATAATTCAAAGCAAAGCAACCTTTGTAATTGTACTGCGTATCCTCCTAGCTCCTCCTAGCTCCTAGTCAGTTCAGTCAAGTCAATTTCGTATAGGCCAATACCACAAATCGAAGCATATAATAAGCTTCAAGATAAATCATTCAATATCTGATGAATATCGTATTTCCTAGTGAATAGCTCTTTGTCATAATTAATTAAACGTTTTAAAAAAGCAAAAAAAAAAATGTTTTCAATTAAGACTTTTTGGAAAGAAAGAAAAAACCTTGAGTGAATCAAGTGATCTACTGTCTGACATTTGGGTCACAGGTCTGGGAGGTTTTCATTCGATGCTCTTGTTTGGCCCCAAGAGGTTTCTGTGCCGGCTACACTGGACGAGATGGTCCAGAAGTGTTGGTAACGGAATGGTGGTGCCTGTAGAGTTCACCCCATGTCGCATCCCTTCACATTTAAACTGAAAGACAAGAGAGTAGATTGATTTAGTCACTTTTAATGATGTCCATCAACTGCCACACAACATTGCTGCTACATATGCTTTAGAATAAACTCTAAACCTCAAATGTGATACCAGAGGGAAATCTTACATTTTGCTCTTTGACAAAGGCATCCAAGTTCCTCTTCACCTCCTCCATCTTTTTGTGTGAATGCAGGATCTCACGCACTTTGTGCGAACGCAGGATCTCATGCACTTTGCAGAAGAACTTATCCTGTATGGGAAATAAACAAGACTGTATTAGTCTTTGAAGGCGCATATCTACATATAAAATGTTCATTGCTATTTTAAATGCAATTTGTCTTCTTCAGTTAGTGTTAGACAGACTATCTTGTATATAAATACTGGTGCTACTGTCTAAGTGACATTACATCTCCAAACATCACAACACATAAGCTACAAGCGACAATGTTTCAAAGGTAAAGAATCTCCTCACCCGACATTTGCCACTACCTTCAGCCAGATGAGACACATCGTCCACGAAGACATCCTGTAGCAAATATCAGAAACATTGTTACTTCAGGTGGCATTCTTTCTGACAAAAATGCATGAAGATGATAATGCAGTGTTTCAAAATAATTTAACATGCAACAAAACAGTTGTTCTTCTTGGAGGTGGTCTTACCTTAGGGAAAGACTCATTGTATTTTTCAACCAGGTCAATTATAGAGTTCAGGTTATTTGCAGGAATGTGTTTCGGTTCAATAGCAGCTGGACTGACCAGCAGAGCCACAGCAGATACCAGCAGAAGCATCATCATCTTCGATACAAGCTCGTTGGGAGTAAAAACTTTAAATAATTTAAATAATCTCTTGAATTGATGACTCAATTGTCAACTCAAAGCTCCTTGTTGAATGTCTTTCACGGGTGAATGTTCAGCATTTATACTTGTTTAGCCCACGCCTTAGCTATGTTTTTCCCCTAATGACAAAAAAAAAAATGCAGTGAGTCTGCAGTTGAGATAAGATTTCTTTGATTAAGCTGTGGTTGTTGAGCAACCAAAACTCTGCTATGTTTCTCTGAACCGGATCTATGCCGTTACATTACCATACAAGTAGAGAAAGAAAAATCAGGACAACAATAATAGCCTCTTTGCTTTAATGACAGAACATTATGAACTAACAGAGTCGCAATTTTAAACATGAAAATATAACTGCACCGACAAAGTGCATTATTATTAAACATACCTTTCTGTTGCAACTACTTGCCATCACATAGAAGTTTTGCGAACACTGCAGACACCAGTGCAATTCTCAAAATGAAGATTTTAAAAAAACATTGATGTTTTCTTAAACATGAGAACAAGTAAGGCAATGTTTTTATAACTGAATATCTATGAACAGAACTACACATGCTTGAGTTAACTAGACAACTCTGTTTCACTCAGGGTCTTATTTCTGTGTTATACTGTAGCCTGGAAGCTATTCATGCTACAGATAAGGAACCTAGACCTTTGGTGTCCGTGTGTATGTAAATGTTTTTGATTTGTGTTTTCATATCTCATCCTAACACCTAACCACTTCACTGCAAAGGTGTGAACACCCTAATAATCTTTAAACAGGAGTTAGATCAGAACATGCATTTGGGAAGTGTTACATTTATGGAATCATTGTAGGCAGAAGCAATACAGTGTAGAGCACAAATTAAGTTTAGGTTACATTATCATCATTAGGTAACATTATCAACACAGGATGCTTTCAAAGACTTTCCATACAGGCAAGACTCTGTACTTTCCAGGGTTGGGTAGGTTTAGTATTGGACATAACTTTCCAATGAGTCAATGGATACATTGACTTGTGAGAAGATTTTCTTCATGCTTCAAAAAACCCACAAATACTGTATTATTAATTATTATTGGTCATATAATCATGCAGATTCC
Source organism: Scomber japonicus (assembly GCF_027409825.1). Classification (NCBI taxonomy): domain Eukaryota; kingdom Metazoa; phylum Chordata; class Actinopteri; order Scombriformes; family Scombridae; genus Scomber; species Scomber japonicus. The sequence goes on along the minus strand of NC_070590.1, from coordinate 11,796,636 downwards.
TGTTTTTAAACAAAACGAGCTGAACATGAACTGCGATAAAAGCAATAAGATATATATGATTACTCCAATCCAAAAACAGTTTGTTAAAGGGTCAGTGGTTTGCTCAGCTCAGTGGAGATAGGAAGAGAGGGAGGTGATGCTGCACTTCGTGATCTCAGAGTTCTGGTCCTGGTTTTTACGGATGCGGTAGAAGTGTTCGATGTAGCTGGACCGACCCAGGAGTTCCACAAAGTCCTCGTCGTGGGTGATGATTAGCAGCTGGAAATTACGCTGGCGTGAGCGACTCTTAATAATCCTGCGAAGAGCAAAAAAGAGGAAAAATGGAAGTACATGCAACACAGGACAATATAAATTTCACATAGGAGGTAATGTCTCTATTTATGGTTATGTAAGATAAATTGTTGTATCATGGTGAAGCACGGTATACTATGTTTTAGTACCGTTCAGACACCTAAGTTACATGCAAGGCTTCATTCAAATCAAATCTGACAATGCAGCACCTTCCCACAGGGTTGTGCGGAGGTGTGAGGGTGTTTATTTGTACTTTAGAACAAATCTGCTGTGAAACAATGAAGACATAAGCTTTTATTTCTGAGATTCACCTCTTTTGATCTTGCTACACCGCCACTCACTCTCTTCATTCAGTCTCTAGCTCACTCAACAACCGCTACTCTCAGCTCATGCTCTGAACTCACTTTCTCCTTCCTTCGTATTTTTAAAATGTGCTGGCAACAAGTGTAACTTCACTTTTAATATTATCAAACGAAGAGAAATATATCTTCCTCTCATCCTTGTACAGTCCTTCTACTCCCTCATGCTAAAATGCTACATGTAATGTAAACATAGAATCTTCTGGCAAATCCTTTTATCTGATTCAGCTGAGAACCCAACCTGATGGCTGCCATTTAGAATAAGTAAATAAAATTGATGGTCTTTGTTGCTTATGTGGGTCATACAGAAGCCTAAGAGGCATTATGAGACTGTTTCATAGCCTGTTAAGTTATTTATATTAAACTAAACTTACTAAGGATCAAGTTGTCAATCTTATATCTTGTGGTTTTACTATAGATCTAACACCTGATATGCTTCTATTAGTCACCACCTTATAACATTTCCTGCTCTTGTAGTTGTAATGTTTAGATTGAAAATGGCACTCTGAAAAAGCTCAGGCTCTACACTGATTTGGATGAGACACTGGCTACAGCTGAAGGTGGCAAACATACAGGGCTGTATGGCAAAAAAGTTGTTTGCAACTCTACATTTGCCTCGCCACTGTCAAATGTTACTCTGCTACTCTAATGCTGTGTAAACAATGAAACAGAGTGGCAGATTTTTACAGACTTTCCAAAATTCTCAAACTCACTGCCTCATACAGTGCCATGCACTTCCTGGACACTCCCTTTCATTTAACAGTATCTATAGCAACATGTCCACATCCAAGCAGACCTTTGCTTTTTGTTGTTGCAGAGCTTTTATCAGCCTAATATGGAGTGTGACATAATGACAATCAAGTCACTGTCATTATGTCAGTCAGTATCCCTGCAAATGTTGTAGTAAATTGTGTGTATTTGTGTACTGACTCTACAAGGGCATGTGCCAGTGACTCAATGTTCTCGCGGTCCAGGTTGGTGGTAGGCTCATCCAAGGCCAGGATCCCACAGTTCAGACAGAAGGTCTCTGCCAGGGCCAGGCGGATGATCAGGGATGCCAGCACCTACGTATCAAATATCAAATTGAGGTATGGAATCCCCTTTTGCTCAACTTGCTTACATACTGATTCACTTGAAAACCATACTATAACTATAATATTTTTTATGAGACATATATGCTAATATTTGAGAAATACCAGCTGAATTAATTATTTCCTCATACCTTCTGACCAGCACTGCAGCGTCCTCTCATATCCAAAGCTGTGTCTCCTTTCACCATAACTACTCTGTAGTTGTAAATCCTCCGCCTCACTCCAGCTGATGAGTTCTCATCCATGTCGGACCTAATCTCCACGTACTCAATGTCTGAAAGAGGAGTAAGAAGAAGCGGTGAAGCATCAAGACAGGGAAGGTTGAGAGGTTAGAAGTATGTGCGACATACAAATAATAGATTTTCCTAAAAAGTGAGACCCACCTTGACCCCTGTAGGTGCTGCGCCACAGGTCTCTGATGATCTTGTTGATCTCGTCCATCTTCATGCTGTGGAATTTCATGATGGTTCTGAGGAAAATAAAGTAAACACAGGTGAAAACCAAAACCGAAAAACAGTAAATTAGATACGTTGTTTTGTTGGACCTCTAACTTTATCTGATTGTCATTTCCATTTTGATGATGAATACAGTGACACATTCATGTTTATAATATCACATTATACATCAAATACAAGATATAGTATGACTTTTCTAAAGCAAGCAAATTTTACAGTTTGTGGATAAAACCTTTAATTGTGAGATGTATACCTACAAATGATGTGGGAACAAGTGAAAAAGTGCAATCAAATAGAATATAACAGTTTAACTGTAACCTGGTGTATCTAATACTGGATATCCCAGATGAACGCAGTTACATTATCATACCCAAGATTATTCAACAGTGAACCCATGCAAAGTATAGCGTGCCTCAAAAGAATGCATGCATAAACTGCACAACTCATCAAACTGACACAAATACTGATACATGACAAAGATATATGTTGATGTAAAAGATACAAAGGGCGCCAACTGGTAGTTGCTTTCCTGCATACCAAGAAGCATTTTGTCTATAATCTAGCAAACTGACGAGAAACTTTAATGTGGTTTGAAGTCACTAGAGTGATAACCAAAAGTTCCTCTTCTGAACCCCATATATGGTGGATAATTATCCATCCATCTGGCCTACTGTAACCATTTTTACAGAACTGCTTATGAAACAGAAAGAAGTTGAGGTTTGGAGCTTCCTATTGCAAAGGTATTAGACTTGAAATAGAAAATGATCGAATACAAAATAATTGTTGAAAAGAGACTTTTTTTGCCAATCCGCTGGCAAAAACTACATCTTTTTAATAACAATTTTTTTTAACAAATCAAACTGCCAATCAAAGGAAGTTTATATAAACTGAATAGCACAACTCACTGTAGTCTGGCTTGAGTAGCAGATGCTCTTAAACTGAGCCCCTTCTAGAAGAGACCTAGTGAAGGAGGCCACTAGAAGGCCTTCTAAAAAGTCAAAAGGAGATTCATGGTCAAATGTCTGAGAGAGAGACAACATGCACACAACCACTGCATTTTTCATTACACCAGTGTTTGAAATAACCTAATTATATTCACCCTAATCAAGTGCTACACTAGAAAACATGAAAAAAGTTAAAAGTTTCATGGTGGTCTAAAGGTTGAAGAAGCAGGGGTATGAGGTTGCAGCATTAGTCTGGGTAGGGAGAACTTAACCCTAACCCTAACCCTTTTTTTCACCTAACCTCCCTGATTGCCACCACTGAGATGCCAGAATCTACGGTTGTGTTCAGACCGACATTAGTCCACACAGTCCACCTATCCATATGAATGAGGCTATGAATAGAGTATCCAGATAAAAGGGGGTGCCGATGGGTCATCCAGCAACACACAGCTACACTTCGCAATGCAGCGTCATCCTGCAGGGCGCTGCCGATCAAATACATGCAAACAGCACGTTTCTTTCGCAACAAAAGACAAAATCATTATGCTGATGATGTAAAATCCTGTCTTGTAATTTGGTAATGTATTGGTATGTGTTAAACCTTTAACTTCATTCGTCTACTATTCAACACTCACCAGTGTTTGAAACAACATGCCCACACCTTGTATTTTTACACAGGTTCACTGTTTTTGGCCTGAAAGCCTACTTAACTTCCAACTATGTTAGAAGGGGGGTCTGAAAGAGTACCCTGCTGTCAGCAAAACATCCCAGGTGACTAAAGATTATCAAATCAATTTATACCCCAAAATATTAGATGAAAACAAGTAGGTGAAGACATGTGACATCACAAATACACCAGAATCTATTTTTTTTTATAAGGAAGTATAATATACGGTCTTGACAAAATTGAAAAAATAATGGTCTTGAGACTCCTAGCTAAATGTTTTACTTTTGAGCATGTCCATTGGGTATAGACACAAAACAGTTCCACATCAGACCTCAGTATTGAGTTTAGGAGGACTGGGATTCACTCAAGGAGTTTAATGTGCAGTGAGCTATCTGATACTGCAACCATGTTTTCAGGTTTTCTGCTGTGTGCTGCAAAAACGATACAGACACTTCTGTCCTGCTATATTTTAATACTTGAATATTTCAAAAACTTGGTAATGAATTACTGAGTTACAAATCTTTTGTTATTCTATTTCAATAGTGCAGAACTTTTGGTTGTCACGTCAACACTAGAGGAAGTATTTGGTTCACACGCGTACAGTGACTGCTCACTATCTGTGACCCACTGACCTGAAATAACAAGGCATCTTTGTAACTTACTTTGAAGATGAACTCTGTTTCAGTGTCACGTGGAAAGCTGTACACCAGGTATATCAAACAAAACTGAAATGTCTGAAAGTGAAATATGTTTGTATGTATGTTTTTGGTTTTTTTTCGATTTAAAGGAACCCTAACCCAGAAAGAAAGCAACAAATCTCATGTACAAGCCAAACCAATGGTGAATTGTTACAACTTGCAAGTATTGTGTATGCATCCAAAGCCTGATATAGTTGATATTATTCTTCTGTGCCATGCTGTCCAAAAACTATTTTAAAAATATGCCAGTGAGCTACACCATTGAACTAGGAGACATGTTCCTTGGTCCAGAGAATAGGGTCACATTTGTCTATTTGGAAATGGCTTCAAAGACTAATAACAGTCACATTTTTATTCACCAAAGAGTAGTGACATGTAAGGCAGATGCCACAGTGCTGGAGCAGTTTTGTTTACAGACCTTTGAAAACTTTGGAATACTACACTGCTAATGGAAAATGTGCTTTAAAGCTGCAGTTGGTAACTTTGAGGAGAAAGAGGACTAATCAAATTTGAAGAAGGACAAGTTTCAGATCCCTCCCCCTCCCTCTCTGCTGCACTCCTGCCCTGCCTCCAAAGTCCCTCCCCAAGTCGAGGCTGATGTGCACGCGACGGAAGGCGGCCATGGATGTGCACGCGACCGAAGAGGCCAGGTAAACAACATGGCACAATGAATCTGTAATACATGAACTACCCTCCACACAGCTAGATATAAATCGCTTTACAGTGATTTTCACTGCGCCATTACTTTCTCTATGCTCCTGATGCCGCTCTCGGAGATATGAGCTTGCCCGAGCTGAGGAGGAAGGGGGAGGGGACTGTGCGCGTGAGCAGTGATTGACAGCTGTCAGACATTCCATCAGACACAATCCTGGCTCTGATTGGTTCTTTTTGTCGGGTCACGGTGGATTCTGACAATTTGCAGTAGGACCAGTAGGTGGGGGTAAATGAGCCTGTTTTTTTTTTTTTGTTTGTTTTTTTACAGATTACTAGTTTCATATAATGCTGTCTTTCAAAGTGACAGTCTTACAAATATGACAAAAAGTACCAACTGCAGCTTTAAGCTTTTGTTTGTCTGCAGATCACTGAATATATATATTTTTTTAAATCACTTTAATGATTTCACTTATTTGACTGCAAAAACGAGTTGCGTGGTTTTACAGTATCACTTGGACTGTACTGCTACTGTCACTTATGCATATATTTGAGCTAACATACATGTTATCATCCCTGATATCAAATTTCGATTAGTCTATTAAGATTAATGTTTACTGTTTCATACAAATAAGAAAGCAACAATTGACACATATTGACACATCAGTTTTGACTCAGTCATTTTACTTGACAGTCACCGCTTTGTCTTCAGGGGTTTGACCTATTATGCACACTCAACAATTTTCTGCAAAGTAAGCGAGAGCGCTATTCATATTGTTTTTTCCACTTCCAAATCATAACATCTCACCATGAAACCAATTTCTGTGAATTCAAACAGAAACTGTGACCTGGATAAATGGTCTGCTAGAAGGCTGCATCTTGATAACAGTGCAGACAAAGATGCCTTAACTAACCCACACATATGAGTTATGCTTCTGCTTTCACAGGGAGATAGTCATCTATGACAGTGAGCTCACACTTCCTTAATGAAGCTCATGTATTCCTTTCTTGTCGCCTTAACCAGTGAACTGCAAGCCTGGTAGCCCACCAGGCCTTAGTTGACCCCCCATTATACTATGCAATATGTAGTTATTTATAATGATTTCATTCCAGGTTTACCTTTGCAGTGTCTGATGTATGAGGGACCATTGCAAAAACACACACATACACACAGATAAAGAATATCTGTCAATATATCAAATTTCAAATCCCTACTATCATTATCAGCCCCAAAAATCCAGTATCAGTTGAGCTCTACTAAGTCTGCTACTTTTTTTGTGTTTTTGTTTTTTCTTTTTTTATTTGATGAACAATGATGAAAGTGAACTAAATAGGTTTTATTTCTATATATTAAAATAATAATAAATAATAATAATAAATTTAATTTAATAAAAGCAAAATGATACGTGGCGGAGTTTAGCTCAGTGGGAGGAGCACCCGCCACATGTGTTGAGGCTACGGTCCTTGCTGCAGGCGACCCCGGTTCAAATCCCGCACCGAGGGGTCCTATCCTGCGTGTCATTGCCCCCCTCTCTGCCTCCTGTTTCCTGTCTATCTCTACTGACCTGTACATTAAAGGCAAAAAAGCCCAAAAAATATACTGAAAAGCAAAATGATACTGAAACTTTAATATATGCATATATGGAAGGAAAGGGGTTTTTAGGGCTTTTTTATAGAGAGAGTCTATTGGTTTGAGTGCTGTCGTACATGCCAGTGACCAGCTCGTTAAGCAGTGGTCTATATGTGAGAAGATCATACAGTGTAAAAACATCAAAGCTGCACTGCTGGTTAATTAATTCCTGATCTGTCTGAAATTAGCCAGGTTGTATTTGACAGAGTTTGACACTTTTTTGATGTGATTCCTGAATGAGAGTGTCAAGTCCAGGATGACTCACAAGTATCTGAACTCGCTCATCAAAGTGAGCTCCTCCCCTCCCAGAAAGACATCAGAATGATCAATATTTGGCAGCCTTTTAGCAAAAATCATACAGACACTTTTTTTTAACATTTAAAGAAAGACATGAATCAGTGAGCCAGTCCTGAACATGAGCCATTGCTGTTGTGAGTATTTGAGCAGCCTCTGTCGTGTTTTTCGCAGGGGTGAAAATAACTGCATCATCAGCGTAGAACTGTGCATTAACACCCTTATACAGACCTTTTCAACCTTACCCAAACACCCATCCAAATTCTGATGCTAATTCTCCTTTGAAAACACACTTATTGTATACAGTATAATATATATTCATCACTAATTAATCTACATATTATTTTCACAATGAATCAATTGCTTAAAATATAGATGGTGAAAAAAAATCATTTTGTGCTTTCTCAGAGCCCAACATGACTTGTTAAAATGTCCTGAGTAACAGTGCCAAATCTAAAGCTATTCAGTTCACAATGAAATATATGAAATAATGAGTTATCAAAAGAATTGCAAATTCAGGAGACAAATACATGTTTAGGATCATGTCGGTTGCTAGTAAAAAAGCCATTACTAGGAAGTGGCTGAAGACAGAGGAAGCTAAGAGGGAGGATTGGGTTGATGTAATGCATAATATTTACATGATGGAAAGGTTGACTTTTTCGGTCAGATTAGAAACTGGTAAATTTAAGAATTTCTGGAAAAACTGGGTAGAATTTGTATCACAACTCAGATCAGACTTTAATGAGTAATATTGTATCCTATAAACCCCTTGGTTCTAGCTACAGACTTTATATTGTTCATTTAGTCATATGATTATAAGTTTTTCAATGTCATCCATTAAGAGGAAAGAGACTGTGTTAGAAAGAAAGAGAACTGGAAAAAAAGAGAAAACAAACCTGGACTTGGCTTGATGTTAATTTTGATGTATGGATGATTATAAATGAGATTATGTCTGGTTAATGGTTTGTATCTCCAGAAGGAGTGTGTGTACTGCATTGAGTGTCTAGAAGACATTGTACAGGATGTAATGTGTGGAAGAAATTGACTATTTTGATATCAATAAAAAGATAATTACAAAAAAAAAAGAAAATTAAGAGTTACAAACTCATAAGAAATGTTTAGCACTTTCAAGCCCCCATGTATTTATTACAACACTTTCTAGCATAGTATGACAAGGGAAAGTAAGGCTTCAAAGTCATGACTACTTACGTAATTTCCTGCTTATTTTGTACACCTACACAAAAGGAAACTGAACTGCTATGCAATTTCTTCACCACAAATCTTGTCACTGCAAGCAGTGACTAAAGGTGCTTTTTCACTTAATGAGTTAGGTCAATTGGCTTAAAGGGGTCTGCAGGAGCTCATTTTAGGTTAAGAATGTTTGAAAACAGCTGTTCTTATAGTATATATTTTACCAACCCAACCTGTCCTTCCCTACTTACCTCTTTATACCCTTTGTGTTCAAGCCCTAAACACAAACCACTGATTGTGTACAGAGTGGAAATACAAACATTAAAAAATAAAAAATAAAAACACTGACTCTCTTTCTCATCGTACATTGCACACAGTTTAGTGAACACACTTTCCCATTCTTTTTAATGAGAAAGTGTGTCCAAACTTTTAACTAGTACAGTACATATACATGTACATGATAAATAAAGCCTGATTTTGATATTGATTCAAAGGAACATGCAGTCAAATGACTATAATCAAACTCGGGAGGCTGCAAAGAGTGGGCTAAATCTACTTTTTTTGTGATGACATGTAGCAGGGCTGATTATGTTGTATTAGTAAAGCTTCAGGCATGTATATATGGTCAATACATGATTTGCAAAATAAACCTTTTTTAACAGTATGTTTATGGGCATTTTGCCTCCATTTGAAAGTAGGTGGCATAGAAGCCGACAGGAGACGGGGGGGGGGGGGGGGGTGACATTCAGCAAAGATCCCTTACCAGAATCAAACCAGGGATGCTGCGATTATGCGTCATGTGTGGTAACCACTTGGCTACCAAAGCGCTCTAAAGAATACAACTATTTTAACACACAAGTATTACACTGTAATTACAATAACTACAATAGTGGTATACAGAGCGGTTTGAGAGCACCCCCTTTTATGTGTCATAACTATTCAAAATACACTTTGAAATGAAAGAAATGAGAACTAGGAAATACGTCAGTGTCATGAGAACTACGTATACTGGCAGAAACTATCTGTGTAAAAAATCAATAAGGGAATACTTTGATTTTTCAGTTTGACTCAAGTCCCTTCTAGTGGGAAGGGGTTGACATTTATGACCTATATACTGCAACCAGCCACCATCGTGCAGTTGAGATGTTTTGGCTTCACTTTTTTGGGAGTTGTCATGACATCCACCACTCTTTTATGAAATGCAAAGAAGACACAGACCACTCCTTATTTTTTCAAACATCAAAAATACCACCTGCTGGTGAGGGGACCACTGGGATAAAAGTATTATTTTGTTTGACTGTGGAAAATCTGGCCAGATAATGTTCTAATGCCCCCAACGCACTCCATAGAATAAAACCATTTACAAGAGCATTTACGTCATCATGTTTCCCCACTACGAGGGAGATGAATTTCTAACTAACAAGCTGAAAATCTTTGTGGCTGATTTGATTATCTAACTTCAAAGGAACGGATAAGGAGGACAAGAGGCTGACTTCTCATAACATGAAAACAACTAGATAAAGACCAAGTCTAGTGCTTGTAAGCACTAAACCCTTTTTAAAAAAGGGCCTGGCAGAGCTAATTAGGAGCTGTCATTCATACAGTACTTACGACTGAAATAGTGGCACACAGTACTGTATACACGGTATATGTAGGTAACTGGTTTATTTTAACAAAGTAAATTCCTCAAATGTGTTATTGCTATATTTTTATAGCACTCATTTGTATGAATGTTTGCAATATAATGGGAAGAATGATTTTTTTGCTCTTGAATTAATATATGGCATGCTTTTTTTTGTCTTTGTTTCTTTTCTTCGTTCTGCATGTTTACAGTGTTGTTCTTGGTTTTTTAAACCACATTGCCACTATGGTAGGAGCACACAGTGTGATGTGGGGAGATGGCATAAATGTGTTCATATCTGGTGTTGTGATATTATGAAGCAACTCCACAGTGTGTATGTGTAGAGGATGAAGAAAAAGCAAAGAAAAAGTTGCAATAATATTATAGTTAACTGCCAGTTAGCAATGCACTAACTGACCTAATTTTGTTTGTATGTGTTTGAAATAACTTGCTTATCTTTGATTTATTTAAATGTTTTTCTTTCCTTTTTGTTTTGTGTTTTTCATACAGGGTTATTTTTTTTAAATATGCTGCCCTAATCCTAACCCTAAAAACACTGAGTCCTACTTTTCATCTGGTGTGTGTGATCCCTCTGACACACATATTCAGTCTAACAACTTTCAATTACTGGGGAAGTCTCACAACTTATCGTGAAACTCACAGACACGATTCCTGTAAGAGCTACATTAATCAAATACTATTATAGTAAAATAAAAACATGTGTGCAGGTGGTTTTGGTAGTTAGTACAAAATAATAATAATAATAATAATAATAATAATGATAAAATATTTTCTCTGGGTTTCAGATACTGCTCATACTTTGAGGCACAAGTCTGCAAAAATATTTATCTGTAGCATACACATATAGCATCTGTTGTTTTCCCACCTGTTTCAGTTCACGTCACAACACACGGACATATACAATAAAATAAAACTATATACAATAGTGTTAAGATATTACTGTAATATTAATTTATGGTTTATCAACTTGCACTTACTTTAATTTGAAATGGACTGACAAATATTTTATAGTTGATATAAAGTTAATGCCTACTATGAGTATCTGTGTGTGTAACGTAACACTTACTGATCAAGGGCCTTATAGTAGAGATCCAGGTCTTTAATGACCAGCTCTGTTGTCCTCATTGTGATCATCTTGTTTTTGTATCGCTCATCAGCTTTTTCATACTGATCTTCACGAAGCTCTTTTCTGAAGAAAATCAATTCAGAGAGCAAGTTCAATTCATGAAAAAAAAGAATCATTAAATATATGAAGCAGGAGTCATCAGTAATGGCAGCCAAAGGGCTGGGTACATGAAAGCAGAGGAACAATTACCTGTGTCTCTCTTGCCCAATCACTGCAGAGAAGTGCTTTTATACAGTACTCTGTACTATATAAAACTTAACAGATCTACATATCTCACCTGTAATGCAGTATCTCCTCCTCAAAGCCTTTTTGACGACCCACTGCAATGCTGCGGTTCTTCTTCAAGTCTTCCAACTTGCGTTCTGCTTCACGTCGTTCTCTGCACAACCACAAAAATAAATGAGGTAAGAACACTGACTTAACTTCTAATATTACTACCGGTGTGACCATGATTTCACTGGAGTGTCTACCAAAATGTAAGCCCAAGAGTAACGTTTCTTAGTCCAATTGTGACGCTGCTGAGGTAAAAAGAGATTGGGACTGTATTGATCGGTTAACCTTTGTGCAGCTTGGTTTCCTTTTATCACTCTATCATACTGACTGACCTTACAGACAATTAATAACGACAATTAGTGCTCTTACTGGCGAAGTTGCAAGACTTGCATGTTGCCCATATCTTTCATAAGAGTTTCTCGTTTCGCCACCACCTCTTTCAACTCCTCAACACGCTTCCTCAAGGTCAGATTGTCCTGCAACCAGCGCTCCTGGACCTAAGAAATAAAAAAAGTTTACTTTCTGCACAGGACAACATACCTGAATATAGTGATGTGACTAAATGGCTAAAGAAGATGTAGGCTACAAAATAATGACAGAAGAGGAGCTGGGTACCCCTAACCCTGTTGTTCAGGGTCATCCCTTATAAAGGCCACAAACTGAAATATATCAGTCTAACTTTTATGTTGTTTTTAAAATTGCTGTTGCTGGAGCTTTCACCCATTCAAATTATGCCAGAAATCCAGACTGTACTGGTTTTTTGATTGTAAAACTGGTTGAAATATGGAATAATAAAGTAATAAAGCAACTAAAGCCTTATTTTGCACCATCCAATACAATGTAACTTGAATGGTGGAGTCATGAATGCACTTTTATAATAGTAAGCTGTTGTCAAGACTATTAAACTTACAATTTACTATTAAAAAGTGGAAGAAAACAAGACAGAGAGATAAGAATGAAGTTTCACTTTTTGAGTGTCTATGTCCTGACGGATGTTTCCCATCTCCTTGGTGATCTTATCTTTATTCTTCTCAGCTTCATGGAGCTGGGTGTTGGTTTCTTGAAGTTCAGACTCCTTTTGCTGCAAACAATAAACAGTGTCATTATTGTTGAATACTTTCAAAAATGACTCAATTAACACAACTATAGATGAACTTCTCTGGTGTTTCAAACTGACACATTTTACTTACTCCAAAGCTGTACTTCAATAATGCCAAAATGACCAATTGAGGAGTCAAAAAAAAAAGATGTTTCAAGTATGATAGTGGCAAACATATTACCTCTTTGTATTCGTCTTTGCCCTCATCGACGTATTTGGTGATGTCTCTTTCCAAGGTGGTGATTGCCTTTACTCTCTCTTTAATGGCATTTATCTGTAAGTAACAACGTGTTGGAAAAGTGACTAGTTTAAGATACCCAGAGGTGTCCAAATAATGTAGCAGAGGGCCTTTAGGTAACCTTAAATACAGTCACATTTCCTAATAATTTGACATAACATTAATTTGGTTGTTAGTTTTTAACTATGGAGCCACAACAGTGGAAAGTTTTAGGCTAGGGTTTTTAAAATGATGTCTCAATGTTGAACATTATACTAGTATATCAAGTCGTTATGTGTTTAGAAAAAGAAAGAGAGAAGCAGAAGCCATCATCACCTGTTCAAGTTCATTCAAAAATAGAAGGGGTGAAGAGTTCACAGAAAAAGAGGGACATAAACTACCTTGTCCAGCCTCATGTGAGTGCAGTGACAAAGTGCTGCTAAATTTGAGTTTTCAGTACACACAGAGAGAGAGAGAGAGAGAGAGAGAGAGAGAGAGAGAGAGAGAGAGAGAGAGAGAGAGAGAGAGAGAGAGAGAGACAAAAGTATGAAAGTGTCCACCTTTTCCTGTCCTTCCTCCTGTCTCTGCCTCTTGCGATCCACCAGCTCCTGCTTCTCCTGCTGCAGCTTTTCCAGAGCAGCAGACAAAGGGGACAGCTGTTCCTTCGCATCCTAGATGGACATAAAGTGAGTAGTAGGGATGGAGAGAAAACATTAAACTATTTTGAAAGACATAAGTACAGCAAATAAAATGTCTATAGACACTATCAAGACCTGGATCTACAACACCTACTGGAGAAGTGTGAATTAATTCCACTAAAGACCTAACATGTCCCTTACACTCAAAAAATGTTAATAAAATTTCTGTGCCGTGTATATTTTTGTGTGAGCTACTGAAATTGCAGTGTCTTTATAGGTTTAAATCCACTTGAAGAAGAAATGCTACAAAAACAAAACAAGAAAATGTACCCTGATGTCCCTGGTTAAGGTCTGTATCTCAGTGGTGAACTCAACACACTGCTCCTCCAGCTGTTGCTGTTTCTGCATATCACTGCTCAGCTGGAGTTTCTCTGCTCTCGTCTCATTCACAGAACTTTTCAGCATCTGAATCTGATCCTGCTGGTCCTGGATCAGTTTACGTTTCAGTTCCATCTTGCTGGAAGCTGCAAAGGATACAAACGGTTACAAACAGGCAAAGAAAAAAATACAATCTTATAACTCCATTCCCAATAACATCTGGGGATCAACATGTGTTTATCAGTGTAGAGGTTTCCCAAAGCACAACAGGTTTTTAGATGAATGATGACTTTATAAAGTGGTTTTTAAAGCAGCCCCTGCTCTCAGGGACACACAGCTAGTAAGTAAGCCTTTGATCTTAGATCAATTTCTTACAAATGTAAAGCTTTTATATTATGCTGTTTTGTGGAATAAAAAATATCCACAAATCTTAACAGAAACCAACATTGCAACGAGAGTCCTACACTTAATGAGTCGTAGGTCATACTGAGATTTTACATTGTTTTTATTATTAATCATCTCTAAACTAATTATTGCAATGAATAGTGTGAGTATGTTCACTTTCATTCTCATTTCCAATTTAGCAGTCATGAAAATTAAATAAAGTCTCAGTAACCACAGCAAAACAGAGTAGTAACTCAGCAGAGATGGCAAAAATATAGAATATGATGCAAACTGTATAAAAATGACATTTCTCTGTAAGTAGGTTTGCAGCCTGTGTGACATCATCTTACTGGTGTCTAGCTTGTGTTGAGTCTCCTGTTTCTCCTGACTGACTTGCTGGACGGTTCTGGTCAGGTCTACTCCCTGGAGTTTAGCTGCCTGCTGAGCTATTTTCCTCTCCACCTCTTTAAGGTCCATCTGGAAAGAAAAAAATGTTTAGATTAAAGTTAAGAAAGAAAGTGTGGTACAACAATTTCCAGGATGCAGTGTCCTTTGATGTTTCTTAATGTCCAAAGATTTCAAGGTTATGACTCAGATGCTAACTTAATCACTTTTTTCACTGATGCTGCTGATATCTGAAACTTAGATGTCAAGAAAAACAGAGAAAATGAGAATCAGTGCAGACAAGGAAAAGAAAAGATGAGAGATTATATCTAGGGAAAGAGGGCATGGAGACAGAGAAAGTGGAAAGATTCATAGAGAAAGAGAAACTGGAAGAAAAAATTAAAAGAAGAACACAGGCCGGTACTTGCTGTGTCTTTATTGGTGATTAGAGACACTGAAAAAAAAAAAAAAAAAATATATATATATATATATATATGTCTATCTATCTATCTATCTACCTATCTACCTATCTATCTACCTATCTATCTATCTATCTATCTATCTATCTATAAAGACAGACAAATGGTACCAAATATCTGTCCATGAGGGATATGTCCTGCAGGCAAGCCTTGGCCGTCTCCTCCTCTGACATCAGGGTACCCAGCAGAGTCTCCTGCTCTTCCACATCATTCTTAAGCCTCTCAATTTCTCTGTTCACACTCTGCAGGCGGTTTCTCAACTCAGGCAACTCCTTTTCCTGATACTGTACAATGGACAGCCTGGGAGACAGGAAAGAGAAAAAAGAGGAATTTACTTTGATCAAAATGGCATATTATCCATTCATCTAAATACTGAACCTCCAATGTTCTTGTTTCTTTGACTCCGTGCAGTTATTCAGGTAACTGATATTTCTGAAGCTCACCTACAGATGGATGAATCAATCCCCACTTCATCTCAGAATTTTACAGTTAGCGCCCACACACTTTGAATACTTTTTCCTCACAGGTGCATCTAGTACCTACCAAAAAAACCTATAAATAAAGTTATTTCTGACAATGTATCATGCTGACCTAAGATGATGGACTTTCTCTACCATGATAATATCAGTTAGGTCTGTTTGGATTAGTCTCCCCTGAACGGGCACACGTAAAATCCAGAATCCAGATCCAGAGTACTGAAATCTTCCCTGTAGTTTTTCTGCTCGGTTTATCAGGCTTTGAGCTTTGCATTATGTCAAAGATAAAATACTTAATTTACTTCAGTTTACCATACCCCTGAAAAACAAGGTAATACAAAAGGTAATTGCTAATTTGCACATAACTATCTATCTAGCTCCAAAGTAGGATTAGGTTAAGGACATTTTTCAGAAGGACTGTCAATTAAATGAGTGTTAATTTACAGTAGTTGGGGTTTTTTTCAAGCTGCTGTTTTGTAAAGGTGTTCTTCACTCATATTCAATTAATGAAAATGCTGTTCTGAATACCACACATCTTGCTAAAAGGTTCAATAAAAAAAAGAATGGCTGTTAGTTCATTACACTCTTGATTGTAGGGTTCTCCTCAGGTCATGAATAGAAAACAAAAAGATCAGATCTCATTCAAATGAGAATCTAGCTCCATCTAGTGGAGTACACTTCATAAACAAATGAGAGGAGAGGAAGAACAAAAGGAAGTTAGTTATATATTCCTAATCTAGAAATACACACAAATTAATCAAACATAATCTCAAAATGGTTTTAGGTATTTCATATTAAATATTACATTTGTGAGTAGAAAAATGAACTGAATACTTTTTGTTCTTCATGTTGACATCAAATCACAAGGAACATAACATCATTGTTTCATATTTTCATGAAACAATGATTTGTACTCCACGAGGGTGAATGGTGTAAAAAAGCCAATTACCAAACACACTGATAATAATTTTTTCAGAAAGACTGTGAATGAAAGAGGCTATGAAAGTATGTCCAATGAATTTTCGATTGATATCCTTCATGTATTTTTTGTCAGATCCAGAAAGTTTGATGTTGAACTGATTAATGTTCATAGCTGCAGCCCTATTTGATGGAGCTTTTTAATTTTTTTTTAGTATTTTCTGTACACCAGTGCGCTTGTTAAATGATACCTGACAGGTCGAAGAGTCATCATCTCATCTTTCTTCCTCTCCTTCCTCTTCAGGTCCTGCTCAGTGTTTTTCAGCTTGTCTGGCACCAGGCGCAGTTTGGACTGCATGTCGCTAATTACTTCCTGCAGGTCAGAGTCTGACGGGAACGTCCGCTGGCACACAGGGCAGCAGGGCTCCCTTTCCTCTGTCAGCTGGCTGATGAACTGGGTGTAAACTGCTGTGGCTCCAGCTAGCATGGCTATAAAAAGGACAGGTAGAGGAAGAGAAAGCACATTTATTAAATCTGCATTTATACTACCTATATCTCGAGGATTAGGACCCCCACCTGACATAATTTTGCTTTTGTTATATTCACAGATCTATCAAATTGCAAGTATTGCATGGTGGGATGCTTAATAAAAAGTAGTGTACGTGCTATGAATACAACACTTTTCACTGTGGGAATTGTTGAGGGCATTACATAATGGATTAATCTCACCCTTAGAACAATCAAATAAAATAGCGGTGGGTTATTACAGTACATTGTAGCATATACAGTAGGGAGTCCAAGGTGATATAGTGAAGGTTTTAAACTGAGGCTCATGGACCTCTTTAAATCAGGGCCGCAGCAATGTGCAGATTCTGGATTACTTTAGGACACATCTCAACACCAAGTGAGTGCTTGGTCTTACTTTGCTGGTGTTTTCATTTTTTTGTTCCACTTACAATGTCATCTCCACTCTCTACATAAAGCTCTTCTCTAAGTCTACCAGCTATCAGTGTTTATTATGTTATCTTTTAATTTTGGAGTTTTCACCTCTTTGTTTGGATATTTTCTCCAGATCTTCCTGCAGTTTGTTCAGGTCCTGCTCCAGATCCTGACTGCCACAAACATTGAAGAACTTTTCTTCATCACTGGCTAACTGCTGCTCTTTCTTACGCAGCTCTGAAGCAATGTGGCTTTTATTCTGCTCACTTGATGCCAGGTCCTTACTGAGAAAAATAATAGCATAATACTGGTCAGTGCCACAAAAAGAGAGATTTTTTTAAAGAATGTAAATAAATGTAAATAAAATCACACATACTTGAGTTTGGCAAGTCTGTCCCTGGTATTGTTGACTTCCTTAGACTTGGCATAGATCCAGTCCTCCAGCTCTCTTTTATTGGGAAAGTGGCCCAGCAACGAAACTAGATCCTCGCTGTGGCGAGACTTGATCTTGCGTACCTGCTCCTCCTTCTCCATCTGAAAGAACGTAAGAGGAAAGGTGAGAGGAGAGGCAACAGAGAAAGGAAAGACAACAGGAGCAGGTAAGGAAGAGGAGAAGAACAAAAGAACAAAAGAACAAAAGCACAGAAAGGAGGTGAACATACAAGGTTAAATTACCACTATATATATATATTACCTTGTCCTTTTTCAACATGTCCATCTGTGTGCGGGCAGTTGTGTGTGTGTTAAGCATCTCCATCTCTTGGTCGAGCTGTCTCTGTGTGCGGTCAAGTTCAGCCTTTTCTTTCTGAAGCTCCACAACCTCGACTTTGAGCTCCTCCACACTGGAGCTCTGCATTGCACTCTGCAGCTCACGCTCCTGCAACAAAAACAAAAACAAAAAAAAAAACACACTACCGGTCAAAAGTTTTCTTTTGACCGGTAGTGTTCTTTCTACAATAGAAATCAAATATTCTTCAGAAAGTTCTTCCCAACTCTGTTGCAGAAGTTCCCATAAATGTGTGGCACTTGTAGGTTGCTTTACTTTCACTCCAGTTCATCCCGAACCAGCTCAATGGGGTTTAAGTCTGGAGACTGTGCTGGCCACTACATGTTTTCAAGCAAACCATCTTGGTCTTTTTTCCTAAGGTAGTTCTGGCATGCACCCACGTTGTCTTAATAGCAAATGCACCTACACCAGTCTGTGCACCTACGGGGTGCGTTGGTTTCAGAATGAGGTGTGGTCAGGCGCATTGGTGGCGCGTTGCTATTTTAAGGCAGAGGAAAGCTATTGCACTACTGACCAAAAAAAAACAGGTCTAAAGTCACTGGCGCATATTTACTGTTATATTTCACTGGGCGCATCATCAAGAGTCCAATATGCTCCTATATAGGCGGGTGTTTTTTTTAACCTCTGGCAGTTCATCACTTACCTTTGTACCATTTCAAGCTATTCACTGGACTTGAACTGCTCAAATTTCAATAAAAAAATTGAAAAATTGGAGTGTTCTAAAACTTTTGACCAGTAGTGTATACAAGTAATGTAATCAGAATACATAGCCCTTAAGAATAAAAGAAAGCTGTATGGTTTAACAGTACACTGTGAAAGAGATTCTTAAAGTTAAAAATGATTAAAAGAAAAACATACATACACAATTAATCCTTCTTTAATGCTCCTTGAAAGATATGCATGAACTGATGTACAAATACATTTTAAGTATTTTATCCAGCAGAAAGAAAGTGAGAGAGTGACTTAAAGATAACAACAGACAAGCAGACCCACTATTTATACACAGTTACCACTTTCACCACACTGTGTGTATACTCACCGCTTTTGACAATTCATTCTCCAGCTCCTGCAGTCGGCTAGAGGAACCCTCTAGTCTCTGCAGCTCTGCCCTGATATTCCTCAGTTCTTGCTGTTTCTTTCCTTGCAGGTCTCTCTTCAGCTCCACTGTTCTCTCCAGGCCAGTCTTTTTATCCCTCATTTCATCAATGGACTGCTGCTTCTGCTGCTCCTTTTCCTGCAGGTCCGCCTAAGTAGAAAGAATAATATGTAAGAACACGAACAGCACATTTATTAATAGTGTGGTCTAACTGAATCTTACTTACAATCCTCCTGCAGGTAGAGTTCAAATTCAAACAATGTGTACAATAACAAATACACGTTATACTATGACAACTGCATGATTAAGATCATTAAAATATTACTTTACAGCTGATAATAAGTTGAGAAATAATACATCACAGGCAGCGCAAAATGTTCAAGAATAATACTTCAATAAAATAATTTTAGTATGTTGGTGGATGCAGAGGAGAAGTGTGTGAACAGTCTGGCCTCAGAGTGTCATCTGTGTGCATTTCCTTTAAAACATAAATCCAATTAGGAACCATGTTATCGGATATTGATCACATCCCAGAAGATTACAATTAAAGGAAAATATGCAAATTTTATTCACATAGTGAGGCCACATCTCTATGCAGCAACTACCAGTCTTAACAGACTAATCCAGTTTCCAACACTCTTGCATATTTTAACTAAGTATATCTTTAATCTATGACTATCAAGATTTACTTTCTGCTTTCTATTGTGGTACTTAATTGATTCTGAACATCTCTGTCCAGTGTGAGGAGAAGTGTTGTGATTTTGTTATTTTTAAAAGAGAGCTTCTCTTACCATAACCTGACTGACTGTCTCTTTTTCCTGCTCCAGTCTCTGTGTGACGTGACGATTGAAGCTCTCAAGCTGAAGAGTTGTGAAGGGCGGTCGGTCGTAACCCTCCATTTCCAGGTAGGATGACAAAGAACGAACCTGCAAGAGAGAGGGGAAGTGAGTGAAAGAGATATGTGTGCATGTACATGTATTTTTTTATATATATATATTCTTACTATATATACAGAAATAAAAGGACCATTAGCAAAACTGACTGTTAGCTGTCTATGTTGGAGCTTACAGAAGTTGATTAAATTCATTTAGCAGATCCAACTAGACTAGCTAGTCACAAGCTAGGTCTCAACAAGAATGTAAGTGCGTCCCTACCAAACGAATAACTATGAGTATGTTTTTCTCTCACCTGAGTGTCACGGTTTTTGATGTTTTGAGTGTGGCGGTCAGCTTCCAGCTGTAGACGACCTAGGAAAAGAGAGTGAGATTTAAGCAACTAATTTAGTCTTCAGGAAATATCTCTCTTTATGTACCCGTCTGTCCATCGGTCATCTCAACCTGCTTTTTTTCTTGGAAGAACATTCTCCAAAGGTTAGGAGTACTAATCAGCTTCTAGGTTTGATTCTGCTATTCTGCATATGCATTAAAGAAGGTGTGCTATTTAAGGAAAAAAGTAAGAATATACTTGTATTTATTATTATTATTAAGTATAGCAAGTATTCAATTATATATATGATTAGTTGAACTGGTCCATACATATCAGTGTGCAAGTGTGAGTGTACCTTGTTCTACCAGCAGATCAGCCTTGACTCTATTGAGTCTCTGACACTCCCGACCAGCTCTCTCCTGCTCCTTCTGGCACTCTGTCAGTCTCCGCTCCTTCTCCCTTACCGTCTTCTGATGGTTCTGGTAATTCTCCTGCAGCTGCTCATCTGAGCCCTGGAACACCTGCCGCAAGCACAGTTCACTGGTTTAGTGTGGCTCTGAAGCTCACTGAGTACATCTTAAACTGTGAGGGTCAGAGGTTTGACTCCACTGGGGCTGTCCATGATAAAAAAAAATATATGCACGGATGGATCACTAAAAACTATCTGGCTAAAAACTTACAAACTCGAAACAATATGCCAACACATACCAAGTAGCACTCATTCAGTGAAACTTTCACTTTCTCATAACAAAAAGACTCGCAGCGCAGACAGACTGTCATAAGAGACATCTATATCAATACAGGCCAGTAATGAACTGGCTTGTTATTACAGAAATACAACAGACTCATTCACCATATTCCATCTTTCTATTAGTTCTCCATTTAGGATAATGACATTTCTTACAGAGTGGAGTGAGGAGTACTATTAAGCAGGTATTTAGCTAAATCAACCTGCAGATAGAGAAACAGAGATACTTGTTGCGTTTTCCTCTTTTAAACCTCATCATCATTTAAACCTCATTTAATTTTCCATCTCATTCTTTTTTAACGATCCTTAATGATCTTCCAAACTATTAAAATATTGACTGTCCTATTCTATTCAAGCTCTCCATCAAATGATTCATTTTCCATTTTCCTATCATAAAAGTTAAAAAATGTTGTTGATATTGTACTGTTACCTGTTCCATGGTTTCCTCCAGCTCCTCGTTGTCCTCTTCCATCTGTTTCTTCCTGCTGTCTAAAGCTTTGATGTCATTGTCCAGCTTCATCACCTTCCCCAGTTTCGAGTCAATATCCATCATTCGATTCTGAAAAAACAATTGATTAATATAAGACAGTTGTCCTATAGACATGCCAATTCCTATGGACCAGCACCTGACTTTTATATTTATTCTTATTCATGTGATTTCAGCTGCTGGGCTTCCCATCTTACCAAACACCTTCATCTTTTCTATTTAAGACTCACGGAGCCTCTAACATAAGTGATAAACTTATAACAATAGCTAGTGCTGAAACTAGATTAATCTTAATTTTCATTATCATTAACCATAATGGTCAAATATCCAAAATTTGTGTTTGGTCAAATGCAATGTGTTTATTGATTACAGCTGTATGATAAAAACAGAACAGACACTCAAACAAACACACAATCATTAACCTCAAGTGGATCAATCTGGTTCTCTATCTGCTGGACGTTGTCTTTAGAGGACATCAGCTGAGCCTCCTTTGTGGCCACGGTCTCTCTAATCTGCTGGGCTTTCTCCTTGTTCTGTTTCAAGTAGCGCAGTTCCACCTGACACTCTTTGACTGTCTGGGTCTGTTTTAGACGCAGCTGTCGCATCGTGTCCAGAGCTTTGATATACCTGGGAGAAAGAGATAATGATACAGAACCAACCTGCAAATGGAGATTACCGAAAAAACACAAACATGTCAGAGAGAGTTGGCTTTACTTGGTTGCAGCGAAGATGGAGTCAAACTTCTCTTTGAGTGCTTTGCCCTCGCTAAGTGGCCAGTTAGACTCTTCTTGGTGACAGAAGATGACGTTATTTAGCACAGGCTTTGACACGCCCAGTGCAGAAATCATCTCCCGGTCCAGTTCACCACACTTGGATGACAAGCTTCTTTCCTTCTCGCCATCTTTGCTGAATGACAATGGAGGTCACATGTAAAAAATTAGTTACATAACATTAATATTAGTTAAGAAAAATGTACAGAATGATTTAGTCTAGAAACTTGGGACTTACTTTAATCTGGTGATGACCTGCTCTAAGCTTTTGAAGGAGTAGTTCTTTGCCTTTTGAGTGCAGGACATGGAGCGATGGATGGTCACTTTCCCTCCGTTGAGGTCGGTGAATAAGAGTCGAATCTGTGCTCGCACGTCTGTCTCATGGGCATCCTGAAATAACACAACATCTTAACAAAAGGTAGCCTGGATACAGCTCAGATGACATCAGACAGGATTGTAGAAGATTAATTTCTTCACTTGCTAATGGTATTAGCAAGTGTCAACTAACTGACTTCTGATGCCAAATGCACCTATGACTGAATAAAATCACATATGCTGCTTACTATAGAAGAATATGAATTGTAAAGTAGTCAAGAAGAATGACTTCCTATAGAAATGCTCTAAAAATGTGTGAAACCAGCCACTGAATCTAATGTGTCAACAGCGATACAACAGAGTGAGCTCACCTTTGGATCATGAACAAATGCACCTCCTTTAGATCCAGGGGGAAGTTCACCTGATGTTGCATACTTAAGGCACTCAATTATAGTCTAAAAGCAAAAATTAAAAAGGTCACAATGCACAAGCATTCAAACGTGAGAGTTGCATTCATCATTATGTAATACGCCAAACTTTTGCAGTGGACACTTGCAACATACGAAAAAAAAGAGGGCAGATCATCACACCAGATAGCCATGTGATCTTAAACGTATACTATCAACAGTCTAGTTCATTCTCAAGAAGTCAGGCTTTGCAGTCAACCTTTGCTCTCATCCAAAAGTTCTCATACCGTTTTCCCTGCTCCATTGGGTCCAACCAGTACAGTCAGAGGAGTAAAAAAAGAGATGACTTGTTTGTCTTTATCTTCGACCCCAAAGCTCCTCACCCCTAAGATGCTCATCTTGTCTATCTTTGACATTTTTGCTTTCTGAAAGAGAGACAGAGAAGGATGACACAAAACTTAAATCAGACCATGCCAAGCAATTCACTAACTGAGATCAGCTGAAGAGCATCATGGCAGTGGAGCATTACTGGCTTCTAATTAGCAACACCACTTTAAAATTCTGCTGCTGCTACAGACAAACAGATCTGTTGCGGTAACTAGCATTATCAATTAATTTCACTTTGCAGATCCTAATTTACATTGGCATCTGCCTTTACAAAGGGACACCAATTGATTTGCAGACAATTCAGACATGTTTTTTACCCAGAAATTGACAGTATCATCTATTTTTATATTAGACCATCGCAGTGTGAACAACCTCATTCAACAGTTAAACTCACCCTAAATTATTCTGTGCATCTTTGTTAGTTATAATTATGAGACTAAATATCATTTGAATTTAATTTCTTTATTGAAAAAGCATTGGACACAGTAATGCATGATGCTTATATTTGCTGTTAAGAATTAAAGTTATGAAACTTTTATATGTATATTTCAAACTAAGATTCATTTGGCATTTTCCACTGACTTCAGTGCATACATACATATATGATGTCCTAGGATGGTTTTGTAGCTTAAGGGCTGCAACTAACAATTATTTTAATTATCAATTAATTTGTCAATTATTTTCTCTATAAATTAATTAGCTGTTTCGTCTATAACATGGTGGAAAATGTCAATGACAATTTTGAGCCCAAAGTGACAGTTACCCTACCCTACTTACCCTATAATCAGATGTCTTATTTAGCCCTGCCCATCAGGGGCTGGCCAATATTGATAAAATCATATATCACAATATAGCTGACCAAGTCCATAGATATCGATATTTTGATAATATTGTAGGAATAACTATTGGTCATTTCATAAAACATTTACACAATGACAGTTTTGATATTCATCAGTAATGTGGATACAATGACCAATTAGGTTAAGACAAATAACAGAACAGCTACAACAGACTGTGACATTACTTTTGCTTAATGCAGCCTCTTAAAACCAGGAAAAGACAACACTTGTGCCATATTATATCCAAATTTCATGATGATATCTAGTCTCATAGCACAACTGCTAACTGTGTGTCTGAAATATATGTTTGTTTTTTTATTTAAGATATGATAATTTTTAGTACCTTTTTATTATTATTATTATTATTATTATTATTATTATTATTATTATTATATTATTATATCTTTTTAATGCACTGACAGGAGCTGGCAAGAAACAGTATTTTGTTTCAGTGTATGCAAATAAACAAAATCTTGAATCAGTAAAAGTAGCAATTCTGCAGAAACTGCAAAAAGTGCAAAATTTGTACTTTTATTGTTTCGAGATTAACTTTATTGTCTTTTGGATATATACTAAGTGGGTAAAGGCAAGTAATAGAACAGCTAGAACAGTCTCATAAGTTCAGAAAATGGCATTATTATTATATATTATTAACATTCTAGTCCCTATCTATCTCTGTCTAGTCTCAGATCACAATTCTACTTAAAGTACATTAGCTACTAATTTTGCAGAGAATGTGCCTAACTTTCTGCAGAATTAGTAATTTACTAAATGTACTTAATTTAGCTGATAATACTTTACACAAGTAGGATTTTGAGTAAAGAAAATTTAACTTGTAATTGAGTATTTTTACACATGTAGTATGATAGTTATTCTTATGTATTGGATCTGAGTACTTCTTCCAACACTGCAGGTGTATTTGGTCATTAAATACAAGGAAACATCTGCATGCATTGTGCGGTTATCCCCAGTGATCGACTCTTTGCAGGCCTGGCTCATCTTATCGATTAAATCTGACATTGTGCTGATTTATTGACGAGGATAAACACAACTGCTAACCCAAAAGTTTTTGTAAAGTAAAGAATAAACACCACAATAGTCACGTGGGCATTTTCAGAGACGGTATTCAGAGGTAGCTGTGTTTTACAAGCTAACAGTTCTGCAATGTTAGTGAATTGAATGTAAAGGTAGCTCGATGTATAAGAAGCTAAAGTTACTCTCTCCTGTCAATTCAGCAGGCAAGCTAACAACGTGAGTTTGGCTACCCTGCTACGCAACAATTAGCATACGCACTGTACAAGAGAGTTAAACAATATTGACTTCGTTAGTAGCAGGCGCCTGTCGTCGTATTTCTTCTAAGAATTCAACTCACGGTACGGTGTTGGTGTTGTTGTTGTCAAACGTGAAGGTGGAAATACAAGTGCAGTTTTCGCGCTGTGGGGAATGTGACGTAAAAGCGACGACTCCTGACTTCCGGGATTAGGAACGTGGACATAGAACGTCAATGTATAGAACGGTGATCAATAACATTGTAACACAGCATAACAAGATAACATAAAAAAGAATAATAAAACAAACAATACAAGCAAAACAACGGAGCTAAAGCAACAATAAACAAAATAAAGCAAAAACAAAACAATTAAAGTAATTTTTGTTTGAATATAGACTACTGAGTGATCCTGATCATTCGGCTCCCAAACGGCTCTTCATTAATTACTACTTCTGGCTTTTATAATTCAGGTAGGCTACATTTAACAGTTTTTCCCCCACCTATGACAGACTGGTATGTGTGCAGGTATATAAATATATACATTTATATAGATAAATTATTCAGTGTAACTATGTTAGACTTAATTTCCAGATTACTATTTAAATTATGTTTAGTATAAAAATATTAATGTAAAACACCAGACACCATTACAAGTGTATCTGGCAGTTTATTTATATCAAAGGTTGTAAATATTTTTTTTTTAACTATCCAAAACAAATACCACTCCAACCAAACCACACTCAAAATGGAAATAAATTACAATTTTAAAAAACAGCAGCATCAAACTGTTCTTTTTTTTAAAAAACAAGACAAATACCATTCCAATCTGAGTCTATTGGCAGCAGATATCAGATTTGACCTTGTAGCCTGCTTTAAATTTTGCCTTTCTCCTTAAATGTTAAGAAAGGTGAATTGGTGAATTGTAGATAGATAGATAGATAGATAGATAGATAGATAGATAGATAGATAGATAGATATAGTGGTACAAGCCGACCAAAGTGGTCTAATCTTTAGTAGGAGGCAGACACAGAAGGCTGGATCAGTTGTCCAACAGTATTTTTATTAGTATAAAATGTGCCACTATGTTTCACATGTAACAAAAAGTTGTCCAAAACAAAACAAACAGTTAACTTAACTCATAAGCATAACTGAAATAAAATTAAAGTAACATGTACACAGCTACACTCTAACAGAGCAATCTCACACCTCCTGTTTATATAGAGCCCTCCATCAGTCTGCCCTCTGAATGAAAGTGGACTATACCACTCCTCAGGTAAGTCCTGAGCCCCTCCTGAAACAGGTAAGTAATAATGAGATTAGCAGTTGCTTAGCAGTTCCTGAGCACATGGTAATTATGGTGAGTAACAAAGAAAGATAATACTAAACTTATGTCCTCAAACTAAACCAATAAACTCTAACTAACCTTAATACAAGTGTGTGTTATTTCAACCAAAAGTCTGCTGAGATGTAACTTATAACCAAATATACTGCAAAACACAAACAAACCTGGGATAGTAAGTATCTGCAAAGTATGATTACTGACTAACTTATGGTCCAAACAACAAACATCAAGTATAATTAAATTAATAAGTTATGGTACATATAGACTGGTTTGCTGATTGACCAGAGGGACTATCAGTGACTGTTGCGCTGTGGTCTGAAGCCAGAGGAGAGGGCCTTTCCAGTATTGTGCCATTAGATGTATTTGAGTCCAAACATTGTTGAGGCAGACACTGGTCCCATGTTTCAGGTTTTTTTCTGGACAGCTTGCTCAGGGATCTAACATAACAATCTCCTACTCACGTACATGTGAGTAGGAGATTAACTACATATATAACTTATTGGGTTGTGGTATTGAGTATTTTGAGATCAGCTTACCGTTCAATGGTACTATTCTTCTGACATGTCCATTTGTTTGCTCACAGAGATAGGTGTTAACCTTTCACATTCCAAAAGAGAATAAGGCTACGTTCAAACCGCAGTTAAAAGTGACCTGAATCCGATTTGTTCACTCAAATGTGACCCATATCTGATTTGTTTCTGACAATGTGAACAGCACAAGTCGCATTGAATCTGACATTTCCAAATCCGATTCAGGCCTATCTTTAATTGTTGAGGCTACAACATTTTTTGTACTTGTATTTTGTATTTATCACACTTTAGATTTTAGAATATTAAAATGTTAAAATAAATGTTCCTTAACTTTGTGGTTAGAACAGTTCTCTGGTTGATATTTAACTACCAGTTAAATCTGTAAACCCCTACATAAGTATGAGGGCACACTGACTTAGTTAAGTTAATATTTAACTTGACCCCAAGTTAAATATTGTAATATTCCCTGCAGGTATCCTACAGTTGAACAACTCCTCTCCTCTCTTCCTCAGTCTTCTCTTCCGAAATGGCGTTGGATGGTAAAATTGCTGTGGTGACTGGAGCTGCAATGGGCATAGGAAAATCAATGACAGAGATACTGCTGCAAAATGGTGCTAAGGTAAATACTCACCTCAATATTCAGCATAGTTTATTCATTTAGCTAAGTATGTGTATATTTAACGATGAAAAATGTGATAGTTTATACATTTCTGTTTGGCATTATTTGCATTTGCATTTAAAATATGCTATACATTGTATGTTGGTTAGTGTTATGCTACATATAACAGTGATAAATGTTTAATAGTTTAGTTTCATCAGCTGGTCTCTGCAGTGTTTCTGTGTACATTTGAAACTCAAGCAACAATGAGAAAGAGCCAGTCAGCTTTAATGTGTCAATAAAAGTCAGTAAATGCTCACTATTCAGTAGGACTAAAACTACTGATTATTTTCCCAATTCACCAATTAGTAGTTTGTGCCACAAAATGTCAGAAAATGTTGATCACTGTTTGCCAGGGCTCAAGGTGTTGTCCTCCTCTTGTTCTGTCTTGACAAACAGTCCATAACCCAAAAATGTTCAAGTTTACTGTCACAGAAGACTAAAGAAACCAGCATTTTCTTCTTAAAAAATGGTTTAAAATGATCAAAACTACTATTTATACAGTACTGCATTTTAGCCTGTTTTTAGTGATTAAAATGCAGCAAGATATTCACCTGTTGAGCACTGTGCAGGTAACTCTCCTGGATGTGAATGCGAGTGCAGGGAAGAGTTTGAAGGAATCCCTCGACAAACAGTACGGACGAGAGAAGACCCTGTTCCTGAGCTGCAATGTCGAGTCAGATGAGCAGATCAAAGGTTAATTGCACACAAGCACATACTTGGAAGATAAAGATGGAATCTTATTTATTATGTTGCATTATGGTTAATGTATGTATTCTGGGTTAGTCAATCATAACACCTGGTCAAGGTAAGGGAAAGATTGTGGTTTAGGGTTAATGCATGTTAATTTCCTGGTCTTTAACAAAAACTTCACACTCACACATACAAATTAGTCACACTACACACTCCCATTCACTGCCCTGATTTTAATACCATTGTTTTTCCCACTCAATGAGGCACGAAGGCTTTGAATGTTAGCAGTGGACATTTTATTGTGCTGTATGGTTTATGAGAAGGGTTTTGATTAGTGTTTTTATTGTTCATCAAATCGCTCTGAAAGTGATCCAAATGATATCGTTCTTCACTATCATTGTTGTTACAGATACAGTTACTATATTTTTATAGTTATCGTTCTCAGTGTGGACAACCCTTTACTGTACATTAAAACAGAGGTGTTGATACTAAAATCCTGTGTAGGCCTACTTTTTTCTCCATCCCTGGATCAGGAATCAATAAGGGAATTAAAGAATTAGCAGAAATGATGATGGTGTTGATATCAATAAAATCATATTAATTCCTATCAGTGAACAATGTGACATTGCAAATTCTTGCAGTGGTCTAAGTTTGCTTTATAAAAGGTAAAATTCAACTTGGATGTGAGATTAAAGGGGATAACTCACTGTTAGTTTCTGTTCTCAAGCTGCCTTTCAGAAAATCATAGAAACCTTTGGTAGAATCGACATCATATGCAACAATGCCGGCATACTGAATGAGAACAAGTGGGAGAAAACCGTCTCCATAAACCTTGTAAGAATTCATAATCTGCACCATTTCTTGTTTAAAGGAGAACAAAAAATTACACTATTGCTGCTGTTATTGCTTCTTTATGCTATAATAATCAACACATTAATCACTCTATTTCACAGCTAGGTGTTATCAGGGTGACCTACTTGGCTCTGGAGCACATGGACAAGACCAATGGAGGTCAAGGAGGGGTCATTGTCAACACAGCATCCATGGCAGGTACACAGTGGTGTCACGTAGGAATGGGAAAAAAATACATCAAAATGTATTTCAAAATAAAATACCAAATACCCACCTTTAAAAATGTATCAAAATAAACTACAAAATACAGCAGCCAAAAAATGTATCAAAATAAAATACTGTATTTTTGTATTTTCAAAATACTTCTTTCCCCAAGGCAGTTTTTTAAACAACCTTTCTCTAATAGCCTTTTTCATCTATCCCTTCACTTGTACACTACCTGGAAAAACATCTGAAAGCAAGAGACTCAGTCAACAGATTAGATATGCTGACCCCTCATGTTAGAGACATCCCAACATAAACCTCTGCCCTGAGAAATGTTCGGTAACTCAAGGAACCCTTCCTTAAGTATACTTATTTACTCTCTTGGTGTAATAGATTGCCCACTATGAATCAGTGACAATAACTCAAAGACAAAAAATCCAAATTGATGATTTATTTAGAAATTTAAACTAGGTAGCATTTTAACCTTTTCAGTTACTTAACACCATCACTAGTTACTTATTTGAACTGTGCAAGAGGTTGGAAATGTCCTTGTTTGAGGTAGGCAATTATCTTGTCATGTCACCATAGCACTGAAATAGGCTATTTCATAGGTCAGAGAACATAAACAAATTTAAAGTCTAGAAACCGTAAAACAGAAAAATGAAAGAAAAATAGCAAACTCAAGTGTTGCTATCAAACTCCAGTCCTTGACCTGTCCTTGTGTGAGCAAATGAGTATGTGTAACCTTAGCCACCTTAGCTAGTGGTGTCTCCTCAGTTGATGCCTTTAAGCACAACTAACTTCTCAAACAGTGTTGCATTCAGACGACGCCTATGGGGCCTGTCAATCAGTCCAGCAAAGGGAAATAAACACCCGCCCGTAGCGTGTGCAATGTGCATGCACATAGCGAGTGTGAAACAGCGCCAAACATCCCCAGTGGCCGAGAGCGGTATCACAGGGGCTTGCGAGGACAGGGAGACAGAGATTTCGAGATAGATAGATAGATAGATAGATAGATAGATAGATAGATAGATAGATATTCATAATCTCAATAAAATACAGAATACAGTATGTTCAAAAATGTTTAAACATTAAGGCAAATACAGCAGAGAAATAATAAAAAAATAAGAAGGATAAAATAATTAAGAATAGTTGCACAAATCAGTTAACAAAAAGCCATAAGATATTTTTTTTAAATGTAGTTTTGAAAGTGAATACTGGATTTTCACTGAAAAATAGTTGCACAAAAATCTCCTGAGATAGTAGTTGTGTCCCTATGATTTACACAACGGGGGAGTCCTCAGTCACAGCACACAAATGGGAGATGTAATGCCATCAGGTCTGTCATCATATTCAACAT
The DNA here is from genome assembly GCF_027409825.1 of Scomber japonicus. NCBI lineage: Eukaryota > Metazoa > Chordata > Actinopteri > Scombriformes > Scombridae > Scomber > Scomber japonicus. Next base: position 11,765,461 of record NC_070590.1, on the reverse strand, counting down.
GAAAATTACAGAGAAAAAATGTAAACAGGGATTTTGTTCATCTTTATTGGTCAGGATTTAGAAAACTCAAATCTTTTAACCTTGTTGTTGACGGACATAATTATCCTTATAGGTCTTGGCCCTCTACTGAGCTGTCCCGTCTATACAGCCACCAAGTACGGCGTGATCGGCTTCACTCGAGCCATGGCAGTGAGGAAGGTTTTCTTACGGTAAAGTTTCATGTATTAATGTATTATACATTGTGTCTCTGAGCTGTTATCGTGTGTATGTGTTTCCTTTTTTTTACTAGGCTGCCTCCACTGCATCAGGTTACGGTGTTCGGTTCTGTGCCCTTTGCCCAGGTTTCGTCCAAACTGACCTCTGCTCCACTATTTTAGACAACCTAGGACAATTCTCTCACCTGGCTGATGCAACACAGAAATATGTAGACCAAGGGGTGATGAAGTGAGTCTTTTCTTGTAGAGCTGCAATGATAAGTCGAATAATCAATTACTAAAACAATAGAAAAGTAACCAGAATTTGGACTTAGCTCCTCAAATGTGGTGTTTTAATGTGTTACTTTGTCATACATGACAGTAAACTGAATACTTTGGGGGTTTTAACTGTTCATAGTCATTGACTCTCGGACATTAGAGAGGACATTTTCTTACATTTAACAGACAAAATATTAGTAATATGAGTATTAAATAAACCAGAAAATATTCACATTTGAAGAATTGGAATCTGAGTATTTGGGAACTAATTTGGTCACTATTTTCTGACATTTAATAAACCAAATGACTAATCAACTGAATAATCCGCTGATTAACCAAAAATAAAAATAATCGTTAGTTGCATTGTTTTCACTGGAACCACTTAGACATGAAAAAGAAGCATTACATTATCATGACCTTGTATGACACTATATACATGCATTTTTGGTAAACCACTGTAACTTTTATATTTCAGAGTGTCTGAGGTAGCCAAATGCCTCCTTGAGCTGGTGACAGATGAGACAAAGAACGGAGAGGCCCTCATGGTAACAACTAACATAAAGAAATACATCACATTTCCCACTTTCGCTCAGTAGCGGTTTGCAATGATAAACTACAGCATCATCATGCAGAAGCCCTGTAACTAAAACCTGAAACCAATTTGTCATTGATTTCATGTACTAAATCAAAGTGCTTCATGTAAGCAACGCAAACAAGGAATTTCGTGTGCAAAAAAATAAATCAAATAACATACCTTTACCAGCCAGGTTGAGGCTGAGCAGTTGACCAAAACCTGTAGAAAAAGTAAAATATTGTCCTATTTTACAGGGCTGAAAATTCTCATTATATTGATTCTGAAATAAATCTCCAAGTACTTAACTTATCTGTCATCTATGTGGTCTTATAACTTGTTCAATCTGACATGCTAAAAGCTTTTAATAAATACATTGAAATTCCATCTCTCTTTTCATTCATTTATACAAAACGTCCCCAAAATGCAGGGGACTGTGGGTATAAGCGTGCACTGATGATCATTCCAGCTGTTTCCTGGTATGTTAACTGGTATTAACACTAGAGGAGAAGACATAGTGGATCATGCTGAGTTAAAGTTACAGGAGATGGAATCTGATTTGTTCACCAGTTTCTTTTTAATAGCACTGCAGAGCATAATCATATGAGGTCATGGATATATATGAGGTCACAAACATATGCCCCATTCTCCAGCAGTCTGTGGATGTACACACTGTTTCTGCCCTCTGGACAAAATCTATTGTATTTTTACTAGCTAAGAAACTGTGTCCAACTAAAAACAATCATTTTAGACTAGTGGCCCTGACTTCGATTGTTATGAAAAGTTTTGAAAAATACATGATGTCTGTGCTCAAGACAGAGGTCAATTTGGCACTTGACCCATTCCAATTTGTTTAAAGGCAGGGGAGGGGCACTGATGAGGCTATCACCAATCCCCCACCCACCTCACTGTCAAGCACTTACAAGACGCCAAAGCCTTTGCAAGGATTTTGTTTGTTTTGAGCTCAGCTTTTAATACACTCCAGCCTCATCTGCTCATTTCAAAACTGAAGCAGATGAGTGTCAATCCTTTTTAAATCAAGTGGTATTTTTCGATCAGTAGGAAACTCCTGTATTTTCCTCTTTAAACATTTGAAGTCAGCATATCAGTGTCAACAACACCCTTTCCAGCCGCGATTCTAAGATCAGACCTTTTAGGGGGGCTCAGCTGCTAATGAGAATTTGACACACATTGCAAGTGTTCAAATCCCCTGCTAAATTACTAATTTCACTGGATAATAATAATGTGTACAATAATAATAATAATGGTTCAGAATAAACTATCACAGATTTCTACAGAGAGGACCCTAGGAGAGTTAATGAACCTTGAGGAAAAGACAATATTAATGACAGAACTATCCAAAGTACATTAAAACTGTTCAAATAAAACCATTTGAACCTGTAGCATAATTGTGTGTCCCATCTCTAACAAACGGGCAAAATAATTAAAGTTGTACAAAATAATTCTTAGAAGGAAAAAAAAAGTTTATTTATTTTTAGGGGATGCTGAGATCAAATTTAGGTGTGCTTGAGCACTGACCCTTTCAGAAACCAGATAAATCAACACAAGTGCCATGCAGGAATGTGTGTTCAAACAGCCACCCTAGAACCTAATACACACATAAATCAGGTCGGCTTGTATAAGTTTCTCAGCGTTCACTTGGACAACACCTTCAGGTGGAAGGTTTATGTTCTTGTCTACAGATGTTTTTTTTACACAGACTCAGATTGTATGTATGGACCACAGGATTATGTTTTTATTTTATCAGGCTGTACTAGAGAGCTTAGTCAGATATGGGATGAGGAATGAATACTAGTCCCACCAGTCAATATATGAGAAGTCTGTTTTTAGCCAAACTCATAGGATAATGACCAACCCATCACAACACAGAATATGAACTCTTGCCCTCTGGCAAACGATACAGAGGCCCCTGCTGTAAACTCGACCGTTTTAAAAACTAATTTGTGCCTATCTCTATCAAACTTTTAAACAATGCTGCTTGACGCTTTAGGGGTTGTGCAATGGTCTCATGGTGTTTTATTATAGGGTGTGTGCAATATGAGCTATGTCCATTGTGTTTTACCATGAGGTGAGTGCAAAATGTTATGTGCAATTTATTGTTGATTGTCACAGCTGGTGCTGTTTTGTTCATATGTAGTTTGTTTTTGTAACTGCAGAGGCATTTATGTGTGCAGCATTTGAGTCCTAGACAAATTTCCCTGCGGGGAAAATAAAGTATATCATATGGTATTGTAATATCTGAACTGAATTGAATTGATCTGAACTGAATATGCTTTGTGAGGTCACAAAAAGGGCATAAATATTTAATGCAATTCAATGGGCTTTATTGACATGAAAGTTTTGAGAGCAATATTGCCAAAGCATTGAAATACAATTTGTCCAAATATTTGGGCAGTACAAAATAATAACATGATATATGATGATGATATAACATGATAATGAGTAAGAATAATGGTACTGCCACCATTTCACCATCCAGAGCACTGACAAATTACATTTTAAGAACAATGTTATTATGTTATCTGTTATCTACTTTCTACTGAAGAAAAAACACAAACTGTTGACACTATAGTCTGGATTATCAGAATAATCAGGACATCATTTCTGGAAAGACAAGTTTCTGTTTGAGTTTGTCAAATATAAACACCAAATAAAATGATATTCACCTCAATTGTATTTAGATTGCTGTCAATATTTGAGAGGTGCATATCTTAAAACATCAGCACAAAAACTAAAACATATCTGGATAAATACCCTTAGGGTTAAGTGCAAAAATGTGTTGGGTTTTTTAAATTAGCTTGAACTGCTCCAGTAAAAGTTGACACATTTTCCAGTTAATAGTGACACCTTGTGGTCAATACACATAATTACATTCTGAGAGGATTTTAGATCAGGTGAAAATTGATAATTGTTACTGCCTTACTCTAACCATAATCTTTTTTGACTAATACGTATCAATATTTCAGATGTTCCACTTCAGTTTACACATATATTATAACTATGATATGAGAATATGTCTTGATCTAATGAATTGTTAGATGTTTGACATTTATGTACATTTATTGTAGGCAGCAGAAGCAATCATTAACAATGAATTATGATTAGACCATAGAACAAAAGGAATAAACATAAGTGAAGAAGTGTATTACAGGTGCTTAAAATGTATTGACTACTACTTAGCTGATACTCCTTGTTCACTGTAACATTTCATTTTTAATAACATAATTCAGTCAGATGGTTTGGTTCTGTATGATGGTGTTGCGTTTTGTCATTTTGAAGAGCTACTGAATGAATGAGGGAAATGTCACGTACGACTTTCCTTTTGGGAACAGCATGAGGGCTTCTCCACTCTTCGTCTCATCTGTCACCAGCTCAAGGAGGCACTCGGCTACCTCAGATACACTGAAATGTGAACATACAGTGGCTTCAGTAAATACATACTAGGTATCATACATAATCATGTTTAATATGTCACCAGGAAGTCTGTATTTTAATTGGTGTTTTGTTTTGTTTTTGAGGCTTTAAATTGTGTTTTTCAAATCTAAATAAGTGGTTTAGACTGGGAACGTGTTTAAAACCAGTCAAATTTCTTGCCATGATGGGTTCAGGGGCTGGAGCCTGTCACTGGCTGTCACAGGACCTTCATATTCATATTGTGCAACCTCTACATATATATTGTAAATATATAAAAATAAAGAAGAATAATAATTAAATAATAATGTAAATATATAATAATTATAAATATAAAATAATGACAAATTTCCTCGTTTGATCACAATCTTTTCATTTAGGCTGCAGGAAAACACTGTCCACCGAGACACAAAGAGGGAATATATTTTACTGAAAGATTGACTTATTTTTTTCTCAAAACAAGGACTGTGGATTTTGGACCCTATCACACACTGAAAGCAAATTTGGAGGGGGATCTTCTAATGGTCAGTATGAACAGTAGGAGTGATTATAGTAAGAAAAACTGTTTCAATGTTCTTTTTGGCACTTGAATATTGTTTAAAGACAGACTTTAAAAATTGTGAACCTATCCTTTAACAGCCAATCCCTAAATGTCTCAGACTAGCATTGGGTTTTGGCAATCTGTCATTTTCACTGAATTTGTATGGACTAACAGTAAAAATATGAACAATCTTTGATGGGATATCTAAACACAAGCAACGACTCACGTTAGAATCCCAATTTTGTCTACTATTTGTTGGGTTACATCAGCCAAGGAGGAGAATAGTCCCAATTTGGATGAAATGTCAGAAAGGAGGTCAGTTTGGACGAATCCTGGGCAAAGGGCATTGAACCGTATACCATAGCCTGACACAGCAGAGGCAGCCTAGTAAAAGAGACACACAGGCTTTAATTGTTCAGAGTCACATTATGCAATACTAGTAAAAGAGACACACAGTTAGGTTGTAACTGTTCAGAGTCACGTTATACAATACAACAAAACAACAACAAAAATCACACTATTGTTATCTTTTGTCTGTTTGTTTGTGACATTCACACATTAATACACCGTTCTTTCCTGGCCACTTGGGGGCATGAGAACTCAACAATAATCCGACAAAACAGCCCTGGCATTACCTAATTAAATGGTCATGGCCTACTTGTTAGCATACAGTTGCCTATTCAAACATCCATGATACACAGAACAACATTATCATCCCATTGTAATCATATTTCAGTCCACCTGATGAATGTAAGTTTGTTTAGCTTGATCTCCACCAACACCTGAGACAAATATACCCTGCAAATTCTTGTAAACAGATTGTTTTCCTTCATCTTTCTGGATTTAACCATAACCCTAACCCTAGAAAATTGTCCTCACCGCCATGGCTCTAGTGAAGCCAACCACTCCATGCTTGGTGGCTGTATAGACAGGACAGCTTGGTAAAGGGCCAATACCTGTAAGACAGTTACATCAGTCAACTAGGCCTCAGACTGATGATCATTTTCATTGTAAATTAATTATTTTCTCAATTCAGTCCTTTGTCGCCTGGTCTATAAAACATAAAAAAACAATACAAAATAATAATTACATTATCCTAAAGCACAAAGTGACTTCATCATTTATTTTTGTCTTGTTTAAGTATACTTCATTTACAATAACGTAAGACCAAGATCAAAAACATAGAACCATCAAAAAAAAAATGTAAATAAATAAACGAAATGTGTCCCATTAATTCTTTGTATATATGAATTTGTCCCAGTCCTGACGAATAAGGATGAAAAAAAATGTCTGTCCCTGTCTATATTGTATCTTGTTTCATGCTCTGTAACACAAAATAATGTTGAAACCTGGCATTTGTCATATTTTCCATCTGCGTGCTGTGAATGTGTGGAAATCTTACTATTGCTTTGCAGAGATGGAGCAAAGATATTGTCAAATTAGGCATATTCGGCATGTTGCCAATTGCTAAATTAGGAAATCTACAGGAAACTTGTATTACTTGTGCCAGATATAGCTTCTCTATATACCTATTCTCCTCTGGTCTGCAGACTGTTGAATTAACTGCAAACCAAATAATACATTTCTGCACCTTTAAGTATCTTGTCTAATGGTATGTACGTTTTATAATCTTAACCTTTTAGATGTGTATCTATTCATGCCATCAGCTGTGTACAGATCTTTTTTCTTCTATTATTGTACTAATTGTGAGGATTCAGTTGATAATAGAGACACAGCATGAATAGATATTAAGTATTGAACATTTCATGTGTGTCTATGAGAAGAATTGCTGGTTTTACTGTTTTACTCTTGTTGAATAATATAACCTACATGCATTCCATCATGAGCTTTACCTGCCATGGACGCTGTGTTGACAATGACCCCTCCCCGACCTCCAGTCAACTTGTTCATGTGCTCCAGAGCCAGATAAGTCCCTCTGATAACACCCATCTGCAACACAAAGTGCTTTCTGTTTATTTTGGTGTTGGCAGTTGTCCTTTGTGTCCCAAATGAGGAAGTGTAATGCAATGTAAACCTGTTAAATGTGAGTGTTGCTAAATCCTTGATTACACACCAATGATGATAGAAATGTCTGCTTTCACCAATGTTAGCTTTCCTGTTTGCGGTTTTGTTAGCAGCAATTCATGAAATACACTGAACAGTTCATGTGTTGTAGGTGAAATGCTCTTGTGGGAGTGGTGCAGGCACATCACTATAGGTGATTATACCTCACCCATAGTGAGGTATAATCACAACCAGGTGCAGTCTTTTGCTTTTGCTGCTTCTTACAAGATTTATGGAAACTGTTTTCTCCCACTCGCTCTCATTCACAATGCCGGCATTGTTGCATATGATGTCTATTCCTCCGAAGGTTTCAGCAGTTTTCTGAAAGGCACCTTCAAAGCAGAAAATAACACAGATCATTTTTCATTTCACAAGTGCAGCATCAGTCAACGAAAAAATGGAATTATGATTACTAATAATTTCCTGTACTGAAAACACCTTTATCACCCATTATCAATCCCTCAGGCAATTTGCAACCAATTCATACAATTCCTATTGAAGTTATTGGAGGCCGACAGTTGATATAATTTATCAAAATTGATGTCAATGCAGTTCAGCTTTATTTAATGTGCATTATCAGTGTAGTCACCCAAACACTTGTGCTCTGGCAATGCTCTGATGACTAATAACATAAAGTATACTTATACAAACATCCACTTTGATACTTTTAAAAAAATGTCTATTGTGAATCTAGTGTTATTTAATACCTCTTAATCCCTTTTTAGGGTGTAGTTGTTATGGGATTAAATGTCATCTAATAGTCTTAACGCAGGACAAAATGTCCATGAGTTTGTGAGCTTCCTGGTATCAACCATCCACTGACTGGAACTTGTGTTTGCAAGGAAAACTCACAAAAAGATCACGGTGGGACTGATTAGCTTCATGTGTTTCTCAGCATGTTTATTGTAATAAATTAGTGTGCAGCTGTTTTCCTCTCTATAGTACTTCTGCCATTTTCCATGTTTTGTTTATCAGGTTTGAGTGTTTTTGTGTTACCTTTGATCTGCTCCTCTGACTCAACATTACAGCTCAGGAACAGAGTCCTCTCTTGCCCGTACTGTTTGTTGAGGTTTTCCGATAAATTCTTTCCTTCAGTTTCATTCACATCCAGGAGGGCCACCTGGACACGTGACAGATCATCAGATGAACTCAGTATCTTTGTAATAAATTCTACCCTCATGAAGATTATGATGTTTATCTTTTGCTGTAGCAGCAGCAAGCTTCATAAACCTTCTTATCAGGGAGAGCTGACTGATCACAGCATTTCCACATGGTAAGCTAATTGCCATGCAACCAAATAAACAGAAATAGTATTATTGGATTGGTCTTTCTGAGACGATGCTTTGCTGGTTTTACTTCTACATTACTGGTTTCTCTTTTACTTTACTGGATTCTGCATTAGTCATTACAACATATTTCAGAGAAGCATGACATCTCTGGTGTTGCGCAAGGCAGGCCCTGGTCCCTGTGCTCCCATTAGGTGATATCATTATATTATATCATTAATTATATTATATCATTAAATTTATCACTACCAGGTAAATCTTTCTGTATTTCACAGTCTATACCAGAGATTTTAAATGTTGGGTCTGTGGTGGCTTTCCTGTGCTGGTGCACCCGTAGTGATGCATTTTTAAAGTTAAAAGACACAGAAAAACCAATTCATGCTTTTATGTCTAGTTGATCTGACTATTTTAATGCTCTTTTCATGGGTCTCTTTAAAAATATGACCAAAAAGCTGCTGGTCTGTTAGAGGCTGGGATTCTGCTTGATATAATTTTCTATATCAGAGAGGCACACCCAGTAGCTCCATATTTTCTGGCTTTGTCTACCTTTTACTCTTTTTATATCACTACTTCTCTGATTAATCGATTTTTAAAATTTGACTGTCTAGCTGCTCTGACATCTGCTCTGTCATTTTGAGCTGCACTCTCTGTATGAAATGTGCTATACACATAAAACAAGCTAAGCGAATTATTTAAATAGGTACATCAAGGTATCCTGACTTTTAATCTGAATCAAGTCAGAACATGCACACAAAATACACTGACTCCTATAATTCCCATCACATTTCATAAAACCCTCAAGACCTCTATGTTGGCAATACACACCATTTGCTATACTAAATACAAGCATTCCTCTATGCAAAAGAACTTTACTGTGGCTTTAAGATAAAGAGTCTAAAGGTGATTTAAAAAGTACAGTGTTTCCTCTAACACGTATAGAACAGCAGACTTCCTCTTCCCCTTTTTTTCTACACAGAAATAGGTATTTGATTGTTCATTTGCCTGTAATCTTGTAAGTATACCCAATGAACTGTATGCTGGCACCAACAATATCTCACATATTGTAGGCACAAATTTACCTGGGCACCGTTTCGCACAAGTATCTCCGTCATTGCTTTTCCTATTCCCATTGCTCCTCCGGTCACAACCGCGATTTTCCCATCTAATGCCATTTCTGCTCTTCAGTAAGAGAGGAGGAGACGTTCTGTTGTCGTATGCAGACAGGGAAATATTTTAAAAGGTTGAGTCAGAGGAACTTTGGGTTTTCAAAATGCGACCGCCCATCAGGAGCGTGTCTGAACATGATGACAAGGAGGGCACAATGCGAATAAAAAGGGGTTCATTTTGAAGAAATTGAAAACTAATTGTGGCATAAAATAAATTACAGCAACTGTTTTAAATAATAGAAATAACACGTGTTTTGAATTAAGTAAGAATAAACAAGGAATCAGAGAAAAAATGCGTTGTGAAATAATTATGTAAGCATGTTATGGGTAGGCTATAATGAATATGACAAATATGATAATGCAATATAATCTTAAAGAAATACTCATACTTCCATTTATAAGTGTAAATCGCTGCACGCAGAAGTACCCCTGTTGGCGATGGAGCAGCTCTAACCAAACACGAAGGTTCAATGTTTAATCTGTAAGAGTTCATATTGATTGATAAGAGCTCTCATCTCAAGTCTCGCACTGACCGTGAGACACACGCATAATATCTGCCAATAACACTTACAACACACACACACTGAGCCCTGCTACTTAACTCTTACATACTGTTCACTGTCAAATTTGACCCATTTTTACATTTGAGAGCTGTAGCCTGTAGAAACACTTTGGAAATATTTCAGCTTTTTAAAAACATTTGTGTGCAGCTGATACACGTTTGACCCATATTTTTTCAAAAATTTCAAAAATAAAATAAAATAGCATACTATACATTCTTCACATTTAATACAAGTCATGTTTTTCCTCCATAAATACAAAGTGTAAAAGAAGAATACACTCTCTTTGCACTCTGAAAGTTGCATTTGAATGGTTTATTATGCTGGGATACTGTGAATGGTCTGAATATGAACAGTGTGTGAGGGTTAAGGCTCATTTAGGGCCAAATGGCTTTTTCGCATTGATCCATGTGTTTTGTTTTTGCATAGATAAAACTATTTATTTTATTTAGTTGAATTCGTCTTTTATTGGATTAACCCATTATTTTCATTTCTATTTGTGCTGGTCAATTATGAACAGTATGTAAAATTGAACTGTTTTTTTAAGTAGCAAAAATAATTGGGAGAACTGGTAAACTGCAGCCAAAACCCACAGAATTTCGATTCGCTGCGGTCGTACCAGATGTAATCTCACTCCAAACGTTTCATGAAGTTTGAGAGCCCTGTTGATTGATTATGTAGCATATGTCGACTTTAATTGTGTCCTTGCAATTTTGACGACTTCTTAATAAATAACAACTCAATGGGTTGTATCTGTGTTCATATAGAGAGCTAGTTAAACCGCTGGATTGTTTAATAGAGTTTGGCAATCTCAACCAGCAAAAAACGTTTCCTGTGCCAAACACCTTCATTTTGCATCCGTTGCATTAAACGGCCACTAGATGGAGGCACAGAGCTGTGTGACTTGAACGTTCACATTACTCAATCACATTTACTGTTCAATATGTTATTAATTTTCTCCAACCTGTAACTTATTTGTTACAATTTAAACAGAAAGTAATTGAAAATTAGATCAATTTATTTGGTGACTTTTTTTTAGGGGGGGGGGGGGGCATCAGGTGACAACTTGAAAGTACCTACATGCAAAATCTGACTCACTATGTGATTTCTGTGGGCATGTGTCATATGCTATTTTCAGGGAAAATTTTCAGACTAAAGACAGGTTAATTGGAGACAGCTTGTGGGGACAAAAGACATGTCCCCAGTTGGGAAAAGCTGATTTTTGGGTCAGTGGTTAAGGTTACGGCACAGGTTAGGCAAGTAGTGGTGATGGTTAGCGTTAAGGTATGTCTTCAGGAAATGAAAATGTAAGTCTATGTAGTGTGTGTGTATGTTTGAGTGTGTGTGTGTGTGTGTGTGTGTGTGTGTGTGTGTGTGTGTTTGTGTGTCACTGTCTGATCATTACATAGGGTTTTTTTTATTTTCTGTGGAGAGGAGTGATCAGTGGCACTATCAGCAGGTCTCAGCTATGGCACACCCTGTCCTGATAGCCAAACGAACCTGCTCATACTGGGACACACTGGCAATGATCTGGTGTTTATCACTGGTTTTACTCAGATAATGCTTGGAATTGAGCTTTGGGGACTTGAAATGAGTATCGGGAAGTTGAATCAAATACTATAGATGAGTTAAAGCTAATTTTATTTGAAGTAAGTAAGTAACACTTTATGTAGCACTCAAAACCAAAGTTGAAGTGCTTAACAATTAAAAAAATCTAATGAATACATGTCAAGAGAAAAGACAAGCAATAACTGTTTAATAAGTACAAACTGGGGCAATTATACATCAGTAAAATACTATTTATAATAAATTGGTTTTCATATGAGATTTAAAATTGTTTGTGGACCTCTAGAGGAGACTGGTTCATAACATAGGAGCCAAAAGCTTGGCTTTAACATTATTATTCGTCACATGACGTATCATCACTTTTTAAGCTGATTTGTTGCAATTGTTAACAAACAGTTGTTTATTTACACATCCAGCTGTTACAGAGAAACATTATTATTAATTTGGGATTTCTGTCCACCAGATTTTGGACTGCACTATATTGAAATGTGTTCCTAATATTTTGTATACTTAAATGTGATGGACAAAATATTCTGAACATCTTTTAAAATAATGCAGTCCTGTGCACCACCTCCCATTTTGACCTCAGTAATAAACATAAAGATACATGTATAAGATTTGCAAAAGTAGAATGTATGGCAGAGCTCTCATATTAGATTGCATTAGATTGTACATGTGGTCCTAATAAAGTGCTCAATGAGTGTATAAATAAACATGTACAGTATACACACAGTTTGAGGGGGAGGGTTTAACTGGTTGAATAGTATTTATACTTGTAGAAAAACAAGAGCAACTCCCCCTTTTTCCAGGTACTGTAGCAACCTGTGTAGTAGGACTTCCACCCATGAAGTGTGTGTTCAGGACGACTCTTGCTTAAAGCAGTTTTGATAAGCATACTTGGCAAGACTGTGCACGCTGCTGTAACCGTAGCTCACTGAAGGAAATACTGTGTGGGAGTCTGGCCAGAGAGCTGTGTCACAACCACATGAAATGTGCCTTGAACTGCTGCAACAAACATTACAACATAGCTGATTCATTATGTGGACAATACTGAATATTTGAAATATTGTCTATTTTTGTTCAGCCTATTCAGCAGGAAGGTCGAGAATTTACAAACACAAACTCAAACTGTATGTGGTGACGGGAGATTATATTTATTCTACTGGTGCATTCACCTTACCACACTGGATAAGAATAAGTGATTACAGCATTGAGTTTTGCTTTCTTGACCATGCTGAGGAGAGGTGCTCTGTGTCCTGGACTGCCACTAGGTGGAGCGTAGAGTTGCCACATGGTGGCATGTTGCCTCTTTCACTGAGTCCATTACATCATAGTTACAGCAAGTTTAAGCACATGGATACAGAAAGAGGAGAGTTCCTGTCCATCATGTGAGCCTTCTTCTTCTTCTTTGTCTTCTTCTTCTTCTTCTATCTTTTTAACAGAAGTGTTTGTGATGCGCTTGTGTACTTTTTATATTCTTCAAAGATTCAATCAGGTTTATAATTTGCTATATCCACTCCTTCATGTTCATGTTGCTGTTGTCTCCATGTTGCAGCCTATGGTGAAGCAGAGTGAAGTAAAAAGAGCAAAAAACAAAAACAGCAGCTGATGTAAACAAAACATAGTTTTTTATATTATTGATATATATGTTATTGAAATTACCACAATTTAAACTGTATTGAATAAATCACAGTACATGACAAGTTTATGTTATTTTATAGTGATTCATATGTACCAATCATTTTTTTCATTCCTTCGATCTTGTATTATTTTCAAAGCATTTTATAATACTTTTTGCCACTGGTAATGTTTTTAAACATGTTTTATAGCATATCATAATGTATGAACAATTGTAATTATTCACCATTGCTATTTTAATAATGATGACCAATGAACCACACTAAAAATGCTTCCAGTCAATACCAGTGTCCAGCCAATACCAGCATGAAAGAAGCAAGGAAAGGAAGGGACTTAAGGAAGTCTTATATTTTAGATCATTTAACTAAAAGATACTTTGAAAACTACTTTTCCTAATCAGAACTGAACTTTTCTCAGATTTTAGAGACCCTTTAAGCCAATTCTGGTAACAGTTTAAGGTGTGAGAACATGTCTGTCTCTGAGAGTTTTGTCAAGTGAAATATAATATATACCAATAAAAGTTCAGAAGCTTGTCCTCACAAGCTATGAATCTAACTGATATCAGTGCTAATGAAAAAAAGTCCTCTCCTTCAAACTCTGTGCACTCACAGACCGGGTCCACAAAGGCCCCCCAAGCTCGTCTTGCTTACGGGGCAAATCCACCATTTAGCGGCTTTCAACTGTGATTTGCTGACCAGCTGCTGACTTGTGTTTTCATCCCAGTGGCCCATTGCCATTTCACTGGTGATTACACTGCTAAAGAGCTCCAGAGAGCTGGACAATGCCAGAGAGCTTTACATGTCACCAGTGTCATCGGCCACAAAGAATAGGACGCCGCCATTGATCGAAATATCAGCCTGTTTACAGTGAGGGGCCACGATGGGAGGCAGGCAGAGGGAGGGTGTGCGTGTGTGGTGTATGCCTACAGGGCAATACCTACAAGAGACTATGTCTGTGAATGCAGCAGCTTTGGTGTGTGTGTGTGTGTGTGTGTGTGTGTGTGTGTGTTTGTGTGTGTGTGTGTGCATGTGTGTGTAGTGTAGTGAATGTGTGTATGTGTGTGTGTGAGTGTAGAGTATGTGTGCGTGTGAATGTGTGTGTGTGCGTGTAGAGATTATGTGGTCTGAGGGTAACTGTAACTGATGATACAACTTAGCAGAGAAGGGTGTTTGTTGGCAACAATGACGGTTATGCACTTCTCTGCTCATACACTCAGACATGGAGTTTCATTCACATACACAAAAACAAACTGTGGTGTGTTTAGAAACCCACAAGACTACTAGTCAAGCAACAGATGACATGTCATCAAGCCACTATTGTGCTATTTAAGTGCTTCACACAGTACATTCATGTTTGTATTGCATTAATTCTGTTAATAACAAAGGTGAAGTGTAATGCTTAAAGGTCCACCCCAGACATGTTTTCAGACACGTAAAAATCCTCAGCTTGGAATAATAGCTTGCAAAAAATGTGCAGGTAGTAGTTTTTTCCTATCAAACATTTAACTGATGGATATAATATGTCTCCTTCACAGAGAACTCAATTTCCAGTGTATGGGCTTTAAATTTCCACATCACAGTTGTGCAAATTGAATACTAGACTAGATTTGACTCCAAACTCCCAAATCATGCTTGTATGCCTAGGAAACTCAGATTAACTGTCCCTCTTCTGTACATGAATGTGCAAATAGCTTTAAAGTGAAATCTGTACATACATTATCCTGCACAGTAAGAGATTTTTAGATTTTTAGAAGAGATATTAGATTTTTTAAAGCAATAAACAACCAAATACACATCATATTTTTCACAGCTTCAAAATGTGTAACATAGCTTATCAGTGCAAAAAACCTCAGATCGCTGATGCACACAAGCATTTGAATGCACCAACAAAATGGTCCCTATAGTCATGATACAGAGTGTGTAAAACTATGAAAATGCACTAAAACCAGTGGCAGTCTGGAGTGTAGGAAAACACATCATCCACTCATAAACACAGAACCATGTTTGATGGTCCCTGTCACAAGACATTCACCTATGTATTTATTTATGCGTTTTTTAGGACATGTACTTGGCATGGACCGATGCCACATACCAAAGCTTGTTTGCAACACCTGTCCCTAAATAGGCCTTTATACAAAAACATACCACTCATGAGTAAAAATATGATACAAATGTAATGCACTGAAGAATGCTACTGTGTCAAGATATGATTTGACAAATATACACAAGAGTTATGATAAACTTCAAAAGATAACAGGAGAATAGAGAGGCCCTCATTAAAAAACAATTTAAGTACTTCGAGAAAAAAAGAGAAAACAAGTAAAGGCATACCAAGACAACTTCTGGCAAAAGCCAAAGGTGTAAAATACATCTATTCCTAGAGAGAATCCCATCATGTACTGCAGTATTTGTATCTATACTGTTCTTCATCCTTCTATCTTCAGCAACAGCCTGTGAACACAGTCAGAATTAGTCAACCTTATCTCTTAATAAATAAACTGATCCAGTGTGGGATCACCTCAAGATAAACCACATATTTGAGCCACAGGGTGTGGGTGTGTGTGTGTGTGTGTGTGTGTGTGTGTGTGTGTGTGTGTGTGTGTGTGTGTGTGTGTCTTGCCAGCCGTGTATTGTGTTGATGTTGTTATGGACAGGCCAAACAGTTGCCCAGCAGGTACAAAATAGAGAGACATGCACAGAAAGAAGGATGCAGAACAGAGGGATTAGAAGGTATTGTCACTGCTGGTCTGACACTGAGGTGTCATGACTTGTTTTTCATATGTGACCAAAAACACAAACACACTGGTGCCATGTCAAAGCACATTTTCAGCATCTCACTGTCCAAATATGACTTTTAAAATTAACATTTATGCTAGGAATATAACATTGGGTAAATATAAAGCAGGCACTTCTCTGTTATGTAATTGTTACAAAAAATGTGGGGAGATGTCCAGTGTGAAATCCATAATCATCTGAAAACTACAACCCCAGATCCTCCCATGCACCTAATCTAGAGTGCTTTGAATCTTACCTCACAAGGCAATCATTCAAAGTCACATAACAAGAAGAGTCCAAGTATGACTTCCTTTCGACTGGAATACCTCAAGGATCAATGCTTTGTCCGCTTCTCTTCTCATTATGCACCACGTCCAATGATCTAATTATCTGCTCACATATTCCCTCCTTCCATTGATATGCAGATGATAATCTGCTCCATCTTAAACCTCCAGTGGTGTAACCTCTCACTGTCTCACTGTACAGGTGCACTCCAGGATACGGCTGCATCTCTTTTAAGTGTGGTTACAGGTACAACAAAGCACATCTCTAACCACACCCAACCAGAACCACTCCCTCATTCAAGATCATGAGCCTTCTTGTTCTCTATGATAAACTAGCAGACAATGACTGGTTCTACTGTCACTGCAAAGCAGGAAAACTGTATGCACTCACCTGACATATCAAGTCAGTTCAAGTCAACTCTATTTTTATTTGTGTCCCAAATCATAATCTGTACAGCAATATAACATCCTGTATCCTTAAACCCTCGATTCAAATCAGGATCAAGGGTCTAAGGTATAATGTATACCACGCTCACCATCTTAGTTTAATGCATGCTAAAATGTGCTAATTAGCACTCAACACAAAGTACAGCTGAGGCTGATAAGGATGTCATGAGTTTTGCAAGTATTTGGTCATAAAACAAAGTATTAGACAAGTTTTGGCTATATGGAGCTAAAGGAAAAGTTAAATGATCACCAAGTTTATAACAATTCCAGGGACCATGAATGTCCACATCAATTTTAATGGCAATCCATCTACTAGTTGGAGACATTTCAGTTTGGACCGAAGTGGCAGACCAACCAACCACAAGTTTTCCCTTACTGCAACACACTGGTATCAAGTTTTTTAAAAAGTTCCTTCTCACATGTAGCTACTATTTGTCTTAATGCACCTGCAGACTTGTGGCACTTGATGATTTCTCCTTACTGTTGGTTAGATTTCCCTATATTTCACATCACTTTTGACTAATGTGTTTACTGCAGTATTTATCCTGGAGCCAGACTGATACACCATCATTAAACCATGTCAGGTTAAAGGAACACATTAAATAAATAGACATCAATTAACAAAGGAGCGACAACTGAAATGTAATGCAGGCACGTTGTTTACTCACAGGGTACAAAATTAAGTAAATAGATCAAGATTTGAGTAGTTTGTTAAATACAAACATACAAACACACACATCCATTATAATGACACGGGGACAATTATTAGTCACAAAAAGTCTCCCCACAGACATTTTACACAAGGTGTGGTTTTCCGTGTCCCTTGCCCAGACGTGGGTCACTGGTCACTAAACTTGCCTTGGAGGAATCCTTCAGGTTGGGACAAATAATAACATTTCTGCTCTGCAAATATAATCTAATTGGACAACAATATTACAACTTCAAATATTTGTCTTTTTTAATATAAAGCAGCATTTTGTACTTGTTATAGAAAATGTGGGAAGATGCTCGGTGTGAAATCCATAATCATCTGGAAATTACATCTCTAAATCCTCCAGTCCATCTGAAGCACCTAACAGGGCAATTGTTCAATCCTCTTGCATGTCTGGTGATGAATACATGTCATTTTGAATTTGACTCAGTGTCTCTTCTCCTTCAATGGGTTTTTCCCAGTCATCGCTGATCACAAGACAAAAAGTTAATTTTTGAACTTTCTGCAGAAGTGAAAACAACCATCTGTGGATCGCCAATACAGTTTGACAATTTGAGGTTTGCATAAAAACATATTTTAATGTGCCAGCTGCATGCAAAGACAGCTACATTTTACTGGATTATGTGGATATAAACATAATGCTATTGTAATCTGCAGCTTTTTCTGAGGAATGGGTTGATAAGACCCTCCTGCCATGTTACTGTTACCATTTTGAACCTTAAAGTATCATGCATAGATGCAACATTACAGTTAATAGTTTCATAAATGCTGTTGAATGCAAGTTTTAATTGTCATTTTTTATCATAATTTTAATATGAATGAGTAGTTGCCAACAAAAACTCTTGCATTTGTTTTGTCTTTTTAATCTTTTCAGTTAAATGAAGGCTTAAATATTTCAATACGAATATAAAAATAAGAAACTTCATATATACAGCACTTATAAAGTACTTGACATGTTTAAAACATCTAAGTGCTATGGTTAGAGGGTACAATGAGACAATGAAAAATAAATGGAATAAAATACATCTAGTATATGATTTAAAATAAACAAAGAAACAGTAAAAACAACATTGGTATTAAAACTGATGAGACATGCTGGAAATAAAACAGTGGTTTATGTTAAATGAAGACCTTATTAAAAGAAGAAAGTAAGTTTTCAGGTATACTATTACTTTCAATTCAACTGTGCAATATATTATTTTTTCTCTTTAAAATCTGTGCAAATCAGGTATATCAGGTAAATCAGGTAATACCTTTATTCCTCTTGTACACAATGTTACTATTTTATTTTGCTATTTTTTTACTACTATTGTTTTTTATTGCTTGTGTGTTTATTGCTTATTATTTATTGTTCTTTATCCTTTTATTGATGCTCTTTCTATGTTTGCTATACACTTGCTGCTGCAATACTGCACCGTGGGACTAATAAAGGAATATTTTATTTTATCTTATCTTAAAAAGACAGATGAAGTTAAATCTACCAGCTACTGCTATTTAGCACTAATTTCCACATCCCCACATTCCTCTTCATTACATTACGTTCAGGCAGGAATATGACATTTGACTGTTTGCTTTTAGCACCTGCGGGATGGATTTGTCTGATGGTCATGTGACTAAGCCAGAGGCTTTACAGCAGCTAGAGAAAGGAGGTGGGCCCAATCTTGTCTGCCACATCCATTTAGCTGGGGGGTTGTCGCTCTAATTTGTGAGGTTTCTCAGTTTTATATAGCACTACTGCTGGTTTTATATTGTACTGAAATGCATTTCTAAACATTTCATTTTGATGGTGATTCATGTGGTAAACCATTGCCTGGAAACAGCCACTGCCACTGAATTATGACTCACTTTATTAACACAAAGTATATCGGCATTTACATACAGTGAAATCAAGTGTACAGGCAGTTTCAGTATTAATGAGGAAATTTATTATTAATTGCTGGTCGGCCTCATGAGTGAGCGACAGCACAGGTATGTGTCAGTAAGTCATGGACATTCATTTATTTATGTATTTTCTTCCTTTCTATTTGCTTTCATGCTCCACTCAAGTTTCTCATGAACTCCCCATTGACACGCCTATCATTCAAACACAGTGTTGTGGCAGCGCCCTTCATAGTCATTTACGGTGCATAGTGAAAAGCGACACACAGGTCATCATCAGTATGACAGCATATTTCAAGCTTTAGTCATGAACACGAGGAATCCTGCAGGCTGTATGCAGCAGCAGGAGCTCCTGTGCTGTTTGTAAGTGACAAATAGACTGCATTCATATAGCACCTTTCTAGTCTTATGACCGCTCATAGCACTTTAAACTATGTCAAGATTCACACACACATTCACACACTGATGGCAGAGGATGCCATGCAAGATGCCAATCTGCTCATTGGGATCTAATCTAATGCACATTCACACATTCACACACTGCTGGCACAGCTATCGTGACACAAGGACATGCAGAGTGGAGGAGCCAGGAATCAAACCGCCTATCTCCCGAATTGTAAGACTTGGTATAATCCGAATTTATCTATTCTGTGTCAAACCTTGCAGTGGTTGAAAGAAAGTGAGTACATCTACTCGGGTATAGTTCTGAGGTACCAGTGTGTTACCAGTTTCCAACCTTTCTGTCTTTTGACGTATTACAAAAAAGCAGTGTGTAGTTGGGTCACATTTCTGAAGTCTATGAGTTGTTAACAGCTCTACCAAATAGTGATTTTTCCCTCTAAACTTCTCACATGCTTTCATTTTAATAAACGTTCAAATGATTTAATATTTCACCAAAAAAAATGTGTGTATAGTTTTTTCTTCTTTCCTCTCCCATTAATCATCTCACAACCCCTCAGATGTATCTGGTGAATCTTTGGAAGGGCCCGACCCCTAGGTTGGGAGGCATTGGCCTGAACTAGCTAACTGTATAAAGTAATTTAAATAATATCATATCTAGTAATATATCAGAATAATGGATGAAATGAGTAGTTTTACTTTAATAATTCTAGTATATCTGGCTGCTAATATTTATGTACTTTTACTTAAATAGGACTTTTCATGCAGAACTTTTACTTGTAATGGAGTATTACATTGCTGTATTGGTACTTTTACTTAAGAATAGGATCTAAGTAGAAAACTTCTTCCACCACTGAAGGCTATAAAAGCACAGCAAACTCAAGTGAAGCTTTCATTTTCAACAGAAGCCAAACTTTCTTTCTCAAACATAAATAGACATTTTCTCTCTCTCTCTCTCTCTCTCTCACACACACACACACACACACATACTCTCACAAAAACTCACACAGACAAAGTATCAAATGGCAAGTCCGACGTGAACTCCTATGGCGATTATATAATCAACCACACAGACTTAAAAAAGCCATTTAATGGACGTCAACACACACACACACACACACACATACACACACACACACACACACATATACACACATATACACACACACGACCAACACGGACTCTGTAATGACACAAACTTAAACTTCCACTCTGTTATGGTAAAAGTATGATGTTAAAAAACGAAAAAAAAAAAAACCTTTGCTAAATTTCACTGGAAAACTGGACTGAGGGCGTGAGCGCACACGTGCAGCTCCAGTATGGACACGTGTGTATAGAGTAGGAGTAGCGCAGAGGGACTTCAAGCGCATTTTCCCACCTTTATTTTACAGATAACGTAAAACAAAATAACTTAAAATGCGTGACTACATGACAGAAAAGTGACACGACATATTCACAACGTTGTGCGCCCTTATGGTTACAGTAAAACCTGATGTTTTCAACAGATGTTTAATGAGTTAAAGCTGATTTGTCGAGTTCAGAGGGCGACGACGACGTCACGCAGGGGTCCGCGCTGCGTTCGGGTGTTTTCGGGAAAAAAACATGTCGTAGGAATACATTAAGTAAGAAAATAAATAGAGAAATGCAGTGAAACGACTAAAAATTCATCTGTGAAATGAGCAAAAATATGGAACCCTGTACCTGAACACTTGAAATTTGCTGCACACTTCACCACTTTCAAGACAAACAAAATCCTGGTTAATTCAGCAACGAAAATGTACTCATGGCTAGTTTTATGTGTATCTTGTATTAGATAGATAGATAGATAGATACTTTATATGTGGCCATCCAGAAATAATAAATAATAAATAATTAAATACGTTGACCTTGCTTGTCTTCTTTTTTATTCAGTGCTGTATTGTATGCCTATTTATTGTTGATGCACTTGGTTTATGTGTTAATGTCTTACTTTCACAAAAGCCGTTAATGGGACAGGTGTTGCAAATTAGCATTAGCTGTAAACACTGTGATACTTGCATCAGACAGTTGCTCTAGTTGATCTGTCCCCATTAAATAAACCATAATAAATAAATAAAGAACAAAGTGACTGCCTGTGTGCTACTGTTTTATTATTTGTTTTATTGATGTATGTCATCTGTAAATGGTTTAAAATGGTCCTTCCTAGCACTTATGTTCAATATAGTTCATGTATTTTCCATCACAAATAAACTAAATAAAAATAAAATAAAATATAATTGTATAAAGTAAAATAACATTAGGTCACTCAAAAAAGTGCTGAGTAATAAATTACATTGTTTTAACTAGTTGCACATACTTGCAGTTGTTATGACTGGCAGTGGTAAAAAAAGAAGAAAAAAGTAATAAATATAGTATAATTTTAAGGTACTTGTACAATGAATGCCTATTTGTATTTCCATTATAAACTATGCTTTTCTATACTTCAACTCCATATCACCTATTTGACCACTATACTATAGTTTGCAGATTAAGATGTTTCCATTAGAACATGTGATGCATTGTTATAGATTAATCTACACAGCAATCAAATAGTTAAAATTAGCTCCAGCACAACCATATAGCTAATTTAATATGCTGCTTACATGTTAATGTATCACATAATTATAACTCAGTGATTTATGTAATAAAATGCTATCATGCCATGGCTGTAGGTTGTACAACTTGTACTTAAGTCAAGGATCTAAATACCTCGTCCACCACTGGTGACTGGTGTTGGTAAACAGGCAGCAAATACGATGAATGTGTGACTGCCTCTTTGAATTTGATAGCATGACTGATTGTGAATGATCTTCTTGTCATGTGTTACTTTGAAATGGTACTGGCCATGTTATGTAGGCCTATACTGTATGTGTATCTTCCTGGCTATAAAAAGCAATCAGTTTCCCTGGAACAAAGAAAGCTGCAATCTAATCAAATCACACATAAAAAAATATGGCAAGGTTGACTTACAACTAGTATATTTTTGATTATCTCTAATCCAAGCAGTGAGATGAGCTGCATGGACAACTTTATATGACAATATGATTGGTATGTTTTGGTTTATTGGAGTGCTATGTGATAACTATCATCATATAGTTCAATTCCATCTTTAGTTGATTGGGCAGTTAATGCGTAGTTTGCGTAGATTTAATGCTGCAGAATATTTAACAGAAACAGAAATAGTGAGCATTTTCTCACATACTGCAACACAAAACTGGGTTTCTTACTTCTCTTTTAAACACTTAACTAAACTTGATTAAATAACTAACTTAATACAAATATTTACCCTTGATGAATTTAGTTACTAAGAGCACTTAAATGCGCCCAACAAAGTGTCACTTTATTATAATATTAGTAATTGGTAATCACTTACATTGAAAGCACATTTAAAGGGGATCGTTTAATAGTCAGTATGATTACTGCGAGGACACTTGACTGTTGTTTTAAGGCGGACTTTTAAAAAAACGTTGAACCTTTCCTTTAAACGGGGTTTTCATGACGGGGGTGTACTTGAAAGCAGCACCAGCTTGCTTTGACTCAAAAGCGCGCTCCCGGCTGTACGTCGCTACACACTGTACGTGCGCGCACCCCTCTATCGCGTGGTGGGGATCATCCATATTGCTGCTAGTGGTGGAGATAAGGTTGTAATCCTGAGACGCCCTCGGACACGTTTCTTTATTTTAATATATGTTTTAATCCAGCGCGGACTGCTCTGCGTCTTAGACCGAAGCTCTTCTGGTCTGGGAGTGACAGAGGAGCTGCAAACAACCCGGAATAACTTCACGTTTCCTTGAAATTGAAGGCGAATTCGGGCCGGGGAGGGGGGGGACAGAGGACTGGTAATCCTGAGGGGGGAAGAAAGACGGTGGTGGGAAATGGCCACTCAGGTGGAGGCTCTCCTGCCCGGCAACCCGCTTGCCAAAGCGGAGGAGCACGGCAAAGTGATCCGTGGC
This sequence comes from Scomber japonicus, assembly GCF_027409825.1. NCBI lineage: Eukaryota > Metazoa > Chordata > Actinopteri > Scombriformes > Scombridae > Scomber > Scomber japonicus. The sequence goes on along the minus strand of NC_070590.1, from coordinate 11,741,699 downwards.
GAGCCGGAGGTGGAGGAGAGGGGCCGGGGCGACGGGGCCAAGCCGGAGACGGGTGTCGCCGAGCAGGGGAGCAGCGGCGACGGCTGCTGCCCCGGGCAGGGAGGCACCCACGGCGACACTGCTGAGGCGCAGACCCCAAAACAGGGGACAGAGGGGGGCAAGGAGGGTTGTGACAGCGGCGACAGGCATAACGAGGAGGGTGTTAAAGGCAGCAGCAGAAAGGAGTTTACTGAAGCTCCCCCGCCCAAGGTGAACCCGTGGACGAGGAAAATGAATGCGGTGACCGTGGTCAGCGTGAATGGACAAGCACACCACGGTTTGTACCCTCCCTTCATGTTTATCCTCTGACTGTCAGTGTCTTGCTCTGTGTGTTGTTTGTCCAGTCCAGGTGTGGTCACACTGGATAACCGAGCAGCTGTCAGCTGGATCAGGTAGAATTTATTGAACCCCCCCCCCCCCCTCCAAAAAAATATAAGATTTTAAGTGAGTGGAGTGCATAAACAAGCCCCTCTTGTTGCTCCCCCTGCAAAGCTTAGATATATTTGGAGTGAAAGCCCCCTTCCTCCTTCTCCACTAGGTGAAGGCTATTCCTGGAGTTTAGGGTGGCAATGTTGAATGCATGGGGGTGGCTGGTTGCACAAGGGATCACACCCTTTTAAATTAGTTAAAATGCTCCTTCCTCGCACCTTTTTTTTAATTGTAGAAAATTAAAAGATCTGACTCATCTGGTTTTAAATGTTTATTAACTTCCCATCTGGTTAATTTAAGATGCAATTGTTATGTGTGTGCAGTTAGAGGTGTTATAAGAGCAGGGGGGAAATAGGCATTTGGCTTGGTTGATCTGCACGTTTATGGACACGTTGTGTTATCGTGCAATGCTGGTGCAAAGTTGCTATGCTTGATGTCATCACTCCAGACAAACTGTGTGCATTTTAATAAATGTTTTTAATGTTTGAGGGTGATTTTTAATGTGTTTTTTTTAAAGGGGGAGGGGAGGCTGAGCATCCTTTATTTTAAAAGTTAGGAGTGTGACTTAATCTTTGTGCCCCTCTTTTTTAAGCATGCTACACTCCCTGCACTTTGCCAAATATTTGAACCAGGATTTACTATAATTTACATTTATGTTTTTGAGACGCTTTTTTGGACGCACAGCCAGGCCCAGACATTGCATCAATTAGTAGAAACAACCACTAGCAGCTTGGCCGGCTCTGCCAGCTAACAATAGCTCACAGACAGACTCCTCTTGGCCTAGTGCGCCGTCAGAGACCTTCCCATTCAGATGGGGAGTTAGCTTAGCTTCTGGGACTGGGGATGTGCTATATGCTACCGTTCTCTCCCCTCCTTAGACAACCCTGTGAGAAACATGTCAGCTTTTTCGAGCCTCTCTAGGATCGATTCTGGACTCCTAAACGCGACCAAACATGAAACATTGGCCCATTTTTAGTGTGTAAAAAACGAGCAAGGTTTTGTTGTGAGACGTCACGTGTTCACTCCACGTGTTCCCCGAAAGAGAAAGGCATGGCCGCTGCTAGCAGGGGCTAACCACACCGGATCAAGCTCGCCAGGCCCTGCCGGATGATTTCTAGGTTATCCGGTGCAAGACAGTGTGGTTGTTCCGTGGTTTATAACCCCGGTTGTCACGTCGTGTATTTGTTGTCAGGTCAAACCCGACGTCTCCCTTGCTAGTCCACCCTAGCTAGTTAATGTTAGCATGGGAGCTAGCAGGACAGGCAGGCAGTGTGCAAGAGTCATCATGGCTCCTGTATGATCTCACACTGATCCACTAATTAATTATGTTCTGTCATCAAGAGAAAAATACTTTGCTGTCGACTGATCGCATGCAAAAGGCAGAAATATGTCGTTGGCTTGCCTGTTTTATTAAAAAAAAAGTACATTTAAACACAAACCACATTCAGACAGGAGTAATTAAAACACATTTACTTAAAAAATACATTAGAAATACATGTGTGTGTGTGTGTGTATATGATTTATCTCGAATGAAGGGGCTGATTGGCAAAAAAGCCACATTAATCTTGTATGTCAATACAACATGGTTTCTTGACTCTCTGCCCTGTGTGTTTTTTCTCTCCTGTCTGTTTTGCAGTCACGCAGCCAGGTCATCATGCTTCTGTCCTGACAGCAGCCTGTCTGTATTTTTGTGATGACTTTTGTTTGCCAGGCGGTTTGTTTGCCGTGCTGCAGCATGTGTAACTAACATCCACATTCAGGGTACAGGTTGTACCCTGAATGTGGACCAGCCTGGGTGGATTTGGATGGATGTGCTTCCAAAGCTGTCACATCAGCAAGTAACCCTGGCTGGCGGCCAATGGTTGAGATAACCAGGCAACGCTGCTCTGTTTTCAAGTTGCACTCAAAGACCCAAATTGGCATAATTGGCAACAATCTAGATTAATTGTTTTTCAAGCAAAAATAATGAAAATGTCCAACCAATCTCTGGTCTCAGCCTCTCAAATGAGTTTCCTACTTCCCCCTGTCATTAATCGTAAACAAAAATCATTTTTTGAAGTTTTATTTTCTTTTGGTTTATCAAAACAAGACATTTAAAGATGTCTCTTTGGACTGAAGGTTTGTTTTTTCACATTTCATAGACTGAATCATTAGTCAATTAACTGAAAAAAGAATTGACAGATTAGTAGATGATTAAAATAGTTGTTACTTCCAACCTTAGACTGTGTAGAAATGTTCAAATGTTTTACTGTTTCAAACTGCTCCAACATTATTTATTGAAGATTTTAGCATCATTAGCAAAGCTGAAAGTCCTGCATGGTTTCTTCTAATCAGTCGTGTGTGTACTCAGTGTGTCCTTGAGCAAGAACCTGGATAAGAGCAACAGCTGAAACACTGGAAATGTATTTCCACGGCTTAGACAGCTTAGGATCACCGGGTGGGAGTACGTTACTGTCATGTGTTAATTTGTGGCCAGAGAATGATTTGGGCTCAGAATAAGCAAAGCATTTCCTACTTTTGTTGGGGGATAAACGAGTTTAGCCAAAAGTGGCCGTCACGTCACCAGCTATAGTACAAACTAGAATAGAGGCTGAACCTGTCATTGTGGTTTCTCCCCAAAGAAAATGCACAAATTTGAACATGACACATGATAAAATAAATGACACTTTTCTGTATGTATAATAAACGTGAATCCTGGTGTACGTCCAGCAATCAACATCCAATCTGGCCTTCAATGGTTAAGCATCATCATCACTACCCACCTCTAGTTATATACATGAGTGATTATCAGATGACTCATCATGAGCCTTTTAACAGTCTGATGACATGAAGGATGAAAGAAAGTTTCATCCTGTTAGACCTGGATACTCAGAATCTCCATCCAGAGAAGAGTAGCTCAAACTCAACCCAAAGGTCAGAGGGGGCATTATTGGAAATTTATTTGAATCACTTAACTGTTGTGATGCAGCCTGTTCTTGTCAAGAGATTGCCACATGCCCGCTGGCTTCAGAGAAGAAGACTCACTGATGTTTGGCTGCTTGTATTATTAGAAGTAAACATGATTTGTGATTTGTCTCGTCTTCAAGGTGTGTGTGGCTGTGTTCTTCAAACTATCACCAAAAACCACTATTGAGACTCTGACGTGAAACAATAATTTCCTCCAGGCTGGTCTGTAGAAAGTACTGATGAGTGGCTACAGGCTTAAGACTGCATTCAGACCAGATCCAGGTCTAGCCATGTTAGTGGCTGATAGCAATACCAGTTGATAAAAATGCATTTCTCTGTATGTTGCGCATACAAACACCGTAGCATAGCGACATGTCCACAGATACAAATTGGACAGCACTGCATGTATGACTGATTCAGTGAGACACAAATAAGACAAAAGTGCTCATAAACAGGATTTCAGTAGAACTTTCTCACTTGGATTTTGAGGTCAGGGCTGTAGAGGTTCGTCAGATCATCAAAGATCAGACTTCAGGGGCATTCCAATTGGAATTTCCAACTGGAGTCGGATATTTTGACCTCCGAGTACAAATGAAACTTACCATATGATCCAGGAAGTGGAGCTGGTGTTAAAGATTATTGCATTTAAGGATTTTTCAGAAACCAAAACACTCTTTTTACAAGGATTTTACAATTCTGGAAAGTTTTCACAGCTGCAAATGTTTTATTTTTGGTCACAATGATTCTGAGTGGCCAAGGCATTGTGACGTGAGGTTGTATTGTGGCAAAAGTTGGTACCAGCTCAAGTTTTTTCTGCATGGCTTCCTACCTTTTTTTGGTTTCTTTATTTAAATTTTAGTTTTTTGCAGAACCCTTTGCGTTTCTGCAAACGCACTGTCCCCATTCAAATGAATTGGAGGTTGCTGTTTTTCATTGCTCCTGGTTGCGGATTGACCCCGCTTCCTATTTGTGCTGAATTCACTAAGTTATTGATAACTTTGACTAGTAAAATCTTGAGGCTCTCCGTTATCTTGTGAGCTAGAGAGATGAGACCGATGCCCCCGCCAGGAAGTACTGATTGTTTACAAAACTGCACAGTGATTTAATACAACCAACAGAGATGAATGCTGCTTGGCGTCAGAGAATGTCTTTGACAGAGGTTAATAACAGTGAAGAGTTTCATAAGATGTGTAATTTACAACTTTGTGGGCTGTTGTTGTTGCTAACTTGCTATCGTATCCTATCCTACTTGCTGCAGTTAATGCTTACCCACTGCACCCACGTTTTATGCCCCGCCTGTTTTTCACTGCACCACATGATACATTTTGCCGGTTGAAATCTGGTCTGACAGCAGTATTAATGGGGCAGCTCCGACTGTAAAGAAGTTTTTTTTTGTATGTTTTTTTTCTGAGGACATTTTCACCTCTGTTGGACAGGTAAGTATGAGGAGGAGGCAGACAGGAACGCAGCAGGGGAGAGAAAGTCTGACATGTAATTTAATTCCCTCACTGGAACTGAGCCATGGACGTTGCGGTTGTGTGGTATGCTCCATAACTATTCAGCTAGCAGGACGGCCCCTCTGACTGTAACGTTAAAGCTTGTCTGACATTTTACATTTCAGGCATTTAGCTGACTCACTACTCCTGTTTGTACAGCAGCGTGTTCAATGCATCTGCAGTCTGTTGTTTTGTATGTTTCCCTGAATTGTTACAGACATGCCAGCAAAGGTAAAGAGGGATGGGTCAGTGAGGGAGTGGAGGGACAGATGTGAAAGGATTAATTTCACTGATCTGATGCAGTCAAGATCTTTTAAAAAAAAAAGTTTTTTAATTCTTCTGACAGTCTTGATGTGTTTGAGTAAAACTAAGATGAGTTCGGAGCTTTACAGTTTAATTTCAAATCAGCTCAGATGCTGTGAACACTTCAATGTCCTGAGTCATCGTCAGTGGATCTCAGCCTCTGAAGGAAGTTTATGAATTAGCGCTAAATGTTAGCAGCGGTGTCACCGACCTCCCTCTGATGGGTCACCACAGAACAAGAGTGCTACTGTATCTTTATGAGCGTCGAGTTTCTGCTTTGAGTTTCATTCAAATTCTTAAACGTAGCAGTTTCAGGTGGCGGCAAAATCCAATTTGCTGCAAATGGGAACATACTGAGTAAACATCTTCCAATTAATCAGACAGTCCAGTGCACAAGATTAACAAGATTAACTCTTAACTGCCAGCAAAAAGCAGCCACTTTGACTGGTAAACCGGTTGGTTTCCTGCCCAGCTGTGGCACCTGTTGCTGCTAGGAGACAGTAAAGCTGTGTCCAGACAGAAAATAATGTATTTTGATGAAGAGCCCTGAAATGTTTCATTCCTCTTGTTTTCTTTTCTTTTTTTAAATTGTGATTTTTATGCATGATGGTAGCAGGTCTTTGACTGAAGATAATGTAATCACAGTTTTCAATGTGAGGTATTAGAAGTGATACTGTGTCCACGTACAGCTCTGATTTAAGTCATTTTTTTCTCAGGGCTGTTATGAAGAATCAAATCTAACATAAGTTGCTGTTTTTGTAGGTCAGGTGAGTCTTTTGGTCAAAGAATCAGGAGTGACCAGCTGGACTCCAATCATTAGCATTCCTTTAGCATATACAGGAACCTTAATTAACACATGCAAATGCAGCTCTGTTTGTTCCGAACTTTGGTTAGAGTGGGACTGTTGAATGAAAGCCCCCTCCTCTGTTCACTTGATATAACATGACTTTGCAGATTGATGCCCCGTGAAGGATCATCTTTAACTTCAATTTGATCGATAAAAATGAGAAACATCCAGCTGGGAGTTAGACATGTGACTCTTTTTTTGTTTTTGACTTTAAGTTGAGTGGTCAATTTGAAGGACTGTAATGTTTAGAAGCAGCAGCATGGCTTCAAAGAATCGGGGGTTGCATTTAAAATTAGCATGGTCACCTGACTATTCTTCACCATTTGTCCCTGCACTGTGAATCTTGTCCTCTTTGTTGTGGCCATGAAGAGGCAGACCCCCGTCTTCTGTCATCGGATACCCCGGGGCTGTTGGCAGTCAGGTTTTACAAGGTGTTTGGATCTGACAAAGGTCATGATCCTGGAAGGAGTGCTGATGCGTGAATGGTTAAAGTGGGTCTGCAGTTGCAGGACTGACTGCTGCTTCTTGAATGGGTGTTCACTTTGTTCATTCAGGGTCACCTGATGGCCAGCCTGTGGAAATGTAGGTTGTGTCTTCCTATTTGGAGGTTAGGTGAAAGTTGATAGCTTTTGTTTGACCCACACTGTCAGATTTCTTTCTCGCCACTTATCCAATAGATCTCGTTACTAAGTTTCTCTTCATTTTTGAGGCATCCACTGGTTGCTTGAACTCTTTTTTTTTTTTTTAAAAACCTCATTACTTAAGAATTATATTATAATGTTGCACAAAACACAGATGCAACAATTAGTCGATTGACTTATTTTGATAATTGAATTTTAATAAAAACTGTTTTGATAAGATTCATTTTTTGTCTTTATTTTAAAAGAGAAAATGTCCAAATTCCTACTTCTCAAATGCGAATATTCTCTGATTTAGTCTTCTGTGATACACTAAATATCTTTGAGTTTTGATCAGTTTTTTGTGACAAAAGAAGTAGTTTGGGGAACAGTGATAGAAATTTTTGGACATTTTATTGACCAATTGACCAGTACGGCAGCAGAAACAGTATGACTTTATATGCTGTCAAATGTAATCCAAATCCACAGGTCTTTTATTATAAACTCTTGTGGACATCCAAACTGAATTTTGCAGAAATGTGCTTAAAATGTAACACACAAGGCGTCTGTCCATTTGATTTAATTGCTCAGCTATAAAATGACACGCCATTTCGGGTTGTAATATTTCACACAGTGTAATTGTCAAAACCAAAACATGCTCATTAGTTTTACAGCGGTCGCAGAATGTGGACAAAGTCACAGTAACAAGTGCACATGTGTATATTACACCCACTCAACTTGAAGCTGGACACTGTCAGATATCAAAGTTTGGAACGTCACAGCAGAGTAACTGGGAGGGAGGAGGGTGTAGCAGTCTGGCGTCTATGGTACCCACTCTACTCCACCTATACCTCCTACATCTAACACACACACACACACAGTCGCCTCATTTTAAAGTCATCCAGCTCAAACTGCTTTATCTGTGTGAGTGTCTGTCTGGACTCAGTGATAGCGGTCCATCCCTCTGTGCAGGCTCAGCAGGGTGTGGACCATTTGCATCAACAGGGAGTTCAGGCGATGTTGTACAAATAATGCGACTGAGCTCTTGTAGCCATAAGTGGGAGTCCATTGGGATTTTAACTTTTAAAACATTTTTTTTTTTGAGGGAACATGTTTATGAAAATGAAAAAGTGATTGAACAGGATGGCTTTAGTTATGTTCTGTGTTTGTGAAGCCAGCAGAAAACTCCAAACAAAATTATTGTGGATGTTGGCTCGCTGTGACTCGCGGTTTGCTGCACTCTGAATGGAGTAAATAGGAAATTCATCGCCAACCAGAAATAAAAAGGCTCCACCTCGTTGAGCAGGTGCATTGTTGGGAATATAACAGCCCTGACTATAAGACAGAACGCTTCCCTGAGATACTATAAATCCAAGGATGAGGAAGTCTTCATTTTGGCAGCTTTTTCTCTTATAAAAATGAAAGTTCTGCAGGTTAAGTTGGGTGAACAAAACACTTTAAGGCTGACTGACGCTTTAAACCAACCTCTCTGCAAGTGCTGATGTCACACCAGTACACTCCCCAGTCAAAAACAGTATCTGATGTTGTGGCACAACAATGTCTCATCCCCAAATATAAGACAACTCATACAATGTAATTTTCTCTATAAATGATCCTATATTTGGGTCAATATGGTATTCCTATTCCATGAATACCACGGCTACAGAAAATACAGTATATATTGTCATTATACACCTAACAAGTGACACAATTTTATATCCTGAGTAAAAATTATTTCAATTTTGATCATGGTGGTAGTAAATATTTTGACTCATTAACATCAGACAGCTGTCATCAGAAGCAGCTGTGTAGTTAAAACTCACAGCAACACATAGTAGCTGAAATTAGCTCCATGCAACCTGCAGAAAAGCATCAGACTTTTGAACTCTGGATGCAGAGCCTAACAGTTTTGAGTTAAACATCGCACCGTGTGACGTCAGGTGAGATCTGTGAAGGCCTGTGTCATGCTTTTGGTTGTGTGACCTCTGCTTATTATGTGTTTGTGTGTCTGTAGCTCATTGAATACAGGGAGACGCCTCCTGGCCCTCTGCTGTCTGGGCTTTTTACCCTTCAAGAGATGATGTCACCACAGTAATCATGTGACGCCGGGGAGAGTCTTTGACGTGCGTTCGTGTGTGTGTGTGTGTGTGTGTGTGTGGCAGGCAGGCGGTGTGCAGTCATACGCTCTGGCTGTCGTTTCCTCCATATTTGGTTCTTGCAGACAGGCTTCCCTCCTGTGTCGTCACCCTGCTCTGCTGTGCATCAGACTGCATGTGCCTGTGAGATACAATGGCCTTTAAAGTTTCACACTGATTACTTGAGATTTCGATTCTGAGAAATTACATTTATAAAACTATTTTAAGGTGATATTCACACCTCCTCCAGTTCCTGTTCTCCTGTTATGAGCACTTAGAGACATCTTGGCAATCTTCAGTTCCTTTTTGGGAACTGTAGTGTGTCTTTAACAAGTGTTTTTTTTTCATTGAGGAAGAAATTGAAACCCATCTTGAGATTTAAATGTGGTGTTTATTATCAGGATTTTCTCTGGTAGATGCTGGTCGCTGTGTGTACTGGTGCTGCTTTTCTCCCTCCTTAACTTGCTACGCCAATTGGGAAATCCCAGAATCCTACACAATAAGTAAATCTTTCAACTACAATATGACCTTAGAATGATGATACAACGCATGTTGTTGAAATAAACCTACTTTTTGCAGCCAACAAAAAGTCCCAGCATCTGGCTGAAGTCTGGGCTGCTTTCCCAAAACTACCACTGTGTTTATCTAAGACTGCAGAGCTGACGTGGCATAAGGTTTATTTATAAGTTTAACCAGTGATACCCTGTGGGTCTGGGAGCAGGTATTGTCACTTGTGTGTGTTGCAGTACCCATGAGAATTTGTCATTGGACTCCACCTGAGGTGTGTGTGTGTTCGGTTGTGTGTTTCTTAGAAAAATGGGAGGACTCTGGCTGGTGCAATTGGAGATAATACTAACTAGAAAGAAAAGGAGGCTGTCTAAACAGTGAGACAACGTTATGTTTATGTAAAAGTTGCAGTAATAATTTACCTTTTTTAACATCCCTGCGGCTGCTGTTTTTGTTTTTAATCAGTGAAGGGTTTTGAATTCAAGACGATCAGATATGGAGCCTACAAAGCTGAATTTATTGAACTTACAATATGAAAAGACAGCAGGAGAGATGATATGAGCTGGCGGGGGGGAGGGGGTGCTAATGTTAATGGTCCCCTCTGGCAGTCTGGCGTGCACAGCAGGCTGCAACAACTGGCTCCTAAGTGCTCTGAAGAAAGACGTCAAGAATAAATGCAGCGGACAGACCGAGTGAAATGAGAGAGAGAGAGAGGGGGTGATGATGGACTCGAGAGGAAGAGGAGTCACTACATACTAATGTGTGTTGGATAAAGTGACGATTAGGGGAAAAGCGGATAATGGATGAATGCAGTGTTTTTGTAGTTATATGAGAGAGGCTTGTGAGCTCGTGAGTCACCTTTATGTTAAAGATAGACATATCATGCTTTTTGTGATTTTCTGTTAAATATATGGAGTTGATTATGGATTTCTTTGCTTAACATTGGTCCAAGACTTGGTTAACATATGTAAATGCTTCCTGCAAGTCAAAAGCCAGGGCATCAACATTCACAAACCAGCATGCCTTTGTTGCTAAGGTTTTTCCATGTGTTGCTCATGTGCTTTATTTTATTTAAGAAGTTGACATTTTGAGTAAAGAACAAGGAAAAAGCAGTGAAAACGTACAACTGTAATTTGTTTCACGGTTTGTTGATGTAACCTCCCACGTGGTCCGATGTTGGCTACGACGTAGCTTCTTGAAGTTGACCAATCAGAACAGAGTGGGCTCATTGGGAGGGGGGGTGGGTGCTTAAAGAGATAGGACCTAAAACATCTTGTTTCAGACAGAGGCTGAACTGAGGGGCTGCATAAAGGGCCGGTATAAAACAAATAACTGTTTTTTTTAAGCTTTAACAGTAACATTTCTGTAACACTTCCAGGACCTTAGTCTGTTTGCATTTGGTCCAGTTTGGTCCAAAACATGCTTAGCATAAAGACAGGAAGTGAGAGTAAACAGCTAGCTTAGCTGATAGACAATTTGGTCCAATATACTCTTCAAAAACAGATGTTACAATTATCTGTAAATACAAAGTGAGACCTTGTGCTTTAATAAGCAGCTTACACTGACTGTCAATAGTTGGACTCAGATGACCTGTCCTTTTGTAGCTTTAATTATTCTGAGCAAGTTTTGGTAATTCTGAGCTATATTTGGGGTAATCTTTTGCTCAGCTAGGCTACACACATATTACAGCCCTCTGCTGAATATGCAGATTAAATGAGTATCTGTCTTGTCATCTCACTACCGGTTCAATCTAAATTTATTTCTATACAGGCAAATCATAGCAAAGGTTATCTGAAAGCATTTGTCATGTAGTCTACACCGTACTCTTTAACTTAAACTAAAGAGAGCCAACATTCCCAATGAGCAAGAAGAAACCTAAAGCACACCCAGCCTCTAAGAGAGTGTGTGTGTGTGTGTGTGTGTGTGTGTGTGTGTGTGTGTGGCGGGGGGGGGGTTGCAAATACAAAATACTGTGTTAGGACCGTGTTTGTTATGTACACTGCTGTTGTGTTTTAGGTACAGCTGATCCACCTCAATCTGCTGTTTGTTTGGTTTTTGTTTATTCACAATCGCTCTGGAGTGATACAGTTACAGGTCTAACAGGGAGGTCACATTTGCTGGTGACTGGTAAACTGCAGTGTAGGGAAATGGTGACTATATTCTTCTCTCTTAAAAAAATGTTAAATTAGAGCTGAATTGCATCAATCTCAGAATTAAGATTATGTTTTTACTTGTGCGGTTTTTAGGGAAATCTGCTATGGTGATATTTGTGTTTCTCAGCAAATATGAGAAACGATTTTGACTCCATATGAGTGCTGTGTTATTTCAGGAGGATTAATGTATCTCTTCTCATTTGCTGATGCAATTTAGGGATGAATTGGGAGCACTTAGTTTGATTGAACAGATCTCCCTGCTATTGCATATACAGCAAAATCATCAGCTATCCCGTCTCTGCTTGGCTTGGCTTGGCTTATTTTTTTCTCTTCCATGTGTTTTGTTGTTCTGCCATGTGTCTCTCTTCACACTCGCGCACACGCACACACACACACCTGACCTTGAGTTTTAGAGAATATCACACTTTTATCAGTACTCTTGTACAGTTGAGCACATAATGCTTAGATAACTCCCACCTTCTCTTCTACCTGTTGAGCCCAAGGTGCTTTCACGCTTGCAGGACTGTTCTGAGCAAAGAACAATTCATGAAATAAATATTTTTTGGAGAGAAAATTTGAGGAATGAAAGTTGTATGTATTTTCTTGTGGTCTGGTGCATTGGAGGAGCCGTGAAGATCAGTCAGATTACACTGATGGCTGATTCAAAACCAGTCGTGTGGTTTGAGATGTAATTTACTTTCTGTCATTCATTGATGTGCAATATTTTGGGATATTAGAATAAAATAGTGCAAAGTAGTGCAAGATCGGCTGATTTTTCAATTCTATTATTATTATTATTATTATTATTATTATCTAATATCTATTCTGTACTTTAGTATTATCAGGATCAAATAAGGGGGGGGACAGAAATCATGTCACAATAACCACATCTGAAACTATGCTTTTGTGGTAAAGAAGCATTTGATCGACATTCGTTGATCCCGCCTCAAATACGAGGAAATGAACGGCTCCTCCCCAGACCCTACCTCAATCTCACATGAGATGGAGACGCCAGGCTAGTAGTTGGTGATATCAAGCTTTGGAAGAGCTTGATATCCAAGTAGACAGGTCAAGAGACTGTGACACCAAAAAGTCATTGCATTGCTTTAAAAAAATTTTCTGTAAGGCATTAAAACCCCTAAAGAAGCAGACTTCTAGAGAAGAGCATCTTGCCTCGATACACTGCTCACTGTGTGAGTGCCTGAGGTAGAGCAGCTTATAGTTTGGCAGGCGTCCTGGTCCTGAGAGACTCTCCTCTGACCTTAAACTATCAGCTGATATCATCTGATACGCAGCAAACACTGAACAGCCCTGTGAACATCTCTGTCTGACTGATGTCCACATGCCTGTAGTGGAGGGATCATAGCGCCAAGCTCAGCTGATCAGGAGGATGCGGCTGAACTCAACAAAGTTAATGCTAGTCAGATACAGTTTTTAGGAAAGAGGAAACAAGCTGGGTTCAATACACAAAGTTCTGAATCCCTGAAGTGGTTTAAAGGATCGCCAGGTTAGTGAGCAAACTTTCTTTGCTAATTAATTGCCTCAGAAATGTGCACGTTACAGTGTATGCTGCTAATTGTTTGGACTGACAAAACATTTCTGCAAATAATGTTCTACTAATGTCTAATGAAAAAAGCTTTTGTTTTTATATTTCTGGTCACAATTTTTTTTGTGCCAAATGTTTTTTGTAAGGATGACATCTCAAATGGTTATGTGTAAAAACATCTGGCGTTTCAGGGTACTAATCATTTATGAACACACAGAAGTTTCAAAAGCTGCAACCAGAAAATATTTGGCAATTCTGTGTTTGAAAAAACAAAACGTACGCAGAGCCTCTATTTTTGCTGGATCACGGCACAGCAATTCAGCACAGAGCAGATCGGGCGGGACAGGAAGTCGAGCACAAATACAAAATAAAAAATGTACACCGTGTTCACAGCGGATCATATTTCCCAGCACTATATCTTAAATGTCATAATGGGCAGAGCCAGACCTGAAGTCTCGATTTTCAGGCCCTGCTCCTCCTGCAAATGGATGTGTTGGTTTTGTGGTTGTCTATCCCGCTATATTGCGCCATTATCCGTGAATTCTGGAGACAGACAGAAGGTGTTGACGGATGGCGGAGGACAGACCCGGAACGCAGCGCAGCTGTTCCGGAGCGGGTCCAGTGGAATTTAGGGGTGAGACTTTGTGAAATGCTAGAAGTACAACTAAGTAAAGGGCATTAACAAAGAAAAGCTTCTCAAGTTATATAAAAATGATAAATGAACATTTTCCTCCCAAGAGTCACTGTGAAGCAGTTTGTCCTGAGTCATGATGACGATGACGGTATTGAGACCTCTTGAGGAAGCGTTTCATCAGTTATGCCACTTCCTGTGATAATAGGTGAGGGGAAAAATGCTTTAGAGGAAATCAGTATGGTGACATTGTTGGGAAAATTTTGGTCTGATGATCTGATGGTCTCAAGTTGACCTGCATCCATTGTGTTGTGTCTCTGCCTCTAAAACATGCTCTGTCATGCACAGTAAGCAGCTTGATTGTTTTTTTTTTTTTGTCTTTTTTTTTTTTTTTTTTAATCGGCCAACTTTAAGGCTACAATTGTTCACACATTGAGTTCATTCTACATTGAGTTCATTCTACATTGAGTTCATTCTAAGCAGATAAGAGTGGATAAATACTTGTGGAATTCACGCTGATTCCTTGACTCAGTTTAGCACGCAGTCATTGCCCCATTTCTGCTAAAAGGAGAGCTGGAGTTTGTGTTGCTATATGAATTATGACATTACACTGATGTTATTAACTTAAAAAAAGAGAAATAAGACACTGAACAAATGTCTTACCTTTTTAATGTTTAAGTTACTAGATGTATACCTCTGCCATGGAGGTTATGTCCTCTGTGGACTCTGTCTTTTTTTTGATTTTCTGTTATTTATATAGTTTTAATGCTAGATATAGATATTAAACATGGTCTTACCTCTACTTCCTCTTTGTGATGAAGTCAGGGACCGTTAGCAACAAACGCTACTAAAGGACAGCTGTTCTGTGAGCATGTGCAAAGGTTTTTCCATGGGCTGTTCACATTGACCACTTGTGTATTTCGTAACGGTTGTGACCTTGAATGTTTATGGATGTATTTAAGAAGTTAATATTTCCTGTAAAGAACAAAAAAGAAGTGGAATCTTCCTACTGCTGTTTGAGCTACAACGGACTGTTTTCAGACAGAGGCTGAACTGAGGGGTTGCATAAAGGACCAGTATAAGATAAATACGTTTTTTTTTGTTTTTTTTTTTAACTTAATCATTCAAAGATAATCTAGTATAGTCCTAGAATATAAACATAGACCTGGACGTGTGCTTGATACATCCCTTTTTAAACTGAAAGACAAATCATAAAAATAATCAAGGGACATTTGGTAGAAAGTTGGCCAAAGAACAAATGGCCAGTTCTTGCTGAAGATCCTATTTTTGTATTAAGGAACTTAAGTGGGTCAATGGGTCTATCAGGCCATTGTTCTCTATTGTATTGTGTAATTTGATCTATCTGTTGAAGTTGAGATTAGAAGATATTTAGATTATTGTACAGGTTATCTTTGTAGTGTGAAATGGTCAGATTGGATGTTGCTGTTTTGTTGTTAGTGAAACAAACTTTTTAATAACACTGATGTGCTGTGTAACAGTAAATACATTTGATATTCCCATTACAGGATTTTAACAGTAACTGAAACAGTCACCTATCAAGGTGAGTTTATACTTTAATCTCATTGGTGATGTTTGGAATTAAAGTGAATGAACTTTAAACGGGATCCTGATGCTGAGTTGAATCAGACTGACAACGTCTTTAATTTAGGTGAAACACTGCAGCTTTGCCTGCTTCAGTTTGAGAAATCCTCTTGTTCTCGTCCGTCATTAGTGATTTTTGGCGGCTTCACGTCATCAGCCACGATTAGGATAAGCAGCAGACCGTTGAAGCAACATTATGCCTGTTGAATGAGAGATGCTGAGTTACCATGAAACAACAGTAACCCCCTCCCTCTGTCCCCCTCTGTCCCCTCTGGTTTTAAGAAGCTTGTATTCAACAGCAAAATGTAGGCATGTTTAGAGGTTAAGCTGCCAGCTTCACAAACGTCTCTGTGTTGAATTAGCTCACAGTGGCCTGTTGATGAAAATACTGTGGTGACCAACGACTAACCCAAAACAACTGCTTCTGTAACAGATAGAGACAAGATACTTCTGTAAATCCGCCTTTCTAGACTGACTGAAAGACAAAATGTAATGCACCATTTCATTGATTCAAATCACTTTTATTTCTTGTTAATATGAACATCTCATGTCTGACCAAGTGAAGTAAATGTTAGGCTGACTTTGTTTTTGATTCATGTTCATTGCTGCAAGGAGCATAAATCTGCACCTCCCTGCTCTGCCGTCACACGAGAATCTATAAATAAGTTGTAAATGAAGAACAGTAGTGTGCATTGGTTTAAAGGAACAATATGTTACGAATATTTAACTGTCCTTGTCCGTCTGAGCTGCTGTTTTTTTTTTTTTTTTTTTTTACTGTGGCAACATCTGAGGAGGGAAAAAAAAGAGTTTACAGTGTTTTTAGTGCTTGTAGGAAGATGATCATTATACTGTATTATTCAATTTTATGTAGGACATGTGTTTGTGATGATAAAGGACACCACACCCTCATTATGGGCTCAGGGTTCACGATTATAGTTGGGTTTCATCCTCTGTTTGACTCTTCCTCACACTTTGTTCTGTGTACCATTAAACAGAGAATACATTTTCTAGAAATCATGTTTAGGGGAAAAATGTTTTTGCCTACAAAGAGTCGGTTGTCTCTTGAAAGAGGACACATGGCTGTGACACAGTTTAGCAAAGGAAATGAAACAAAGGTCAGAATTGTAGCACCAGAAGCTGAAGTCAGATCTCTGTTTCACCATCTCTGCAATTTGTGACTCCAAACTAAATAAACAGTCAAAGTTTAAAGTTCACAAATTGTATAAATGTGAGTAAATTTCACATTTCAGGGATACCAAAGGACACCAGAGACACACAAGACTGGATTATTTTCATATTCATTAGTCTGCTGTTGAGCTAATTAATCAGTTGACAGAAAATTAATTGACAAGGTTTTAAAGGAAAAATGCCAAATATTTGCTGGTTGCAGCTTCTGAAAGGGGATAAATACATACACACATATTAATACATTCAGCGCACTACTACTACAGTCTACAGTTAGCCAGTTAGCGAAGTTAGCTGCCGAGTTAGCCGCCAAGCTAGCAGCTGAGTTAAGCCTGATTTAGGCTTCTGCGTCGGAGCGACAGCGTCATTGTCCTTTTCAAAGTCCTGCGTCGAGGGAACGTGTTGCTAGGGTGTGTCTGTGTGTGGTTTCAGAGGAGTCTATCTGTATCCTTGTTTATCTTCCGGTCACAGTAGCATGTAGCATTGCGCTATGTGCTCTAATAACAGAAAACACATACCTTTTGTTCATTATTAATAAATAAAGGAACTGCTGGAGGAACTGACATTTTGACCGGACCAATCACAGCCCTTGCGGTCCGGGTTGCCGTGATGCGTAATTAGTATTTTTTGGAGGTGCATGTCAGGCTACGGCATAGGGGTCCACGTCGACAGAGAGGACTACACGTAGCTACACCGTCAGTCCGACGCAGAAGCATAAATCAGGCTTTCGCTGCCGAGCTAGCCGCTGAGTTAGCCGCCGAGCTAGCAGCAGAAAGCTCTCAGACCTAGCGTCCATGTTTCTGGTAGAGGTGGTGACTTTGACAGGTGACACTTGGTAGGGGGCAAACTTTGGATTGGTAGTAGTTGTTTAGTGTTGTTGACTTGTTTTTACTTATTTTCTAAACTAGTCTAATATTATGACAAAAAGTGAGATTTAAGAATAACCAGGATCAGATGAGCAGATGGCTTTCTTGCTGCTGTTCAGGTGACCGTTTGTCTCTTGCCAAGTTATTGGTCAATTTGTGCACATTTCCATGTTTTGACTGTACTGTGCATGTACACAAAGGAGATTTATGATTATGTACTCCTGCTTTAGAGCCTTATTTTCCATACTGTTGTACAATGCTTCTTTCTTCCTTCCTGACCTCTTTGAGGTCGTATAGTCATGCTCTCTGAAAACGTGACCTCCGGTTGGTCACAGTTTTTGCCTGAAGGATTGTGAGACTGTAAGTAAGAGTCACATACTGTACTGTAGCATAGATGCTGTATTTGCACTAATCCCCCCTGTGGTCCTTCACTAGACTAACTAACAGGGCCGAGATGTTCTAGAGGTAATAACTTCTATGTTGTTCATAATTTACGTTTGACCTACTCTTTATGTTGCAAACCAAATTTCATTACATCAGTTGCTGCGTTTCCTTCCTTCACAGATTATCAATTCAAACGTTACCAGAAACAACACTCAAAGCATCAGCAGCAGTGTTTGCCGTTCTAGTCAAGAAAGTTAGGTTCTGCATCAGCATCTTTATCCAGCCCGACCTTTGTTATATTAAGGATTTTTTACCCTCTTAGTGTCCAGTCTCAGGAATGTGAACAGTTGTTTGTACCCCAACATAAGCTGATGAAGAAACGTTCAACATGTGAAAAAACATTTCAGCTGAGCTCTACTGCAGACACACAGTTAAAGTTGTGTGTTTCTGCTCCCGGGAACTTTTTACTGAACTGATAAAGACATAATGCAGATATTAACTCAACATTTGCTGCTTTAGTAGGTTTGTGTAATCGTAAATTAAAACCAAATTGTCAGATATGTTCACTTTTTCTGGCTGGGGGTTGTAAACATAAGATTTATTTAATAGGGATCATGATGATTTAGGTTTGAAAGAGAATATATTGATTTATATACTTGCTCCTGTTTTCATGATTCATTTTATGTAAAGCTCATTAATATATATTTAAATGCATGTCTGTAATGAAACCCTGCTACTCTACTGCTGCTGGTGGTGGTGGTGGTGTTAGTGATTCTATTCCCCTCTTTCTGTCTCTGGCGTTGTCCCTGGACATGATTGTCCTTAAGGAGCTTACTAAGATTTGCTCTTTGGTGTTAACGGCTTGGCGAAGTCCCCATGAGCCTCTTTGACTCCCTCGTATCACAGTGCAGTGACAGTGCAGCCAAAGACAGCAAGAGGCAAGATCTCTGGATTCAGGACCCGAGCCAGCTCGGCACGATGAAGTGACCCTCGCTCGGCTGCTGGTGTGATTTTGTTGCGACGCGAATTGACCAGGAAAGAGTTAAATTACTACTTGATTAATATGTGTGACAATCTGCTTCTTTTTCTCAGTTTTATATCATTATAAATTGAATAGATTTAAGTGTGTTGGGTGGACAAAACAAGCAATTTGTTGATGTCAGTTTGGACTCTGGGACTTTTCTGACATTTTATAGGTGCGATAATTAATTGATTAATTGCTCTAAATTATTCTTTAAAGTTTTTTTCAGCCACTAAACTGATAACTTCCTTTTTTTCCTCTACACTGGTGTATTCATGAACTTCCCAGTTTGTCTCTTGTCTAGTGTGATGCTCACTCACCTGGTTTGGCCGTCATTCCACTTCCTGTTTCCCCCCCATGTTGAATCAATGAGCACTACCTCTGATCATATATTCCAGTGGTTTGCACTTCCTTTGTTTTGGTCTGTTGGACTGACCTGTTGTTGCTGCTGCTGCTGCTGTATCGAGTTACAACAATGACGAGGCAGAAAAATGATGGTATTGGTATCTTGTTTCAGCCGTTTCACTTTTTAGTTGATCTGAAAATGATGCCACAGCAGCACATTAAGCAAATGAGTCATTGGAAGACAGCCAAAAAGATGATTCAGTGAGAGCCTACCTGCCAAAGGTAGATAAGGCAAGTGATGGAAAATTTACCGAAAGCACAAAAACCAGGCTAATTAAACTGAGACCGGTGAGTCAGTACATGTGTGCCAACAAGAGATGATGACGAACCACAACTTGTGCTGTTTTTTTTTTGTCTGTTCAGCTCAGTTTTCCCACAAGCTTTTCATCTTTTCACAAAGGCAAAAATCTAATTAATTTCATACAGGGTGCAAAAAATGTGACTTTTTTTGTCCACCAGTCAAATGGCTAATGAAATTTTACCAGCATTCAATAGATTTTCTGAGTTTTTTGGCTGGTGAGCAAATCTACTAACCGCTTGCATATTTTAGCAGCATTTGGCTGGTGAATGGTGCTAATTCGGTGCCCTGACTTCAAATGAGGAATCTGTTGTTTTCTTGTCTTTCCACGCCACACGTTGCTGCTCTAGCCAGATGGTTTTTGGTCAATCTGTGTTCATGTGCGCAGAGCCGGTTGTAACTTCCACCATTTTTACATGTTTCCACAGAGTCTACTGGCCCCGCCAAGGTGGTGAGAGCAGGGAATCCACCCAAGGCCAGGCGTGGAGGAAAGGTAATAATGTTTGTGTGTGTGTGTGTGTGTGTCTGTGTTTGTCTGCCTGTATGAGAAAGTACTCTATATCATGGTGAGACAAATAGACCAAAGTATGAGCTCATTGTTTTCACAGACTAGTGGATATCAAGCAATTACCGTACAAGTGAAGAAAGTAATAAAGAATAAAGTAAAAAGAGGAAGTGATAAACCACGGAGCATTTTCTAATTTTAGTTACAACCCAATTAAGAGTTTAAATACTTTAAAAGTAGAATTTAAGTTAAAATAATGTCACTGCAACATTTAGTCGATGGACAGAATATTATTTGATAATGAATCATTTTGAGTTACTTTCAACTTCTTTTAAAAGTGAATATTTTCTGGTTGAATTAGTCCTCTATGATGATGAACTGTTTATCTTTGTAGGCCTGCAACTGACCAGTAATTTCCTTATTGATTAATCAGCTGATTCTTCTCAATTAATCACTTTGTGTATAACATGTCAGGAAATGGTGAAAAATTGCTGTTTTTATAACTTTGTACAACTCATGATGATGTCTGCAGGTGATGATAATAATAACTTCATTTATACAGCACATTAAAAACACATCATGCAAGTAAATAAGAGCCAAAACAAATGGTATGAAAGATGTTATGTCTGTGTTCCTAAATAACAACAACAACAAACTGAATACATTTTTCTATGTTTATACATATTAAGCTTGCAAATAATTTTCAATTTGACATCTTATTAGGAGAATATAAGTGACTTTTTTTTTTTTTTTTCCTAAACCTAAAAACACACTGAGGAGGTTTGAGTAGTTTCCTCCGCCCTGTTAGTATCTACAGGCCCAAACAAGCTCCGTCAATCACAGGGTTAAATCAGCCTGGCAGGTGAATCCCAGAAGAAGTAAACAACACACAATGATCTGTAGAAAGTGAAAACTACACAGATCAACTTCCCTCTTCCCTTCCATCTGGATTTCATCAGTTGGACTATTAGAGGGCAACTCTTTGAGAGGTTTGAGTGTGTAAATCAAACTGAAACTGACACATCTGTTAATGGGGAAGACTGTTTAAGACCTTTAGCTTCCTACACATAATATCCATTAAAACTCTGATTGAACATCTTTAACCTTGATGCTTTATTGGTATGATACATTAAAGTCCAAAGCGGGGTGACACAAGTAGGATTGTGTCCTCCAGTAGAAATGACGCTTTTGTTCAATATATTAGTGATATCAGTAGGTGAACCAGGATTTCCTGTATTTTTGTCACAGCTCTCAACTCTTCTCAGTAATGTGTTGATTTTCAGATGAGCAGATGATGATCATTTTTGATCTCAGAACAAACCGATTCAAATGTGTTCAGCTTTGCAGTTTCTGTGCTCGATTAGCTGTCCATGTGGACTTAAAAAAAAAAAAAAAAGAGTTAACAGCTTTAAAATTCTGAATAGATGAAACTGCTGATAATATACCAATTTGGAAAAATGAGGATTTATTTGATGTAATGACAGGCAGTAAATCCAGGCGCTAACAGAAGATCTCCATTAGAGAGCTCAGTGAAGGCATGTGCGGTCACAGCCCTGGTATTTATCTGTCATGCCTGAAGCTGTGTGTAGTAACCTCCCTTCACACTTCCTGGAATGCAAATGTGAGTTCCTGGTGAGCCAATGGCACAGCAGATAAAACACACCAACTCTCCTCAAAGCATTTTCATTCACAACTTCACACCTTTTTTTTTTTTTTTTTTTGTTACTGACAGACACTCCTTCGCTATCGTACGACGGGGCTGTTAATCACACCTCGGCCACAAACGTTTATGACATCCTTTGTGTAAAGTCTGGTCTTGCAGAAACAAAAGAAGCAGAAATGGACTAATTACAGGGAAGTTGCAAAAGCTATAAGGAAAAGAGATTGTCTTGTCTTTCTTCACAGGATTTTACAGCTGTGAGGGTTGAAATTTAAGTACCTATGTACTTGAGAGCAGTGTAAACGTGCTCAGTTGTCTGTTTACATATGTTAAATAAATGAATCATCCACACTTCTAGTTTCTAACAGTTAAGAGGTTTTTAAATACTAGCGGTGTAAGAGAGGGGGGAAAAAAGGTCAACACCAAGATGTCACATAAACGTCTGAATGTGATTCAATGGGATATTTGTGATAGATTTTAGTATGTGGTGTTCAAAAAAGAAGTGTATAAATCCAATGAAAATGTAAACTCATGCAGCTGTAAAAGCTCCAGTTTTTCAACTTTTAATATTCACTTAATTCACTTCAGAGCAGTGATGATTAGTTGATCCACCGTATTCTATTAATCTCAAACCTTTTTGCTAATTGACTGTGTTTGAGTTGTTTTTTTAAAAGGGGAAGAAAACTCTGGTTGCATGTATGGGATTTGGTGAAATGGTGATCAACATTTTTACACAATTTTTAGACATTTAATAAAACACTAATCGATGAATTGTTATGATGGTTACTTGCAGCCCTAGAGTTTCCTTCAGTTGTTCTTTTTTAATTTTTTTTTTATTTGTTGATCAGGTTGGAGATTTTGGTGACGCGAACAGCTGGCCAACTCCAGGGGAGATTGCGACTAAAGACATGCAGGTAGGTCTTTTCTTACTTTTTGAAAAATATGTCAAAAAAGTCAGCGGTTGGTTGGTTGGTGGATGTATGGCGGACACACTGAGGTCAGGGTGGTGTCTGTTGTCCAAAACTCTGTTAGGAACTTGGACCACTGAACTATCTGATGCACTGGAACCAGCCTCGTCTCCATATATGTCTGAGAGGCTGTAGGAGGAAATCTATCTATTTTATTACAAATGTACTCTGCTAACAACAAATTTGTTTTACAGCCATGTCAACTACAACGGTACATTTTGTTTTCAGAAAGATGGTACAGTGACGTCACTCTAACCACACATTTTTGATCATTTTAGGAATCAGTTGGAGATGTGACCATGTTGGCAACTTAATGATGTCTCTACCTGATAGAATCTAAAGCGAGTAAAATATGGCCTGAAATATGTGCCACCAGAAACTGAATAACCATAACACTTTATATTTGAATTGCTTAACTTGAATAATTGCCAATTATACTTCATGCATGGACCTCTTCCTCCGTTTCAGGGCGGGTGGCAACAAATGACCACTGTTACGTGCTCAAAAACGTAGGTGCTGATTGGCCGAAGAGGCATCCTGTGTGTCTACCCGGATGTTTGTCACAGAAAATTGAAATTGAATTTTGAGAACTGAATGTTCAGTTCCAAACTTTTTGTTTTTCAATGAAATTATTCAAGTTAAGCAATTCAAATGTAAATGATTCAAATTCAGTTTCTGGTGGCACATATTTCAGCCCATAAAAAAAAAAGGTTAAACCTGCAGCTAAGCGTATATACTTATTTATGTTAATTCTGTAAGTTGATGAATCACATGAGCACACACAGAAATCCTAGTAGTTTAATTATAAGCTCATTTTCTGAAGGTGTCTTTAGTATTTACACTTGTTTTTGTTTGGAAGAATACAGTAATGAGTACCACAAGTGGGCGGTGTCTTTTTGCTGTTGTTTTTGCTCTCAAACTATGCCAGCTCTGTCTTTGTCGAGTGTAAATGATAGTTGGCTT
The DNA here is from genome assembly GCF_027409825.1 of Scomber japonicus. Classification (NCBI taxonomy): domain Eukaryota; kingdom Metazoa; phylum Chordata; class Actinopteri; order Scombriformes; family Scombridae; genus Scomber; species Scomber japonicus. The sequence continues at coordinate 11,718,193 of NC_070590.1, read as the reverse complement.
TATGTCCCAGTTGAATATTTACAGATTTAAACCGATCATATAACATATAACATTGTTAGACATTGTTGTTTATTAGGTACTTATTAATGAATACGAGCCAGAAATTGATCAATAAAAATAATAAACTTTAAGCAGGTAGAGGCAGACAAGAATTAGTTTCTGTTCCTGGTGGTTCTCTGATATGAGTGACCAGACAGGTTTTAAAAGGCTTATTTAAGTTTATACAAAGATCATCTCAGCTGCTTTGAGTTATGAATTATAATATACAGCAACCAATCAGAACAAGCAGCTCGGACTTGTTGAATGAAGATGTTTCAGTTCAGTGGTGAATTTGATTGGACGAGCAGACAGAGCCCCGCCCCTCTCTGCTACACTCTGCTGTAGTTGGTTGTGTGTAGTTTTCTACAATAGGTATTTATTTCAGTGGTTGTGGCTGTAATTACACAGCAGCTAATCAGCACGTCCAGACAGAGCAGTCTGCTTCTCTGCTGCAAGACTACAAGTTTCCTTTTTGTTTTAGATTTAGTCCAGGCTCACCACCATGACAGGACCTCTCAGACACTGTGGAGACAAAGAGAAAAGATGGCTGGCCTCTAAACCTTTTTACTCTGAAAGCAATCCTGTCTTTTTATTTAGAATTTGAGTTAAAGAGTCAGAAATGTGGAGGGAGAATTCAGAAATGTACTTTCTCTTTCTTAAAACATTTAAGTGAAACGATTTTAGGATTTTTTTGTTGGTACATTGAGATAAGTATTTTCCCCCTTTTCTGACTTTTTTAGAAGAACTCCATACTTGTGTAATGAGATGTAACATTAAAGAACTGTAACTCGAGGACGTGAGCTCAGTCTTGAACACCAAGCTCTGCTTTGGTGTAGACAAGCTCAGCTCAGGTGTCCGTAAAACATTTAACACACTGACCCCCTCCCCTCATCCCCAGCTGTCGCTCCCACAGGGGATGCATCAAATTTGTGCCCTCTTACAGTAGCAGCCAGGAGTCAAACGTCCCTCAGAGTCCATTTCTATTTCTGATCTCTGGACGATAGTGTGACCCCGGCAGAGCGACCCCTGAGACCTCCCCTAATTTAGGCTGCCAGGTATGCGTGAACATGACAGAGTGCGCGTGTCCCAGTGCAGGAAAATGTGGGTCACATCATCCGAGCCAGGAATAACCGGAGTGTCTGACGGCAGGAGGGGTCGAGTTTGGAGATGGTGGTTAAGCCCTGGGAAGGGATGTCCTTTTAGGGGATCCCCTTTAATAAACCACCACTGGATCTGTGCTGCTGCTATTCTTAGTGGGCTGCAGTTCACCGTCCATCACGTAACATTTAAAGCCGTAAATCAGTCGCCAAATGCCGCAAATGATGCATGCTGGGAACTGAATACTGAAATTTGATGAAGGAGGGGTTTTTGATTACAGGGTTGTGCTTTAGTACAGAGCTGTGGTAAAAGTTCAACCTGAGATTTCATGCAGCAAACTGTTCTGCTGCCACATTGAAATTAAGTGTTTGGTAGGACATTTTTTGAAAGTGATGATTTTGATCACGGATGTGCAAAGAAATGGAAATTTCTGTGTACTATCTAACTATCTTGGTCAAAATTTCTCAGAATACGATGTTATCATGCGTCTTTAAACACACTTCAGTGGCATGTTGGTGTGACAGGTGTGTCCTTTTTAAACAATCATAAATAGAAATTCAACTAGTGGAGATTTCAGCAGCATGAAACCAGAACATTTTGTTAATTAATCAACAGAGATTTGTTTTGATGATTGGTTGATTTTAAAAAAAGAGCTGGTTTCAGCTTCTGAAATGTGAGGATGTGTTGCTTTGAGTTTGGTCTGTTGTGTCGGGTAAAAAATGCAATTTTCAAAAATTGCTTGTATGACATCTTAAGTATATCCCCACTGCTCTAAATGGGCCCCACCCCCTGCCCATTAACAACTGTTATAAGAAAATATTTTTTTAAAATTCTGTAAATGGTCAACACTGTTTCACAAAGTCTCCAAAAACAGAAAATCTGTATTTTTGCAAGTGAGTAAATATGTGAGATCCTCACTTCACTCAAGGGGGTTTCACAGTTTTCTGACCAAAATCTTTCTCAGTTAGGGAGTATCGCTCCTTCATTTCCACAGAAACAAAAACAATTTGAGTTATGTGAAGTGTAAAGGCTATTGAATGCGGAGGAGCACTTCAAAGTGTCAGTAGTATAGCACAGGAGAGATGCAGTTCTGTGGCATATGAAAGGTGGCATGTAGTTTGGGGTTTTTACACCCACAAGAGCTTTTGTTAAAATCTGGTGATTTAAATCTATACATGAGCAAGTGCTGACTCATACAAATGTGACTTATCTGTGGATTTTCAGTGCTCTGATTTAGACACATGAGTGTCTACAATCAAGGAAATCAAGCTTGGCTCAGTTCAAGATTTGGTGCACGCTCTCTTCATAAAGCACCTCTCCTTATTATCTGCTGTAACCACGGCTGTTAAACTATTTCTCACTCTACCTGTGACTGTCAGAAGTTCTGAAAGATCATTCTCAAAACTAATTAATCAGATATGTTTTATTTAAAACCATTGAACATATCTGAGAATCACCACAGCACAGGAGAGACTGTCACAGCTGACCATCCTGATTATTGACAATAAGCACACATGTAGTCTGTAGCTACTAAAAGAGGGTAGTTAAGGGTTGATTTGTGCATGTTTACTCACATGCGACCCTGTAAAAAATCAGATACTGTAATCTTATTGTGAAGTGAGCTTGTATTCAGAAGTGATGTCATTTTTGTTTCTCTTTTTAGATACCGATTTTAAAATTAGAAAAAGCATTCAATACAATTAACTCCATATCCTGTGTCCAGTGTTCTGAGGTGGTCTGATAAATTTCATCGTGAGTTTGAAATGATGAGTATCGTCACTATGAAAGATGTTAAAATTCGCTGCTCTGAGCTGCAGGAAAGGGGCCCACTGGGGGTGAACGGCCGGGGCTTCACATGCTTGCGTTTCGGTGCCACATGTGTCTTCATTCAGTCCACCATGTTTGGTGTAGTAGAGGCTCTCATGAAGTCAGCAAAAACCAAAACCTAAACCCCAACGTCTGTCTTAACCATTATCACCCCATTTTATCATTTGTTTGTGTCCAGAGTAAAGTTTTCCCACCTTAAAGGACCAAGTCACTTTTTTTTTTCAAGTCTGTCTTAAAACAACAGTCAGCTGCCCAAATAAACTGAAACAGGTTTTGTAGATTTAGTTAGTAGACATTAGTAGATTTCCTCTTAATGCACGTATACAAAAATACAGTGCAGTGGAATTATAGTAAGAAAAAGAGGGGCTTTGGCACGAGAAATATTGTAACATAGAAAGATATCTACTTGATTTGACTTATTTGAACATCTGAAACTTCACATTAGCTTCAGATAAACATTTTAAAACACATTTTGCACAACAGAAAATATGTGAACTCTGTCCACTATCACTTACATTTGAAGGGATCTTCTAATGGTCAGTATGAACAGGAGTACCTTGGTTGGTCATCTCCTCTGGTTTCAGTACATCAAAGAACAACTCACACTTAAAGAATTCAGACTGGAATTTGGATTTTAAATATTTCTATAATTCACATTGCAGAGTTGTACAGACAGTGAAAAAAAAATGTGCAAATGTTTCGGTCCATGTTGGACTTCAGTGCTAAAGAAGGCATGCATGATGAGTCATGTGTGGGTTACTCTGCAGGTGCAACTAATCAATGATCTAGATCTTGATTGATTGAACACTATGAAGCCAGCTGCTTGCCGATCTGGACATTATAAACACATTAGTAAAGCATCATAAATAGAAACACATTCTCACACACATCCTGATATATATACACATACAAATATTTGCTGTTACACTGGGAATATGAAGAGGAGGAATAATTACAGCAAGAAAAAACATGTCAATGTTCATTTGCATACCTGCCTTGGAAAAAGTGTGAACCGTCCTTTAACCATCATCTCACTTACCCTGACAGATATTGTTCTTTAGTTTTCCTTGTATCAAACACAAAGTAGAAGATTTCTGAAATAACTACCACCATGAAGCCATTCAGTGTAGTTTTCATTTGGTTGGTGGTTTATAATTTAACTTTTTGCTTGTGAAAAGCAGCTTTAACTGAAGCTTCTTCTGTACCTTCACATGGTGGAAGAAGAAGAATGAATCAGCATCTTTCTGATCTCACCAATATTTTCAACTTTCCACACATTTCTGCACCACATGTCTTTATTGATTTTTAGAAAACACACTCCACCACTCACACCTGAGCACATTCGCCTATCTTAGTGGTTGATTTCCATTATTTCACACTAGTAAAGTAATCGACTCTTCTTCCATCTTTGCAGAATCCGGTGCCATAAAACATAAAAATGTATGCCTGTCTTTGATGTAATGACACGACATTAGCCATTGAAATGATATTGGATATACTTTTATAAAACCCAGAGGGAGCTCAGCCGACTGTAAAAGCAGCAGATGTTCCTTATTATCCACAGTTTGTGCAGCATTCATTTGGCATTTTCCATGTTTGATGGCAACAGGAAGAAGCGTAATACCCTCATGTTGTCTGAGAAGAGCAACACAACACAGAAGAGCTTTTAAAGTGGCAATAATTTAACATTTCTTTACACTGCCTCCTAACACAAAATAACCAAATTAGAACTGCATGGGCTTATTGATCAGTAAAGACTCACCGATGCCTTGGTCCTGACTTAATAAATTCACTTTACGGCCCTAAAACACCCCCCAAACATTCTCATGTTCATTTTTAACTGCTTAGCAATAGTGTCATCTTACAAGCAAGCTTAGTGTTTGTAAACCCATTTCTACATTTACTGCATACAGAATGGATGGATGTTTTGGCTTTTTTTTTTTAATGTATGTGTGTTTGTGTGTGTGTATACATCCTGGTCCACCTCATTGTCTTCTCTAAACTCCTCTTCCCTCCCTCTGTTCAGATTGAGACAGTGACACGGACCGTGTCCTGCCCGCCGACTGTCAGGCAGGTCAGAGACTCATGGAGATTCACTGTAAGTTCAACCTGAAGCCCATGAAACCTGCAAACCTGCTGACATTCAGCCACTGTAACTGATTATTACTAATATGTTAAACATCTTCTTTAAAAAATCAACACTACTATTAAAAATAAAAAGAGTTACTGATTTGCTTCTTTAAAGTCAAATAGAAACTTGAATTCACCTTTTTTTTTCTTTCTTTTTTTTTTTTTGTAAGAAAATGCATTTACATTTTGTCATTTCCTTTCCTTCTTTCCCTTCATTTCATCAAAGCTAGACTTGGGCTCAGTTCATGACCTGTGCACTATTTAAAGCTCCAGACATATTTTTAGCAGCTTGACTCAGTTTAACTTTTTTTGGCGAATGATGAAGCCTGTTATCAAAAGCCTGAAAGCCAGCTTGTTCTGGTTAATCCTCCTCCTGCACCTCCTTTTACATCGAATGTTTCAGAAAACACCTAATGAGAGCTCAGGGCATTTGAAAAATTCAGTATAAAATCAAAATTTAAAAAAGAAAAAAAAATGCATTACATGCTTAGACTGTCTACAGATGTTGTCTGTATTCATTTTTTTTTAAATTAAAGCCAACAAACAAGTTTTTTAAAATCCATCACAGATGAAAACACTTCAGTTGTGACACCACTCCCTCTCTCATGCCAAATATTGTGCAAGCATTGTGGCTCTTTCCGTTGCAGTCCTATCATATCTGAATAAAGCCACAATGAACATTTACATAACTGACACATAGAGTACCAGTCAAAGTTTGGACACACTTTTCTCATTCAAGTGAATGGGAAGGTTTCCAAACGTTTTATCGGTGCTGTATATCTGAATGAGGAAAAAGCCATAACTTAAACAGAGAGGGAGTCTGAAAGGAGTTTGTGTAAGTGAACTTTATCCCCAGTATTGGGAATAATATAAATAAATTGTAAAAGTCTCATAAAATGTAATTGTTGGTTCCCCAGACAGTTTGTTTGACCTGGATGGACCTTCTTTCACAGGTGGAAGTAGAATAACATCAAATTAAGACTTAAGATGTCATTAGATACTGATTTATGTCTTTATATGATGACAAACGATGAGGGCAAAGATCAGACACTCTGCAGCCTGTAAGTAGTAGTAGGAAAATACTTAAGATTTTAAAAATATGCTTTCTTTGACCATTTCAAACGGTTATATTTTATGAAGTGTGTAGCAGGTTATCAAGTGTAACAGAATTGCTTCCTTTCTTGTTTATGTGTTTGGTAAGGTTGGTGTTTTATGATGAGTACTACGATGCATGTTTCAAATGAGTTCAGTGTGATTACGGTATTTGACGATAGTGTCAGAGTGTTTGTGTCAACAAAATTGATTGGAGAAGTTTATTACCTATAACTACTTACTCAACTTAAGACAAAAGCTTTGCATGATTTTTGTACAAACCCTTCAGAAGTGTCAAACTCTGCTGATACTGTGTGTGTGTGTTTGTTGCTCAAAGCTGACGTGTTGTAGCACAGAGGAGCAGCTGTACTCTTTGATTTGAATTAGAGATGCAGATTTTAAGTACTTTAATTGATAGTTAGCTGTGTTAACAATTGATTACTGGCTAATTATTAGCAATCATGACCTGTGCTGGTATGTTTCTATTATTATAAAACCATGTTAATTACTGACATGACTTATGTTTGACAGAAACTTTATTAGTATTTACTGCCACCGCTAAAATGCATTCAAGAGAGTGTCACTTATACAGTTAATCACGTTTTTTTTTGTTTTTTTTTTTTTTTTGTTTTGGGATGTGTAATTAAGAGTCCTGCTATCTGACACTGCTCATTGTCAACAGTAACTGAGCAGATGGCTAAACTGGACATCTACCAAACAACAACTCTGTAAAATTTCACAACTTAATGCTTCAGATTTTTAAGATGACTGTCACAGTGAGCGGAGCAAGGCACACTGCATCTTTTTTCTCCTTTGTCAGCAAATCTACAGAACAGTTTCTGACAGTTAAACCGCACATCCCTCATCTTCTGCATTACTGGTCAATATATTTTTAATTGGTTAAATTTAAAACAACAATTAATCAATAAATAATTGACATCCCTAATTTGAATAAACTCAGATATGAGCTCTGTGGGCAAAGGCATTTAATATACGGTGAACTGCTGTCTGTCTTAGTGTGATAGTGAATGCTAATCCTCCTGTTGCTCTGCTGTGGTTATCATAATGACACTGAACAAAAGACAGGATAAAGAACATTTTAAACCACATGCAAAGTTTGATTCATCCCACTCACTTTTATTGTGGCCCTAAGGAGGTAGTATTTTCAGCTTTAACTAATGAAATGTGATCCTTTTAAATGGTTTGATTAATCTCCTCTGAAGGCAAAATTAATTTATATACTGATACCAATTTATTCCACAAACTAGATTCTTTTTTTATTTTTTATTTTTTCAATCTACTCATTTGATTTATTAAATTAAAACACTTTCAGGCCAGATTGTAAATATTACATTTACAGTGCAATGAGTGGGCGTATACTAGTGGAATATATAAATTAGTGCAGTAACTACCAGACAAGGTTACAGTGTTTTCCAGTGTTATATGCTTATAGTGATTATATTGCTGAGTAACAGTTGTTTCAATAAGCCCCGCCCTCCTTTGCTACTTCTGCTACGCCCGTTAAGCTTTACGATCTTTCTCACCCACGTATGGTTTATAATGTTAACGTTGGCAGATTTACCACTTAGAACTTAGTCAATTTTGAAACAGCTTGTCATTTCTAGCCAGTGAGCGTTAATTTGGCTGATTGATGCTATAATATTTATCTGCTGTTGCTAGCTAGCCAATCAAGTTGATGTCAACTTAAAGAGCTGGTGGAAAACTCAGTCTTTGGTTGACTTTTTTTTAAGATAAGAAGCCTGATAAAGGCTCTTGAATGTGAATTTCATAGCTACTGCATGATAGCATGCTTAAAGGCTAGAGCTATATCTCTCAGCTAAGAAGTCAGTAAAGTTTTAAGATTTTAAAAAGTCTAAAAGACACCACTCTTCAAAATCTTTGGATACCAAGTATCTCTCTTACCAGATGCCCGTTGCCACCACTCTGACATAAATGTCCAAAAATCCTAATCCTAATGATTCTAACGAGAAATCCTAAACTTGATATACCTAGCATAGCTCAACGGTCTGTTATGTGCTAGTTAAGGTTGCTAAGCTGTCATAGGACAACTGCTGTATGGTGGAGGGGTTTAGTGAGTGCTCAGTGCCTGAATCTTGTGCACGTTTCCCAAAAAAAATCAATGGAGTGTGTTTTAAGTGAAGATTTCACTTTGCTAAATCAGAAAATAATAATGTGTACATGTTAACATTGTATTTGTGCCACTAACCTCAGCCATTTTTTTGTCTTGTAAATATCTTCTCTTGTTTGAATGGGCTTTCTTTTGCTAAACATGCATGTTTTTTCAACTCTTTTCTAACTGTCCGTCTGTATGAACCTGTTTCCTCTCCAGGGCCCCAAGAGGACAACAGTCAAGAAGGAGTCAAAGGAGAAGAGAGAGAGCAACGAGGAGAGCAAGGAGAACCTGAAGGCCAAGTCAGATGACTCTGGAGAGGAAAAGAACGGTGATGATGACTCCCAGAAGAACGGACCGAAGAAAAAAGGTAAATATGGATTATGGCCACCAATTTAAATGTCCACTGGCTCCATCTCCTGAACAGTTTTTGCCCAAATAGTTGTAAGGATCTTTTAAGTAGCAAAGTTTCACATTTTGCATCCATGAAACAATTAGTTCTTTCTAGGGATGTCCGATATTATCGGCCAATATTTACTTAAAAATGAAATATCGGGAAGTATCGGGTTTTTATAACCATTTTTTTTTCTGTAGGCTTCAGCATTTCCAAGCCTGCATGAACGCAGCATGGGATGTTTACCGGCGCATGCGCTTGATAATGTATAAAGGCAACGCGCTAGACTCGTGGGTCTCTAACCGTGGCTAACAAGTTCATAGCATCCACCACCATGTACACGAACACACAAACCAGACACGAGGTTTACCTCCTCGTCATTTTCTCTGGTATGCTTTCGGCGAGTCGCCTCTGTGACATCACCGTCAGAGTTATGTATGCATCCAGTGGGGCATCACAATTAAATTAAGCATAATGTGTTAATTCAACAGTAGGAGATATGTTATGTTGTTACCTAATAGTTTTGGTGTAAAAAGCCTGCATATATCGGTATCGGGTGATATCGGAAATGAAGAGTTGGGGAATATCGGCAGAAAAGTCAGTATCGAGCATCCCTAGTTTTTTCTGATGACTAATACAACCACAAAACTGGTTCATTTAGTACTATTGTCGACATATTTTTAGCCTCTGGAAGTATTTTTTGTAATAACTGCTGATGAGATCATTGAAATTTCTGAAGTATTCAATCTTACTAATTCAAATAATCCACTTGTTAACTATTGGGGATTCCCTAGTATTAATCCCCCCCCCCCCCCCCCCCCCCCTCTTTCTGGTTATGTTAGTCACAAAAAAGTCCAGTTCTTGTGTGTGATACCTTGTTTTATATGACCTGATACCAACCACTAAAGCTAATAAGCCATGTTGACATGGTGTCAGTTTGACAAGGTTTTCCCTCTTTCCTGACGTCAAAAGTAGAAACTCAACATGGAGAGGGTGATGTGGGTCTGCCAAGATGACCTTTGCCCTCTGAATGACTCTTGCTTGATAAACACTGTCAAGCTGCTGCCAGTGATTTTTTTTGGCATAGTTTAACAATACTTCCCAGCCGATTTTTATTAGTGATGCTGAGGTTCCCATACCAGCAAATCACTGCAAAAGTTAAAATCGACTCAATAAAACGCGAATAAAACATTTTTAAAAGCGATCTGTCAACATTTTATGCCTCTGTGACAGTGGTGGACATCTATCCATTTCTCATAAATGCGATATCTCAGGAAAGCCTGGTGCGAAATGTCTACTTGAACTCAAAGATGAACTGATAAGAATTTGGTGGTCAAAGGTCAACATGACAGTGACTTAACAAAACGCATTTATGGCCACAACTGGGTAGTTTCACATAAATGTCTAATAGTATAAAATTATGAACTGAACTGATGGCATTTTCACTCTGGTGATTGTATCAATCATCTGTGTCTGAAATATCCACGTTTCAGAATTTGTAACTTCTTTGCATTTGGAACCAGTACAGGGGGCCTCCTGTTCCCCTAGTAGCCCACTACAAGCTCATTGCTTTTGCTGATTTTGAGCTTCTGGTGATGATTGTTGTACCATGTGACAAAGCTCTCTATCTGTCCTTCGTACTCTTTCTGTAAAAATAGTATCTAAGTGAAGACGGCAAGTTTCTCACTGAAAAAGATTGACTGGAATCACACTTGTCAATACATTGATAACTTCCATTTCCACTGCCATACACGTAATACAATTTAATAAAACTTGACTGGTTGGCAGAGGCATACCACCACGTGGCAGTATTTCTACTTTCTATTTAATTCTCACCCTCCCTCTCTTTCTCTTTCCCTTTACACACTCAGTCAGCAGATAAACACAGGGCCACGTCACTTTAAAGTAGCTGTCATTTCCTCTGTCCCATTGCATGTGGTATCTGTCACACACTCAGACACATTCACACAAACACCCTGACAGACAGACGATGTTGTAGACAGCAGGTCACTGATGCCACCTGGTGGCCAGAAGAGGTACTGCGGCAGACTTTATGCTGTTTCACCAACAAAGGACTCAGCAGTAATGATCACAATTTTTAAATCTACCAGATGCTTTTGACCTGCAGGCTAAAACTGACTTCTCTTCCTGGTGCAAGGGTAATGATGTATTTTCAGGATTAATTCATTTAACAATTAAAAACTGTAAGCATTTGATTATTTCTGATTTCATGACATGGTGCCATCAGCTGTTCAATAAATGTTTGAATGAGCATACCGGAAGTAGTTACAATGCATACAAAACATCTTTCTTTAAATTTTGGAGTACTGATTCAGCAGATTAGCAACAGATTATTTGCAAATAAAGATTTTCATTGGCAACTTTTGGTGAGTTTAACAATGTTGTGCTTTTTAGGCTGAAAATGAACTTTAACGGTCTGTAAATATTTTTTCAGTTCATTGCCCAGTGTGAGAAGATTAAAATGGAAATATAAAAGATTAAAGATTCCCTCCAGACTTGTACTGAAATAGATGTAAAGTCTCTTTATGACAAATAATTTGTAAATAATTAATTTTTTTTTCTACAAAAAAGTTCAGTTTCTAATTAAAAATTCATATCACATTTGTGTAAGTTGCGTATTGGACAACAATTGACTCCGAAGTAGTTGTGATGTCTTAAATCCTGCTTGTTGATACATCGCTTGTGTCCAAGGTTTAGGTTTAGGTTGCACTGCAGGTTTATAGTCAGATGGGAACTTCAGACATGCTGTAGAAGTGATGAGATCTTCATGTCTCTTCTCTGACTAAACATCAATGAAGAGAACTTTCACAACTCTGATCTCAGCATTGAAGCAAAAAGGAGACAACATAATACTATAACATATATATTGTATTGTTGTATGTATTATATGGTTTGGAGTTTGCTTTGGCAGACATACTGAGAGAAAAGACAGCAGACTTATTCACATACTCATTATCATTCGTCATCTTATCCAGGTTTTAAATTTTTGTTACACTTTCTAAACAAGCAAAGAAATCAAACCATAGGCCAGCATAATCAGTAGACTGACATAAATGATGTCTTATTTTGTTCTTATTGATTAGAAGGTAAAATGGAGGCAAATATTCCGTCAAGTACATTTTATTAAAAGATTTAGGTGATTTCTTCAGATTTCTAGACTAAATGAATTAATATTTTTTCCCCATGTGTTCACAAACAGGAAACAAGCAGAAGTGGGTTCCCCTGATGATCGAGGTGAAGTCCGAGGGTCCCAGGGAGCGCTCGGCCTCCAGGAACAACAGCAGACAAAACGAAAACCCCCGTCTGCCTCCCAACGCCAGGAATGACCTCAGAGGTCAGTCTGTTATATCATCATAAATAAAATGTGCTGCTAACTAAGAAGAAGCAAGTTATTCTTTTTAATTAAAAACAGTAATAAGAGTCCTTTTCCTTTTGTCACAACTTGGTTTGCATCAAACATGTGATTTAGATTTTGTCCATGATGGTGATTTATATTTGTGCTGATGGAAAGGCTGTCGCTGGTTTTTCTGCAGACTGGCACAGTGGAAAGTATGAGCGGGAGTGGCGCGATGACCACGATGAGGTGTCCAGCGTGAAGAGCGAGGGGGCGCCGTTCCGCGGAGGGTTCAGGGGTCGTGGACGCGGTAGAGGAAGAGGCCGGGGACGAGGCAGAGGCGGGAGAGGTATGTTTATTTTCACCTGTAAATAGACACAAAAACGGATGTACTATAAAACATATTCAGTTTTCTGTCCTCAAAAATGTATTTTCTTGACCTCTCTGATGTGGTCATCAACCTATTTCTGTTTCCTGAAACAATACTGGCGCACAGAGGCGGTGACAAGAATTTTACCACTGTGTGTTAAAATTCACCACAAGGAACTTTTTTTAGCACCAGTTCAGTTTCTTACCACTGCAACACATGTATAAGAATATGTCGCTGTAGCATTGATGCTCAGACATGAACAGTTCACAGAAACACATATGCACACTACAGCATATGATAATAAAAAGCACTGAGTTTATATATTGTGCATAAGAATATACCTTCTCTGCATTTGGAATATAAAGTTTATGGTTGCTTAGACTGGACATGTTGCATCAGTCAGATTTGATATGAAAGGGATGAGCTCCTCATTGAGACAATTTCCGTCATAGCAGCTTTCAGAAGATCAGTTCCAGATGGCTGCGAGCTCATTTGTGATATAAATGAAACTGAACTTGGAAAACAAAAGAGCCTATTGTGATCAGCAGATCTACAGATCTATATTCTAGTTTTAAAAAAATGTATTTCTGTTCAAATTATCGCTGTATGTGCACTGAAGGCTTCAAGTTTCTACATCACATTCATGTAAGTTGCATATCAGACCACGATTGGCTCAGAAGTAGTTGTGCTATCACAATTCCTGCTTGCAGGTACATCAATCATCAATTGAAGACAGATTTTTGGTGGGTACAAACTTTCCACTCTCAACAGATGAATGTGAAACCAGCCTTTCAGTGTCTGAACATAAATCATTCTGCACAGTGAAGCTCAAACAACTGAAGGAACAAGAAGAAAAACACATTTTTGAGTGGAGAACGACTTTAAATATTCTCTGTCCTCTTCTTGTTTCAAAGTAGAGATGCTGCAGTTTGTTTGAAAAGAAAAATCAAACATGTTTTGATAAAATAATGTCAGTTCTGTCAGACAGAACTGGATCGCTTTGTGTCCTGTGTGGTTTCATGTTCGGGCTGTCTCTGCTCTCAAACTGGGTGGTTGTGACCCTGCTCGGGCCCCACAGGGGCTACAGTAAAAACAAAAATGTGCAATAACAACGAAAGAGTGGTGGAATGAGGAAAGGCCTTCGGATCCAGCAGGAGAAGCAGGTTTCCCTGAAGGCCTGTTGGTTTTGGCAGGATTCTCCTTCTCTCCTCTCTGTTGTACACTTCTCTTTTCACACACACAGTCTTCCCTTATGCCCCCTCCCCCCTCCTCTTTCACAAACTCTGACTTTATTTTCTTCTTCCTACCCTCACCATACCGAGGTAGATAAAATATTGGTAGCCTTTACATTTTCTAAGAGTGAGGAAAGAAAAGTGTGAAAGAAAACTAAGATTACACACAACTTGGGAGCAAGAAATAAGAAGTCTATACTGTCTCCTTCATCAAGAGGCAGATGTAAGTTTAATGAAAAAGATTTAATACCAACAACTATTAGAGTCTGAGTTTAGGTTACATAATGCAGGTTTATAGTCAGATGTGACCTGCAGACGTGCTGTAGAAGTGATGAGATTTTCATGTCTCTTCTCTGACTAAACATCAATGAAGAGAACTTTCACAACTCTGATCTCAGCATTGAAGCAAAAAAAAAAAGAGACAAAATAATACATGCAGTTTACTGTACTGTTGTATTTTTATACCGTTTGCTTTGCTTTGTTGACTTTCAGCAGCACTAAAGAAACGGTCAGATTTAATACTACTGAGCAGAAGAACTGTGTGTATTTACTCAGCTTGTGTGTATGTGATTCTACACACTACACTCGGGTACGCTCACACACACTTGTCTTACCCTCCATTCGTCAGGACATTTCAGTGACCGCATCCACTCCTTAAGCTCTTTTTGTGTCATTGTTATGATTATTATGTTTTGATTTGCTTTTGAGTGGGACCACATTTAACCAACATCCAGTGAAGCTTGACACTTTAACAACTCAGAAAACTAAATAAAGCTGACTGTTTCTGTCCTCTCCAGGCCACTACGACTATCACTACGGCTACAAATCCTACGACATGAAAGACGGACCCTACGGCCAGAAGTTCAGCAACTCAGTGACCTACTACTACGACAACATGAGCAGCAGCGACCTTTACTCCGTCGATCAGGACCTGCTCAAGGACTACATCAAGAGGCAGATGTAAGTTCACAGGAAGGAGACAAAAGACAGTGACTATGAGAATCTGAGTTTAGGTTGTAGACGTGATGATCCCCTCCAGACTTCTTCTAAAATAGATGTAATGTCTCTTTATGACATATAATTTGTGTCTGATGCTTTTTTTTTCTACAAAAAAATTCAGTTTCCTAATTAAAAATTCATATCACATTTGTGTAAGTTGCGTATTGGACAACAATTGGCTCCGAACTAGTTGTGATGTCTTAAATCCTGCTTGTTGATACATCGCTTGAGTTGCAGTGCAGGTTTATAGTCAGATGTGACCTGCAGACGTGCTGTAGAAGTGATGAGATCTTCATGTCTCTTCTCTGACTAAACATCAATGAAGAGAACTTTCACAACTCTGATCTCAGCATTGAAGCAAAATAATACACACTGTTTACTGTACTGTTGTATTTTTACACATTCGCTCGATGGTTTTGGAGTTTGCTTTGGCACACATCCTGAGAGGAAAGACTTATTCACATATTCTGGTTCTTATCATGGTTTCAATTTTTGTTACACTTTCTAAGGAACAAACCAAAATCTAGGCCAGCATAAACAGTCAACTGACATAAATTATGAGCTATTTTGTTCTTATTGATTCAGCTTACAAATAAAAGTTTAATATAAAGTGTTACACTAGTCAGTTTTTGTTCTTGGGTTTGTTTGTACAACAAAAAATTGTGATAGTTTTGACAGCAGTGCCCTTTCCTTTTTGTGTTTATTGTTTAACACACTTTTTATTAAAAAAGAAAAAAAGATATGCAAGCACATTTATGAGGAGTTACACAAGTCTGATTACAATATTTTGCGTCATGTCCAATCACTACAAGTCTGCAGTTCAAGTTTAGCAGAACAAGTCTGTGTGTGTGTGTGTGTGTGTGTGTGTGTGTGTTGAGACGGTAGTTTTTTTGGCACCTAACTGGAGGATCATAACAGCTTCCTTGTGTGCACTCAGTGTTCCCTTCTGTATTAAGTTACTCATACTCTTTGAAATCCTGTCAAATATTCTGTTTTAAATTAGTGGTTCCTTGGGAAGGTATTTGGTTACACGTGACGCAGCAGAGTTTTTACTGAACGTCTCATGAAAACAGTCATGTCGGGGGTTGTTTTTATTGAGGGGAAACAACCTCAACCAAACAACAAAAGCTGATTTGTCAGTATATACTGGACAATGTCGATAATGTGTTTTTCCTGCTGCTCTGCCCCCCTGTAGTGAGTACTACTTCAGCCTGGACAACCTGGAACGTGACTTCTTCCTGCGGAGGAAGATGGATCAGGAGGGCTTCCTGCCCGTCGGACTCATCGCCAGCTTCCACAGAGTGCAGGCCCTCACCACCGACGTCAACATCATCCTGGAAGTAAGCACTTTTCTTTCACTGCTTACTGGTCCTGGCCAAGAACTAGTTGGTGGATTTTTTCACATTCTCAAGGGGGAGACATAGTGCCGTATTTCTGTTACCACACAGACTAACTGACCCTGTGTTTCTTCTGTCAGTCTTTGAAGGACAGTAAGGAAGTGGAAGTGATCGACATGAAGATCCGTCGGAAGGTGGAGCCAGAGAAGTGGCCTCTCCCGGGCCTGACCATGCCCAACCAAACCCACACCGACTTCTCTCAACTCATAAACTGCCCAGAGTTTGTTCCGAGACAGATAACGGAGGAGCCCAGAGGTGAAAACCGTCATCTGCTGTCAATGAAGCTGAACTTTGAAAACAAAGTGTCATTTTCCTTTAATTCTCCTGTGCTGATTGTCCTTATTGTGTCTTCTTTAAAGATTACTGACACATATTTCTTGAAAGTACTTGAAATTAGGTGCTTCATACTGAAAACAAATCCAAATAATTTTAATATGAAAAACAAGACTTTTAAAGCTTGGTAACAGACAAATAATACTTGGCAAGATTTATTTTATTTTGATTGCTGACCTGCTCATCCTGCATCATAAATTAGTGGTTTCAAATCTCTAATAGGAATGTAACTCTTATCAGTGAGGTAAATATGGGCCAGTAGGCGGGGGAAGCAGCAAAATGTATTGTAGATTAGTGTATGCTAGGGTGGATTAGGGTAATATGGGACACTTTTTGTAACTCTGACATGTTCACCATATTTACATATGAATCCAATACATTATATCAACACTTAATATCATTATGAAATCCCTGAGATGTTTCCTTGTTAAATCAGAAGACAATTTTTAGATATTGTACTCAAAAGGAAAATGGCACATATACTAATGTTCCTTGTCTCAAATCATTCAGAATTTTTAGATTTTGTAATCTGGGACACTATTTACAAAGCAGCCTTATCTGCCAAACATTTCTGAAATGTGCATACCCATATTTGGTCTTTTGATTTTTGTCGACCTAATTTTTTTTTGCTTTCTGCATCAGGTAAGTTAAAAAACTAGTAGCCTGTATTTTCACGTGTAAAGTTAAACAATATAACTTGCACATGTAGTTAGATTTAAAATAACTGAATAGAAAAAGAGATACATACATGCACTGGAGCCTAGTTGCTTCACATTACCTTAATCCATACCTTAATGTCCAGCTTTAGGTCTCTTCTGTCTCCTTCATCAAGAGGCAGATGTAAGTTTAATAAAAAAGATTTAATACCAACAACTATTAGAGTCTGAGTTTAGGTTACATAATGCAGGTTTATAGTCAGATGTTGACCTGCAGACGTGCTGTAGAAGTGATGAGATCTTCATGTCTCTTCTCTGACTAAACATCAATGGAGAGAACTTTCACAACTCTGATCTCAGCATTGAAGCAAAAAAAGGAGACAAAATAATACACGCAGTTTACTGTACTGTTGTATTTTTACACAGTTTGCTTTGCTTTGTTGACTTTCAGCAGCACTAAAGAAACGGTCAGATTTAATACTACTGAGCAGAAGAACTGTGTGTATTTACTCAGCTTGTGTGTATGTGCTTCTACACACTTCACTTCAGAGCCTAGTTGCTTCACATGACCTTAATCCACGCTATATGTAAAATATTTTCTCTGCTTTACATGCCGCCAGACAGCCTTTTCTTTTGGCACTATATTTTTTTCAACCGTTGAAACCTCGGTATTCCTACGCGGAAGTGCACCTGTGTCTCGCATCGTATACATATTTCTTTTATACAGTCTATGATCGTATCACGCCGCATATCAACTAGGATTATAAAGTGCTGTTGTTAAGATTAAACTGAAACCAGACTTAGTTTTTTTCTGCTGTTCCCGTCCACAGCAGAAAGTTTGAATGCTTAGTTTTTACTTGCGGGTACTCCTGGTAATCCTGTCTACTTCTCCAGACTGGAGGCGTGCCGACCGCCATCTAATTATTGTAGGTAAAAACAGACCTCAAGTACCTCATACAACCACACTAAAAAAACCATCGCTAAACCTTTGACAATAACGGGTAGCATTCACAATGTGTAGCACTTTAAATGGTGTAAGTTAGCCTAGCGGCTAGCGGAGTTTTCCGCTCTTAAGTTTTCGACACATCACGTTTATCAGCAGCTAACAGACTTCTTACTCGAGACACGACAGACCGGGGCAGTTATATTCCAGTCTTTCTTTGTACGCTTTCATCCAACAAACAGTTTGAAGTAATAGTTACACATGCCCCTAGGGTAGCTAAATGTGCTATGATGCCAGCCAGGTAGCTAACACATGGTAACCATGACGACGGAAGTCTTATTGATTGGCTACTTGAACACTTGATGTCCAAACTAGGTAGGTTATGCCCTTTCTTATATACAGTCTATGGTTATGCCCCAAGTGCAACCAGTTTTAGTAAAATATTTAGTACAAACTAATTAATTAGCTACTGAGCCTCTAGTGTCGACATTACACCCTAACTTAGGAGAGGACACTGCTTGGAGACTCCAGTGTTTGGCTACTCTGCGCTAGAGTCGACTACCAGATTGGCTCACTTTTGTGTCAGTCATGCGAACTCTATATGCAAGTCCCCAGGTAGAGCTGCAGGCTTTAAAGTCAATTTGACATATTGGCCAAACTGTGTAAAAAGACTCCATAGACTTACATTGTGCAAGAGACATCTGTAAATCAGCAGATACATTTTTTGTGCATCATAACCCCCACAAAATGTTTTTACTGTCAGAATTTTTTCACATTTGGAAAATCTAGAAGAGCTGCACAATTGAATTGTTTTATCTCCATTCAGAGTTAGCTGTAGGGCTAAACTCTAAATAGCTGGTTTAGCCGGCGGAAGTTGCTAGTGCGCCTGCTCTGTGGGCACAATGATCTGGAAGATCCGGGCAATTTTACACCTGGAATTCAATTTTTTTTGGTTTCATGCGCCACTGAGCAACTTTTATAGGAATGAAAGGGGCCCCTGCCCCCAATGCTGTATCCAGTTGTCTTTATACATCCATGTGTATATGCCACTTACAATATTGCCACTCTTGATAACTTTTCTAGCATTGGATGCAGGAAACTTCTTGCCAAACAAAGTTTTGTTGTCAGTAAACATATAAAACGTGATTCTCTGTGTCTGTTGCAGGTTCTCCCAGGTCCTCCACACCCGTGAAATACCAGACCAAGACTGAGTCAGACATCTCCAACCTTAAGACGATGCCTAAGGGCCTCTCTGCCAGCCTCCCCGACCTGGACTCGGAGTCCTGGATTGAGGTCAAGAAGAGACCCAGACCTTCCCCAGCTAGACCCAAGGTCAGCACAGAGAAGGTGAAATTCAGTGTAAACTTTTAGGAAGGAAGTGAAGAGGCACTGTGAGCTGTAGCAGCAGTTCTGATTTGTAGCTATGAATTTGTATAAGTGATCCTTAATGTCACTCAGCCCCTTGATTGATTATGATCATCTTATGTTTTCCATCCAGTGGACCATGATGCCTTGTGGCCGCCTGTCAGCTGCACTGCTTAATATTTCTTAATAACGAAATAAGCAACAAGTTATATGAAGATGTCACTATGGGTTCTGGATAAATACGATTCCTATTTTTCGCTATTTTCTGTAATGACTGAACACATAATTGACAGATAAATCAATACTGAAATTTAGTTGCAGCATTACAAGTAAAACACATGTAAGCTGGCAAATAGCCCTCAGGCATGGTGTGTATATATAACCCATTTATTTCATCGTTTTTAGACATGCACAAGTTCTTTTTCTTTTTTTTTTTTAAATTTTCAGTATTAAAACATTTTACACATCTGTCCTTCTGATTAGATGCTGTAAAATGCTGTAAAAACTGTAAAAATCAGTTTGCCTTCTCCTCATTTTATTTTGAACGCTCCACCACAGTATCCGTTCTTCCATCCATTCATCTTTTTTCTTCCACACCCTCCACCTCCTCCCTCTTTCCTCTTCCTCTGTGGTCGTTGTTCGTTGACTGATGTAGGCCCCCTCGTTGCAGCAGCAGCAGCAGCAGAAAGAAAAGGAAGATTTGATTCGCTCTCTGGTGGCCCAGTCTGGCTCCTCATCCTCGCCCGCTGCCCCAGGAAATAAGGTGAGACATGAAATGTGTTTGAACGATCTTATTTGTCAAAGACTGTCTTAAGTCTGCAAGTATTTCTATGTTCTTTTTAAAGCTTCAACTAGTGATTTCTATCTTAATTATTGTATTTAATAGTCATTGAGACTATTAAATGTTAAGAGAATGTCTTTCACTTTAGACGATAATACGTCTCATATGACTGGTCATGAAATGAGTTTTAATCATTTCCCCAAAACAAATGATTAGTGATCAGAGATAAAATACTATCAGTTGTCACTCTAATCATTTCTGTCTTTCTTTTTTTATCTTTTACCTCTGATCAGGAGGGAGCTGAACAGGAGGAACCGGAGGAGCTCGACTTCATGTTCGACGAGGAGATGGAGCAGATGGACGGACGTCGCAACACCTTCACTGACTGGTCGGACGAGGAGACGGACGGTGAGATAGACGACCACGACGTCAACAAGATCCTGATCGTGACGCAGACTCCGCCTTACCTGAGAAAGCACCCGGGGGGCGACCGCACCGGACACCACACATCGCGTGCCAAGCTGACCAACGAGCTGGTCAAGGTGATCAACGACGGGCTCTTCTACTATGAGCAGGACCTGTGGGACGACACATACGAGCCTGAGTACGCCACCATTAAGGTGAGGTCATTTTTCCTGCTGCTTCATATGGGAGTGATTTAAATCGATGTGAAGCTGTTTGTGTTCGTGTTTTGAGTTTATGAACCAGATGTGTGGTGATTCCGCCATTACTGCTGAGCATGGTAGGCTGACAGACTTGTCAATCAAGCAAAGCACAACCCCAAAATCTTCATGAAGTTTCCAATTTTAAAACTGTAGAAAAAGTAAAAAATGTCTCATTTTAACTGTGGCTTTTTCTCTTTTACTTCAGTACAATCTGACGGACTTTGGTTATAGTATTAAGTGAATTTGGACATTGTTTTAGGCTTAGTTATTGCAGTAAGATCTAAGATAAGGTATTAGGCAATATCGGTGCACCATGAAGAAAAGATGTAATGTATTGTATGACCATAAGGGTGATACATGTGGTTTGTATTTGAACCCTTAAATAATAATTTGGCTTTTTTCTTTTCTAAGCCTAAAGTAATTGTCCATATTTGGTCACCGCTGGCAGAAAGACAAAAAGCAACCAATCAAAACTTAAATAAAGATAGAGCTCATTGTTTTTTGTTTTTTTATTGATTTTTTTTTTTTTTTTTTTTTTTTTACAAGAGATCAGTTAAGATTTCCTGCTTTAAGACGAGACTGATCAGTACGTCGCTCAAGAAATGCTTCTGGCAACAGAAAGTAAAGAATAAATGAGCTGTGGACCAGTGCGTAGGATCTAGTGGCATGTAGCAGTGAGATTATACACTAATTAAAACATAATTATGTGTCCATTCCACTAGATACTGTAAAGTCTACACACTGCACCTTTTAAGTAAAATAAAAGATTTAACTACAGCGTGTTTGGGCTGAAATTATCAACATGAACACAAATTATTCAGGGATGTTTTTTCTAATAAATAATGAAAATCACGAGGACTCTACCAGAATGTCTGTCTCTGTCAGTGGACATTTTAAGGATCATGTGATCTGCACGTTGCTTTCTAACCTGCCTGGAAACATTTGAGGGCATCATCCGCAGTCAAATAACACAACCCGCAGCTGATACATAACTCGAGGTTGACTCTTCTGACTGCTTCCACGTTGTGTCACCGTCATATTGGAGGTGTTTCTGCCCAAGGCCAGAGGACGAGTAGATTTATTCTTCTTCAGTTAGAGCTGTTTCTGGATTTGGAAACGCAACACAGAACAGAAAGTTTTGTTTTGTTTTTTGTTGTCACTGCTGCCCATTGTAGCATTGTTGAACTCTTTGTGGGACCTTCACGTGCTCGCAGGCACACGTCCAGCTGCGTGTGGAACAGAGGACGCTTGTTTATAAATAAACCCCGCACACAAGGCTTCGGCCTGAAGGGTCGAGCTGCCGGGCTGCAGGGGGGAGGTGAAGATGGACACCCAAAAATCTGAGGATACTTGGTGGAATGAAGGAGCAAGTGTGAGTCGCCCATGGTGAAATAATGAGAAGGATCGTTGCACTGGAGACTTGTTGTGTGTTTTATTGTATGATTTTTTAAATTGAGCTGTTGTTGGAGGAGGAGGAGCACGTGTGGAAAATTCAGGGGGTTTTTGTGTGTTGATGTAACCCAGCTGGCGAGTATAGAGTCAGAACAGTATGAGACGTCACCATGAGGGTGAAAAGACTGTTTTTGGCAGCCATGTTTTGCTGCTGTATCTTGATCTCCAGACTGCTGCAGATAAGGTCTGTTGATGATCAGTGTGTTAACGTTTCACTTGATGCTCCAGGTTATTTTTTTTATTGATTTACCCCCCACCACCCCCTGCTTTTGGTAAAGATCTCGAGTTTCGATTGAGAAATGTGTATGAGACATTACAAATTAAGTAAAATGAATCCATGTGTGTCAGCCAAAATAAACAATCATCTATAGAGTTGTAGGAAGAGGACGTATTCTCCCATGTCCTCACATTAATATTGGATCTTTTTCATTCTTTTTTTTACAGCAAGAGGTGGAGAACTTCAAGAAGGTCCACCTGATAAGCCGTGAACAGTTTGACTGCCTGACTCCCGAACCCCCTGTCGACCCCAACCAGGAAGTCCCCCCAGGACCCCCAAAACCTCATCAGAGTAAGGACATTAAAAAAAGACAAACAAACACAACACACACATGATACGATACCAAGTTCTAACTTCTAACTCTATGTCACTATATTCTCTCATTTGCTTAGTCTGTTCATTGATGAAAGTGATCCTACTTTTCATTCTGATTGGATAAGTCTTAAAGGTTCAATGTGTAAGAATTAACCAGAATTTTAGTTTGAAACATCCCAAAATTAACTAAAATGATCAAGAGACTGTGAAGAAAAGAAAATGTTTTGATAAGTCAACAAAGTCTTTATATGCTGTGTTGCAGAGACATCTACTGAAGTTAGCATGCTAAACAGTTAACTCCAGCTCTGTCCAGCCCAGCCCGTCTTGTCTCGTAATATCACTTTGTATCTCTGGGGCGAAAATGAATCACTGTAGCGCCAATTCTGCTCTGAGTCCAACATGAAAAGAAGAACAAATTACGCTGCCCTGAGCCACTGGCAGTAATGACGGAGGCAGGCTGAATCCTGTTGAAGTTTTACTATTTTCTCAGGCAAGAAAGTACCCAATTTGTGATCAGTTTATCCAAATAACGCCTTATTGGAAAGTTTCACCAGCGTCGGAGCAGCTGCTGCTGGGGAGACACCAGCTGGTCATCTCAGCTGATCTGACAGCCTTGTGAAAACTGGCCATTTGGCATTGCAGCACATTGCAGCACATTGTAGTAAATATATGTAGTAGATTATCCCTGTGGTGCAGCTGCTTTCTGGTCTGTGCAGCTCTTCTTTAAATTACTGTATCTAATGTCTGAGGCTTTTTGATATGTTGACAATGTAATATTCAGTGAGTGATAATGGTGATGCATTTGGGAAGAAGGGTGGCGTGGTGAGGTCAGGCTTAGATCAGCAGGCCAATTCTTACACATTGAACCTTTTTTTTAAGAAGTCATAAATTGATGTGTACACAGCGTGCTGCTTCATCTTTGTCATTCTGTTCAAGTGATAACAGCTGAGACTCATCAATCATGAGCCCTGTGTTGCACATTAAAATAGATGAAGCAATTAGATCCCAGATGTTATGACACCAAATTGTTTCGTTTAATGACTTGTTTTAATTTCAAGATTAAATATATTTTAATGTATCACACATCTGAAGGCAGTTAGGTAGATACATGTTCCAGTCTGAGGTTGTGTTCTTGCTGTTCTGTAACTAATCTCCTCCCTCACGTCCTCAGTCCCCACAGACGCTCTGGCAAACAAACTCTTCGGTGTCCCAGAGCCCTCAATAGCACGCTCGCTCCCAACTACCGTGCCTGACTCGCCCAACTACCGCAGTGCCCGTACACCCCGCACGCCTCGCACCCCTCATAGGAAGGACCCCACCATGACACCGCGCTTCTACCCAGTGGTGAAGGAAGGTCGGCCTGTTGATGCCAAGGTAAGATGGACTACACGTGAAGGTGAAATCAAACTGTGGTGCAAAACCTGTAACAAAAAAAACAAACTGGTATGTGTAGACAATCGGTGACTGTTCAAGTGCTGTAAATGCACCCATTTAAACATTTCTATTTGTTGTGTAATCTTTCAGACGCCCAGGAAGAGGAAGACCCGACACAGCTCCAACCCACCCATGGAGTATCACGTCGGCTGGGTGATGGACTCCAGAGAGCATCGCTCCCGTACCGCCTCTGTCAGGTGAGACTTGCTGCTTCAGACACTGATACCAAAACTATTTTCTGTTGTAAAACATTACAAGATTTCACTGGTTGGTCTAAAAAACATAAATACTTTGTGACCATAAATACTGTACATTGTGTACTCTTCACCTAAACTACTTAAGGATTAGGATTTTTGGGTGATGTTATTTCCATCCTCTCCAAATGTTAGGGTTAGGCTTTTTAAACTTTAAAGTGAAGAGTTTATTTTCCTGAATGTGAAGTGAAACAGCCATAAATGGTGCCGGTCTTTTCAGGACTGACTTCATCATTGAATCAGTTATAATATTTAATGTGGTTTCACTGACTCTCTGTCCTCGACCTTTCTCCCTCTCAGCTCTAACGCTAGCCCATCAGAGGGCACTCCCGCTCTGGGTAATATTGGCTGCACGCCCCAGTCCCTCCCCAAGTTCCAGCATCCATCACACGAGCTGCTCAAGGAGAATGGCTTCACGCAACACGTTTACCACAAGTACCGCCGGCGCTGCCTAAATGGTAAACAGGTTTTCTCATTTCTTACCTTATTTATTATTCATTCTTCAAATGGCATTTAACTCATGTTCAGAGATTATTCAGCAGCATTCATTAACAGTAAAGTGATTCTGAATGTTAAAGGGAAAAAAATCTGTTTATTTGTTTTGTTTAAAAAAACAAACAAAAAAAAACCTCGACCACGGTCTCTTTCCTTTTGACCAATCACAGAGCGAAAGCGGCTGGGAATCGGCCAATCGCAGGAGATGAACACACTGTTCCGCTTCTGGTCATTTTTCCTGCGAGATCACTTCAACAGGAAGATGTATGAGGAGTTCAGACAGCTGGTGGTAGAGGATGGGAAAGAAGGATACAGGTAAGAGCTGTAGCCAGTGATGGATGGATAAATGCAGTATTTTGATCCAGTGAACGTAGCAGCACCACCAACATCTGATTTTTAGGTATGTCAGTGACAGGGATGGAAATGATTGAAGGGGAAGTTGTTTCTTCAGCTTCATTGTTTCTTCAGCTTCAACAAGCTGTCATTGTTAGAGTTTCATTGCAGATCATTTGACCTAAACGTATCCAAAATCTTAATACATTACTACTCATTTTAAAAGCGCTAATAAAATGTCTCAGATGCCTGTGTTATGCAAATTGAGCAGCAGTGTGTGTTTGACATGTTTGCTTCACCTATTTTTCATAATCATCAAACTTTAAAAAAAACAACCCAGTTGAGTCATCTGTAATGAATATCGGCTGATATAAATTTGCATCCGCTGGATCGGAGCAAGCATCATTTTTCAAATTGAACTTTGTCTCATTATAGTAATTGATAGTATGTGTGTTGCTTCGTATCTAAGCTGTGTCCAAATCCTTTTGCTGAACACTTTGTTGTCCTGTTGAATTCTCAGGTACGGTTTGGAGTGCCTGTTCAGGTACTACAGCTACGGTCTAGAGAAGAAGTTCAGGCCAGACATCTTTAAGGACTTCCAGGAGGAGACCATGAAAGACTACGAAGCTGGTGAGGAAACCTGACAAAAAACAGCAGAGTGTGTTTGGATCGGGGGAAACTGAATGTCCACTCCGTTTTCTGCTGTTATGGATAAAAGGACGCTTGCTGCATTTCCGTTGCCCATGGAACAGTCCATTGTAATCAAGTCAAGCAGTTTCACTGTGTTGTCACAGCAGGAGATAGCTGCGTTGAGCCAGTGATGTTCCCAAATGTTTTTTCTATTTGGTCTAACATGTATTCATTTGCCTCCTGTTCACAGGCCAGCTGTATGGACTGGAGAAGTTCTGGGCCTTCCTTAAATATTCCAAAATCAAGACCTTGGAGATCGACCCCAAGCTGCAAGACTTTCTGAGGAAGTTTAAACGCCTGGAAGATTTCAGAATTGACGTAAGTTGAATATTTCTGACACTCAGCTGGACGAGTCAGTTTGTCTCTACACCGGTCGCTTTGTAGAAGCAGGGACACAGCTCTGTCAGTGTCAGAACAGGATGCATTCAGGCACAGGACTGAGTGTAGGTCATCTGTGTTTTGACAGAGATCCACATATAATGTTTACATGTATAAAATGGAAGAAAGATAAACTTAGAGTGTAAAAAGGAGCTTCAGGTCACAGTTAACATGTAAAGTTCAAGTGAAAAGTGGGCCAATACACAGCTCAGATAGATGCCTGAAAAATACAGATGAAACATTTATAGTTATAGTAGTTAATAGCAGATAATTGAAATTTTTAAAGGTAGATTGTTACTGAGTTCCATTTGATTGATTGAAATTGATTTTATATTTGATAGGTTGAGGCTGTTTGCTCTAGACAGCACAAGGTATAAAAGTGTACAATGCTACATATATTTCTGAGTCATGAGAGTTTGGAGTCCTAAAAAAAACTATTTTGATAAACCCGGGTATCACAAGATGTACATGGTGTTTTTGTTTTACTTTGTTTCTAAAAGTGTTTGTGCTTGAAAACGAGCTGCTATCTAATCTGTACTGTTTCCAGCCGCCTATGGAGGACGGAGGCCGCAGAAGACACTCATCCAGCGGGGACGGTCGTCGCCGGCACCCCTCTCTGCCCTCCAGCCGACCCCACAGCCAGGCCAGCTCAGGACCCAGCCCTGCCTTCACCACCCAGGGCCCCTCAGCCAAGGATGATGCCAAACCCGCCTGCCAGAGAGCCCTCGCCGCTGACCTCGCACCAGATGCCAAGACACTGAAGTAACTCCACAAACACGCCGCCACACACGGATCAACTCAAACACGTCTGCAAGTCGCCGGTTCTCTCTGTGCCACAGGAGGGGGGAGGGGGGCATCCTGCTCTTCAATCAAGCATGAAATTTTTTTTTTTTTTTTCAGTTTTTTTGAGAAATGCGAGAGAAAAATAACTAAAATGGCACAGTTTATTAATATGTTTTAAGGTTTTGAGAAAAATATTTTTTGTCTTAATGAGGCAAGGAATGGAAGAGGTGTCAAACGTTTATTTTATTTTTTACAAACCAGTCCACACGGTGGATGGTTTACTGGTCATTTACTATCCTGGATTTTTTGTTTTTTTTCATGTTCTCCCCCCTCTCTGTCACTGGGACCCCTCTTTGATCGTCACTGTCCGGCTGGCTGAAAGATATCTGATTCCTTGCCCAGATCTCAGATTTATGATTATTATTTCTTCGGCGTGTGGCGGTTTTGGAGACTTGGAAATAATTTGAACAAGGCTGAGCATCTGTGAAAGCCCTGCTAGCAGCCCGCTAGAGGCCGCGCTGCTCACGACATCCAACCGGACCAAAGTGGTTTGAACCGAGCGACTGACATTTCCATCCGCAGAGCCCCCGAGTGCTCTTAGCTCTCAGGCTAAAAATTACAACTATTTGATTTACTTTATGGCTGGACTTTGAGGGGGAAAATATTAAAGAACCAAATGATAAAGAGGAAAAAAGAGACTTGTAACAATCCCTCAGTATGGACACGATCATTGAAAGTTGCCTTATTTTAATGGTTTTACTGCTTCTAACTTGTGCCCGCCACCTTATTGTCGATTGTACAGCATTGAATTCAACCATATATCCAGTCACCGTTTCCAGCAGAGGCCACTAGGTGGTGTCGTGTCTGCCAAAACCCCCCTCACTCTCCTCCGTCACTTTTTCTGAACTGTCTTCCAGGTGTCACTCGGTCTGTTACAAGTTCTGTAATTCTTCCCTGTGTTTGCAAGTTGTGGCTTTTTGTGCTGAAACATCTCGACCTCTCGGAACTTTTCCGCCTTCCCCCCCCCCCCCCCCCCCCCCGAAAAAAACAAAACAAAAAACACTTTAGTGGGGTGGAGAGTTGGACCGGAGGGTCCTTAAGCTCTCCTACATGATCTCCCTTTGGGTGCTTCCTGACTTTTTTTTGTTCCGCTCTGCCTCCCTGTCACACGAGCTGCATCCATCCGTTCATCCATCCGTTTGACATCCATCCATCAGTCGACCATCAGTGATGCTACAGGACTGGAATCATCTATCTGGATTACTTGAAGAACCGATGGTTACGAGGAGGGCCGTCATTCTCTGACGCAGGTGCTCTGGGTGGAGACGCTGGCCGGGCTGTAGTGAGGCTCAGACATTTGGTCTCCGGCTTCGCTGTTAAAAAAAAGAAGTTTGCTCGGCCGACCCGCTGCTCAAAGAGGCTGATTCAGCCTCCGGCGCTCCCCACGTCTTCTGTTTGACTCACACACACACTCACACATACACACATCAGCTTACAGGCATGAACACTGACAGGTGTAATCGCACATAGGTACTCATGTAGCAGCGTGAGCAAGCTGGATATGATACACACACACACACACACACACAGCTCGATGTCTTGCCTCGCTGTGGACAAATAAATTCAAGACTGGATTGTTTGTTCACTCTGTTCAGTCGTCACTCTTCCTACAGTCAACTGAACTCTAATAGTCTGGTTTGGATAATTAAATCTTTATCCAACTCGATGATATCAAGTAGAAGAGAAATCTTTTCTTTTTCCCTCCACTAATGTAAATGTGAATTTGACAGATGAAGAGAAGTGATCACAGCTCCCTGCTACTTGTTTTATTGTTTATAGGACAGATTATATATTTGCCTTACATGTGTACGTACTCTTTAACGTTTCTTCTTTTTCTTTTTTTTTTAATGGTCTCATAATTATCTTATGCTTTTTAATTTCAATTTGCAGTGTTTCTAGCATTGTTGTTATGATGGATGTGAGGTTTGTGTCAGGCTGCCAAAACATCTGTAGATTTCAGAAATGGGAACATAGTTCACAACACAAAAGGGAAAGTTGACATCAGGGGGTCAACAGGTATTCAGTGCGAAGACAAAAATCTGTAATGTTATAGTATTTCATGTTGAAATCAGTTAATTTTGCTCTTTTTTTCTTTTAGTAAAGATGTTTGCCAACATAGAGGAGAGCAGTGTTTCCAACAAACTAATTAATGAATCTGCAGCCTCCAGGTTTTCTGCAAAGTCTAAAAATATGAAAGTAATTAGATTTTTTGAGGTTTGAATTGCACACAAAGAAATGTAGAGTCTTAATACATAAATGGATACGCAGGTGCTCGGTGAAATGACCCGTTTATCGTTGACATGCTGCAATTTTTGTTACAAACTTTTAGCTTAGTCAAACAGCAGTCATATGTGTGAAAATGAATTTGGAAAGAGTTGAGTTTGGAAAAAGCCTGAAATGTTCTAATCGGAATGAACACCTGTGCCTGTTTTTTCTTTTTTTTTTCTTTCAGTCCTTTTCCATTCTAATAATTTTGGTCTGTTGGTTGATGTTCCAGCAGAGTGGAGAAGATTGATGTCACTTTGTCTTGTCAGTGTTTCTATTTTTTCAGTTTCTTCCTCAAAATCCAGATTTGTTGGAAACATAAAAATGCAAGCAAAGCTGTACTGTTTTTTTTTTTTTTTTCTTTTCTGCCCCCTTTTAATGTCTTGTTGATTTATCTTCAGGGAGATTTGGATCAATTTTTACAGGCTTACAGTTGATGCATCAAAGTGTTAACTGGAAGTTGAAAGACAAAAAAAAAATTAGAACTATGAAATATTGAGAAAAGGAAACACATTTCCCAAAAACTTTGATGTGTGAGCTGGTGTGTGGCTGCAGACATTGGCGGACTGCCATTAGAGAGAGAGAGGGGGGGGGTGTTCTTCCCCAGGACAGTCACATGATCCCTCCCTCTAATGTGACCACCTGCCATCACCTGTCACCGGACATTTGGGAGGGGGGGGGGGGATTTCAGGTGGTGTGGGAGTTTTCAGCCTTCTCTATCAGCATAGAACTGCTGCTAGCTGTCCAAACAAACTCTAGAGGGCACTGGCCTCTGCCTGACAGTTTTACATGGACTTGGCCAGACGGCCGGACACTGAAGAGATGAACGATGGATGTGGGACGGGAGGGGAGGAGCAGAAAAAGAGAAAACAAAGAGAAAGAAGCCCTACTGGTTTGTGATGTTGCTGAGAGGAATATGGCTGGTTATGATGTCTGGAGACTGAAAAAAGGACAAAATTCCATAAAGCCATATGAATATGAAATAACTGTATATGAACCATTAAAATAGTTCATTACATTACAATATCTTAGGCTTGTCATGAGGAAAAAAAGATGAAAACAAGGAAAAAAGGAACAAAAAAATATATAAAATGGAAAAATGTAAAATACTTGAATGAGATCTTGTATTATAACATTTAATATTCATAATATCTGCTTTGTAGGCTGATGTGATTCGCTTAGTGTTATTTGTAATTTGTAGTAATTATGCTTTTCCTTTAATAAAGAAAAAAAACACAAAACGGACAAAAAAACCTCAAACCCTGACTGCTGAGTGATTATTTCTGTGTGTGTGTGTGTGTGAGAGAGAAATGTTTTGTGTCCTGACCCCACAGCAAGAAAGAAATGAAGTGCATATCTTTTTCAAAAAATATTTTAATATTAAACAGTCCAGCTAAAACTTGAACACAGAATCAAAGTAGAAGCTGTTTGTTTTTAATTCAACAATAATTTCTTATACAAACACCACTGAGGCCTTCTGTAATACATACACACATTCAACGGTATGTTCCTGTTCTCCCATTGCCACAAGGAAAAGTGCAAGTGTTCTGTCTTTTTGGTGTAGAAGACGGATTCTCTTCTGTCCGAGCCACAAGTGAACGCAGCAGAAGAGTCTGGACTGGTGAACTGTGCTGTTATTAAACTCTACATAGAATACAAAAATGTGTAATACATTACATCATTCATGTGTTTTAAAATACAGTGTTTACTCTAGTATTCATGTAAAGAAAGAAAAGTGTTAAGTGGTCGTTGTTGTCCTAACATTTTAAACAAGTTAGTGAAATCTCAGTCTTTCCTCCCACATTTTGGTTTAATCAGATGGAGACAGGATAAGAATAGATGTGTTTAAATATGAGTGGAAATGTAATGTGATGAATCAGTCCAACAAGCCCTAAAAAAGGCAGCTGCTTGTGTGTCAAAAGGTGAGAAAAATATTAACTGGAGGTAACTGGGCTGAACATTGGAGGTTATGACAGTGTTCAGTCTTCAACATTTTCACTATCAGATTAAACTGCTTAAATGTTTTCAACATTTTATAGTTTGGTTTATGAAATGTTCTGTCTGATCCGAACAGTCCAAAATGCAAAGAGATTCAGTTTAATATATATATGTATATATGACAGAAAAGCTTAACATTCAATAACCTGCACCAACAAATCTTAAGTATTTTTGTTTAAAAAAAAATAAAATGAGTTGATTATCAACATAGTGATTAGTTTTCTGTTGAGTGACTAGTCAATTTGACTAATCATTGCATTACAGTCAAGCTTAATTGACTAATCATTGCATTGCAGTCAAGCTTATCATAGTTCAAGTTATTAAATCTACTACAGCAGGAAACTGTCCAGTAAATGAAATACTTCTGAGTACTAGTGACTTGTAAAATGACTATTAGCCTCTAATTTTGAATAAAGTCATCAAATTATGATATATGCACCAATGACAAACTTCTCCATGATGGTTTGGAACAAAGATAATAAACCGCATGTATAATTCATGCTTAAATATATGTTACCCTTTCCAACAAATAAAATAAAAATAACAGTTTGACAAGGTCACATGAGATGAAATCAGGTTAAAAATAACCAAAGTGGCAGTCGACTGCACGTCAAGTGAACTTGGACGCCAAACTTGTAAAACTGCACGTGTGATAAAGTGCACCAAAAAAAGTGACCAGAGTCTAAAACTGAGCAACAGGTTTTCTGGATTAAAACAATCAGAATCGAACAGTCACTAAAGACTGATTGGGCTGAACATAAATGTCAGAGGTCACAAAGTCATCACTGGCCCTTCTTGGGTGTGTCGGGGATGCTCTCGTTCAGCGGAGTCAAGTTGGTGAGCAGGGTGTGGCGTTCATACTGTTTGGTCTGCCTGAATTTGGTGTCGGTACTGTGGAGCCTGTCCAGCACGCCCAACACGCCAAAACACTGGTTGAACCTGAAACCAGGAGGAACATGTGAGTACATCTTTAAAAAGGGAACAATGATCTACAAACAAGAATGAAATGAAGAAACCGTCACATTGGATCCATATTTGATTTTTGTCCATTTTCACATATCGGACTCATCAAAAAATACTTAAAAGATACAGTGGTCATTTTCTTTATTGTCAACAAATCCCATAAAAAGACCAAAATCAATAAGGCATAAATACTGTCTGTGTATCCTGATATAGTTTATTCCTCACCTGTTGCTCAAAAACTATTAAAAAGGAAGTGCAAGTTGCAGATCCTTGCAAAAAAGGAATTTGGATACTACCACAGTGTCATCTAGCCCCTGATTAAAATGTGCTGTATACCCGAAAAGACTGACTCGGGACAGTCTCTAAAAATAAAATCCATCCCCTTGTCCAAAACATTTTTCTCTTTTGTGAGGCTGTGCAGTGTACTGCACAGCCTCACAAAAATATGCTAGTTATGCAATTTATTAGCTTGGTTATCCGGTTTCGACATAAATACAGCATCAAATTATAACTGGCTTGTAAAACTGGGAGGACATGTTGTGGAGAGCTGGAGGAATAGCGACTGCACTTTGTCAGCTTTTATTTTACAACAACAACAAAAAACACAATCAAAACTGATTTTCAAAATATGGGACCTTTAAATGAGCAACACACATGACATCTTCCTTCATGACGATCAGGAAATCCTACAAGCATCATCCTGCTGCTGTTAATACTCAAAGAGCACCAAATGTGTATTCATCTGCGGTTATAATAATTCCCAACAAATACACTGTTTAGTCCTGTCAAGCAACATAGCTAAAAATTACCACATCCGGCTTTCATTAGGATTTTTACAAGAGTTGCTATATTTCTTGTTGTTGATCACCACAGTTTAAACATGTACTTGTCTCAAATGGGCCTTTAAACAATGTCATTTTGAGACAAGCACAACTCAGGACATTGTCCAGTAATTGAGTTCAAAAGATCAATACAAAAAACTCTCTATTATTAGCTATTAGTACTTTTGGGACACAGAGTGGACAGGCAGACTCACTTGAGGTGGTGGTAGTCATGGAACTCGGGTGAGGGCAGGAACGGGAGGTGGTATCCGCAGTGGGAGATGGTGGTGCTGATTAGAGCCAGACAGTACCACATGGAGGCAGTGCTCACGTGGGAGCCCAGGAGCACAGGCCCAATTACTACTGGCAGCGTGTTGGAGAGCTAACAGCAAAGAAGAAGAACACTCAGGTTTTTATATTCTCCGAGGAAGATTTTAAAATCCAACGAATTTAGAGAAGCGCAAATAGAAACATACAAGAAGACTTAAAAAAAATCCAAACCACTAATGAACAACTACTGATTTAAGCGTTTAAGAATGAATCTACCCGTACGAGTGGTTCTTGCATCTGGCCCATTGAGTGTGGTGGCATTAGAGGTGCCAACCTTCACAACCTGTGGTCTATGACTAGCCTCCACTATCCAATCCAGGGATCTAATTCCTCTTTAAATCATTTAGTGTATCCTCACCTTACAGCACTTATTAGTTAAAGGCTAGTGTTTTTATGGCACAGCAAAACTACTGACTAAAGTCTGACAACTAAAATGAAATGAAAAGAAGGACGGGTCATTCACCACATGCTCCAGAGGATGGGCGTAGATGGCGACGACTCCAATGGGAGCAGTCCACTCATGGTGCTGTTTGTGGAAATGCTTGTAGAGGCTGGGATGGTGAAACAGCCTGAGAGAGAAGAGGGTGAAGATCAAAATACACACAGTCAACATTCAGTTATCCACTGATGCATGGTTAAGCTCTGATGTCCATTAATCAACTGCACATTATCTAACGCCACAATGAGAAGGATGTTCACTGTTCACAATGAGAGGATGTTTAGGGGCAGTATTGTTTAAGGTTTGTGACTCAAACTTCATGGCAATCCATCCAATAGTTGTCAAGACATGTACAAAATCAATAATGTCAACCTCAGGATTCAATTCAATAGGATTCATCTTCTGGGAAACACAAACCTCTGAACCAAATTTCATGCTAATCCATCTAATAGTTGAGATGCTCCCATCTGGGACTAAGTGGTGGACTGATGGACCAACATTGCCTTGAAGCTGCATTGCTACTGTGGCTACAAATTGCTATTGAAAATTTGACACACTATCTCTGGTACACAAAATACTCAATGAGTGTCTAAGATACACTTCTTGTTAGTCAATTAACATCTGGAGCTGTCTGAATGCTTGAGTTGACTGACCCCCATCACTTAAGATATACTGACATGTTAAAGTAGGAAAATCAGGGGTGTAAGGTTCAGTTTCAGAATCCTGATAACATGCATAAACCTCATTCCTCCCTCTCGATCCTGTCCCTACCTATGAGAATAGTAAAACATAAGTTCCTCCACGATGGAAAAGACAGCCAGCTCCGTCAGGGCCCAGTGGAAGGTGGGCAGCTCAGGGCCACAGGGCTTTCCTTTCCAGCTCATCAGGTGGTAAGCTATCACCACCATGGGCCCGGAGATGCATATCCAGTTGAAGCCGACACACTTCAGTGCATGGCGCAGCTTAGCAGGATCCACCTAGATGGAGGGAGGTTTTGAACAACAAAGGAAATGTCAAATGTGGATATAATAACAGAAATATGCAAACAGCATTTCTGTGGCAATACTTATTTTACATGACAATTGAAAACTTGAGAGACACAAGAACCATCTGGCTGCTTAATGAGACAACAGGGAGTTGGTGTGGTGGGTTAAGTAGAGGAATGGAAAGCTATGCTGTTATGAATAGTCATGGCATGTGACAAATCTGAATCTACCCATAACTAGAGTAGTTAAGTTTATCTTGTGTTTACATCAATACTGGAACTGAAGAAGTTTCTAAATGATAATCTTCACTCAAATGCAAACAAGCAGACAGACACTTCTTTGTATCAGCTTAAAAACAGCTCAAGTTTGTCTGTAAATATAAGTTGACTTTTTATCCACTAAACTTTGGACCCTGGCCATGAACACATGGACTTGTCATGACCGTTGTATGTTTGTGTAAGCACATGTGTCTGAAGTGTACACAGATGAACTTTTACACAGTTACAGTACAGTACAGTTCTGTTTTGTATTTGTACATGTCTACTGTAAGAGATTTTTAATTATGCAGCCCATATGTCAATTCTGAAGTTTATGTCCTCCAGGGATAGACTTTAAACCACACAGATAATGCCATAGGTTGAGCCATGCCCAAATATGGGCAGATCCAACACATCTACAACATACAGAACTTAGTCTACTGGTCGACAGACAAAACAGTGCTTAGACACCTCTCAGGACCTTTGTCCTCCATCCAACACTATATCAAACCTCTGACTACAGTTACTTCTACCCCGTTCAGGGAAAACAGTCAAACACATATCTGACCTCGGCCGCTATAGCGACACTATCAGAATGCCTCCTGTTTTCCCTAAATAGGAGCAGACTC
This sequence comes from Scomber japonicus, assembly GCF_027409825.1. Taxonomy (NCBI): domain Eukaryota; kingdom Metazoa; phylum Chordata; class Actinopteri; order Scombriformes; family Scombridae; genus Scomber; species Scomber japonicus. The sequence goes on along the minus strand of NC_070590.1, from coordinate 11,682,227 downwards.
ACTGCTTACCACTATCTCAAGGGGAGACAGTCTCTAAACCAAGATTTGGTGTGGCCTTGTGATGACCGAAGAGCCGTTTGACCCAGTGCATGCCAATGATTGATGGAAATGATTGAAAACTCCCTCAGAAAAAAAGGCCTTTTTCAAAGCTGACAATTTGACTTGTCATAGACTTGTAGTAAAAGCACAGGTGTTGTTAAATATAAAATGAACAATAGCTCGTTCTATTTAAATGTCCCAGTAAACTATGACAGTGTGACAGTGAGCCAACATGCACAACACCAGGAACCTGAAACTGAAGCAGCTGAATGAATTTCAGCTCTCTGATTTATTATTTACACCTGAGCTTCTCCCATTGTGATGTCAAAATGTCTTGAAGGTGTAGTCAGTTGTTGTATTTCTAATCTGATAAACGCCTGTAATTACAAAAGTATACTATGTTGCAACAGTGCAAAAGTTCACATATATACACATACATGTGTTCACACAACATGTGACATAAGAATATGTCTTGAACACATACAGTATGAGAGTGTGTCGCATATACAGTATGTATGATGAGTGTACTGCTCTGCTCTCATCTGCATCACCATACAATAACTTTAACATGACAAATAAATGTCATACTGCCTTTTATGAGATGTTACCAGCAAGTTTCATGTCTCTGATTGCTTCTTTCTTTTTTACTTTGCTCATATTGAAATAATCAGTAACCAGCAGGTGCCTGTAAAATACTTTAAATGACATTAATCAAAGTGAAAACCCTTAGTTTAATTAGGAAAAGATGAACATGAGTGTGTTCAAATATTATTCATTTAGGTGTTCGTTCTTCTTTTCAGACATAACTAGACTTGAAAAAGCCATCAGGGCATGGGATACACTTTCCTGCTGTTGGTTTTATACCAATTGTGTTATCAGCCCGCCTTGGCTTTGTTTCTAACTGATAAGACTCAGGATTAGACGGTTATTCTCAGTCAGCTACGTTATCTCTTCTCAGAGGGACAGACTATAGAAATCACTTGATGATCCAGCAGATTGTCACAGATAAAATGAGATTATTTTAGATAATGTAAATTTTATTCCTGACATCAGATCAAACAGAAATGATATGTCACTCTATAAAAGGTGATGATCTCATTTAAAACAGACAAAGCTGGACGAAGAGACTTTTGACATGCTACATCACATACTGTAGTAAATTCACTGAAAAGTTATTTTGTTTGACCATTGACTGGTTCGAGCATAACCTCCTGCCGTGGTTATCAGTAATGTCTCTCTTTATCTATGCACCTTCCAACAACATCCGTTAATCAAACACAGTGAGGAGACTTTGGTCAGATTGAAGTGGACACGTCAGATCAGCAACACTGAGGGCGATGCACTCATTAAACTTTATTGTCGGTCAACTCATAATCACGAGATGTCTGTGACTAATTAAATAGCTGCTTTAATATAAAAAAATCTGTCACACTATTATTGTTCAGCTGGTGAAAACAGCTATGCGGGAAGTGACTATTACTGTATTTTAAAATAATGTCTGACAGCTTGTTTTCTATTAAAAGACCATTAAAAAAGATTTATTAACAAAAAGTGTCTTCGTCAACCAAAAGTCTATCAAACTTTAAGCCTATTCCAATATTTTTAAGTCACAGGAGTGATTAATTAATTAAATTATTAATTTGTTCCATTCATTTACTCATCCATTCGTTCAGGCTCATTAAGAAAGCAGATGAACTCTATCAAGTAGGGCGGGGGCGAGTATGGCAAACATCTAAATCACGATTAATTGAACTTTTAACCTCGATTACGATTAATGAACGATTATCTCCACACTTGATGAACAATTATGTATTTTTACAGTTCCTTTTGTTTTGTATTTTACACTGCTGCCCTCACATGATATTTTGTGATATTTTCGCACACTTTAGGGAGTGACAATAATGATGTTTTAAGGTGTGACGCTGTGGTTAATGTCTAGTTTACTTGAACTATGAAAAGATCATGGTTTGGGTATATTAGCCTTCACTGCATGAAATGTCATAAAATAAGTTTTATTCCGATTACTCAGAACCAGCTGCACATTACAGCCGCAGTCTGAGGTTAAACTGGGTCATAAAGAAACGTATAATAATATCAATGGTGGTATAAGTAATAGAATGGCTGCAGGTTGCAAAAGTCATTTGCATATCAATACTAGTAGATATGTAAAAATAAATAAATAAATAACTGAAGCCTGAAATCCTTGTGAGGTGAAACTGGAGCAAACACTCACAGATTCAATCAAAACAGGATACAGACAAAACAGCTGATAACGACATTAACAGTGTAAGATTGGAGCCTACCGGGTTATTCTTGTCCACTTGGATGCGGTAGCGAGTGATGAAGGAGGGTTTACCACTGGTGTCCACCAATAGCAGCAGAGCATTCGTCCCCCAGAACGCAATAGTTGGGAGTAACATGGTCCCTGTTGAGAAAAAAAAAGCCCACTGTCAGAGCGGGACAACATGACAGCTGCTGACCTGACCCTAAGGATTTCAGCAAAGGCGGAAAAGATAAATACTGCAGCTTTTTGAGAGGCCTAAGCCAAAAACAGACAATATGCTGTAAAATATGGTTTCAAACTTATTTTAAATCTGTTCTTAATCTGCACACCAGGCATATCATATCAAAGCCTGTATATTTTATATTTGTACAGTATGTAATGTTATAAAGGGTAATTCATATTATTACGGAGGCAGAATTGACTGAACTCGATGAGGCGTTTTTATTGCACTTGCTCTGTGCTTTATTGGTTTATCATACATCATTTGAAAAACGCCTTACCTGTTTACACTTCCACACATCATATTAGACTTGAACATAATGTCCTACACAGATAATATCTGATTGTAGAATACATGACACGATAACAGCAGGATGTCTGAATTATAAAAGTGAATAAGTCGACACCAGAGATCATGACTATGCAGAGTTGAACATGTGCTACATTTGTGGCTGGTACCAAATCAGGGTAAATACCCATTTGTGCACACCCATGATTCTCTAGGGAGATGAAATCATGCATATAATCTAATTTCAAACTACATTATTAAAATTGAATAAATCTAGTATGAACCTCTCCCCTGACTGTGATAACTCAGATTCTAATAAACGATTGATATTCACGATGATGTATTGATGCAAAGCAAGTTTTTGTAATGTAAGTAACAGATGTGTTGTGTTTGATCTTTGCCCGACAAAGACTGACTCTGTTAGGAAGCTGCAATAACTAAATATTTGGTTGCAAAATGTTCGTCAACAGATTGATTTTTTATCCTTTTTTTCTTACCACAGTAGAACAAAAATGCTTCATGACCCTCGAACCTCAAGTAGAGCTTGGTCCACAAATTCTGCCAGAAATCTCCTGAAGCTCCCCAGAACTTCTGAAAATGCCTGAAAGAAAAATTGGTGTCAAGCTCACAAGATTGTTTTCTTATATGGTTAAAAAACCCAAAAACATACAGTACACCAGGCACAAGACACATTTGAAATTTGGAAATTTGTTATACTCTTCTTATTGTCAACAAATCTCATGCAGAGACAAACCAACACTGAACTCATCCCACTTTGTGTGTACCCAAAGCCTGATATAATGTGTTCTTCTGTGCCGTAGACCTCCATTGTTCTCTAAAAATGAAATTAAATGAACCACACCTCTGCAGGTTAGTCTCAAAGATGTACCCTTTATATCTAGCTGCATGGCACTTTCTCTGACCTGGTTTTAGTGCCCGTTCTCACAGACTCTTGGTCTTTGACACCTGATTCCTGATAAATTTGCAAGAGCTCAGAGCTGTCCTACTAACCACCTAGCAACCACCTAATAATGCCTGGGCAACTGTCCTGTAAGACTTCAGGAATCACCTAGCCTTACCAAATACCCTGCCAAACAAAACACCCAGAACACCCTAGAAACCACCTAGTGAAAACCTTCATAACACACTATTGTGTACTTTCAAATACACAACCTACTATCTTCTCTTCTTAGACCCTCTGTTTTCTTGTTATCTTGTCCTGCCCAGTCCTACTTGGCCCAGTGCCACTCAGTCCTGCCTGACCCCTCCCATCCAGTTCTCTTCTTTTCTGCTCCATTCTTAGTTCTGCATGTCTTGCCCTTTGTAATCTAACCATCTGTGCCACTACCACTCCTCAGGGTTCATCTGAGGACAAGTTTTGTTGGTTTGTTTTATGGTAATAATTTGTAAGGGGATCCTACCATGTCAGCGAGTTGCCAAACGCAGCCAGGAATAAGATTCCCGATCCGATGACAAACACAGCTTTCTTCACGGAGTCCCACAGTCCTTCTGGGCCCTACAAGACAGAGAAAAGGCAACAATTGTATATGAATGTCTCTTTGTTATGATACTGTGCAATCACATGAGGTAGAGTTACATCAGCTTTTTACCACAAAAACATCTTATGGTGTTAGAAAGGTCTCTAAAACAACACTGAGACTGTTGCTAAACCAGACAAATTGTCTTTCAAGCATTTCTAAAGCACTGTATTACAATACTTTGGATGGCTTATGTTTTAATAAGGGTGAGGCATCTAGCACTATGGGATTACAAAGATAATGCATTGTGATGGAGAGGGTGTGACTGAAAGAAAGAAAGAAAGAAATGACGCAGCAGGAGAGCAACAAAAACAAGCCTCTAAATCCGTCATCAAGAAATGGTAAAGAAGACTATGCAGGTTATAGTGTACTTGTACATTTAAGTGTAATCATGTGTAAATGTCCCCATCGTGGGACTAATAAGAGGAATATCTTATCTTATATTCCTAGATGGGCTTATTGGATATATAACAGGATTGTGTTTTTGGTTTTGCCTTGTGTTTTCCCTCCTGCATAACCAGCCTGCTACTCCCTTCACACCTGTCCTGCATCAGGCTCGTCAGCCCTGCCCTTTCCCCTGGCCTATCAGCTCCTTTCCTGTTCTCATGTTCCACCTGCACCTCATCCCGTCATCAATGTAATTTGTATTTAAGCCGTGAGTGCTATTACACAAAAGCAGAATTAAGAAATCCAGGATAATTGGAAAATCTCACCTTAATCCACTATCTAGGTTTTGTGCAATAGGCTTCAGGTTTTAAGTTTAGTGTTGATGGATCCTTTGTTCAGTTTTGCTTTGCCTGCACTCCTGAGTTCTGTTCCCAAGTTGAGTAAATAAATACTGATTCTTCAGTTCCTATGGACTGCTGTCTCCTTCATTTGAGTCCACCTGCTCTGCTACTCCTAACAGTGGATCAGTTCACTCAGTGGGAATTAAGCCTGGGGATTGATGTCACATTCACCAGACCTTCTAAAAGGCCAGCTTTTACCCAGGCTTTTACCCCAGCTGACCTCAGCTCAGCCATGGCAACCGTGGGAACAATGTTGTGCTGGATTCAGTGCTCAGCTATCTGTTCTCTTTTTTTAGAGCCACAAACACATCTTACAGATGTAGATATTTATACATGGAGGAGGACATTTTATTTACTACATGTATTACCTATGTCATCCCTAAGAAGTGGTGTCTGCAAAAATGTCCAAAAGAACACAAATTAATTGTAAATACTTCCCAGTGTCCGGTATTCACTTATTTCCCCATGTCTGAACATAACAGTCACCTCACTGTCAATGATCAAAACACATTTTTCACATTCTTTTTTCCATTCACTTTATGTTCCATTCAGGGTACTGTATTTTGACCCAGGGCAAAAGCAACTTTTCAAGTCAAGCCTGTGTTTAGGACCATTATGTCATAGAGGGCAGGTCTCCACAAGCTATAGCAACAACAACGCAATCAGGAGAAAACTATTTTGGTGTTAAGACAAGTCAAGTCAACTTTATCTAGAAACTGTTTTAAACAGAAATTATATGTGCTACTAAGTAGTGCTTTACAGAAAGTCAATATAGATAAAATCTCAGATGTAGAAACTGATAAATCACTACAGGACTGATGCAAGATTGAGATTTTTAAAGGATAATTTAAAGGAAACACTTGACAGATGACACAGCAGGTTATGATTACCCACTGTAAGACACATACAAGACTTTCAGGTTTCTTTAAGAGCTTCTGACACAGCAATTCAAAAGGATTTTCTCGTCAACACTAGTTGATGGATTCTGAAGGATTTGCTCCTTGAGCATTGGGAGGCTGTTTTTATTGCAGGTTTTACATACCTGAAGGTTTCTTCAATATTAATAAATATGCTACAATAAAAAAGTGCTGGTAGTGGTGAGGAAGAAATTTGAATCATATTGTCAGTGGGCAACATAGAAAGGTTAAAGTCTGTTTTCTAATAAAATAAACACTTGGGTACAAAGTTAATGGACTATAAAAATATTCTTTTCCATTTTTCTAGGTAATAGTCCACCAATAGCAGGAGGATAGCCAAGAAAACAAAAAAACAAGTTACATATCAGATCATCTAAATGTTGAGCCTGTGTTTACTGTGACTTACTGTATACTGTTGCATTGCAGCTGCTGAGCTGCTTGTGTTTGATCACCCACCTGCACTATTGTATTATGGTAATAGCATAGCATGTTGTTGTAAAGGTGCCGTGTTCTTACCTGTCTGCTGCCGCTTCCTGCTGCAGCAGCTCCCATCGCGTCTGTAAACACAATAACAAAATACACTGTAAACAATGTGCTTTTATTTTTCAGGTAGAACTAGAGCAGCTACATAACTATATTATGTATTTGATGGGGTTAGGCAACAGTCATTAAAGGGCTGAGAGAATAGAAAACACAAACAGGCTTTAAGAGAATAAGACAGATAAAATGAGTCACTCCATAATTATCAAGGGTACAACACAGTTCTTTAGTCCCTCAGTGGGATTGTCAACATGGACGTTAAAATCACTGACAGCTGCTCATTAAAGTCATCAAAAAGGTTGCACAGTATATAGGTGGCCTGTCTATATTAAGGAACATAGCTCAAGAGGAGGAATTCAGCTGAAGAGCCACATATTCAAAAGAAATGTCCATAAGACAGCTGCTTTAATGATGCTTTCATTGGAGGAAGTCATTACACAGATGGGAGGGGTTGACTCGATAAGAACAGCTGCAGCGTTATGTTGGTCTCACCATGTTTCAATTAAATACATCAAATCAAGATTGTGCTTGATAATAAAATCAGTGATTAGTTGTTTTTCCTGTCAAAGACCTGACGTTTAATAAAGCTAGAGTTAGTGTGTTTTTGTTTGCAGAACAGGTTGGACGCTTCCTGTTTTTTAGCAGATTCACCATTTTTATTTATTCAGATATCAGCTGGAGCTCGCTGCATTTTGAACACAGCCAGCTGGACATGCTGTGCTTTAATTAGGCTGTGGAGACAGAGGGTGAGTCTGATTCTGTTGTGAAGGATGAAGAGGCAGTGGGTATTGTAACTGCGATGATTGTGTCAAAACAGGTGGCGGTGGATGCTGAGGGGGGTTCAGGTGAGAGAAAATTAGAGGTAACTTTGGTATCAGCAGTGAACAGCTCTTTTATCTGGTCATTGAACTCCAAGAGGGGGGAGGAGAGGGGAAGTGTGACTGGAGAGGATAACCACATCAGTTAATTATTAAAAACATAATTTCAGTGCAATAAAATCCTCAAAATGTATCCTTAAATTGATCATTTGGAGAGCAAATGTGACATGTCCTGTCCCAAAATGATTAAAGATTCTGCTATTGATTTTAAAATGAAGCTGTCTTGCAAAACTGAAGTTTAAATTTAAGGAAATCAATCTTTAATTTCATAATTTAGAGTGAGTTTATGTCAATCACACAAACAAGTTGTAAAACACTTTCAATGTTTTTGAAATATATGCCAATTTATTCATCAGTAATACATTTACATGTAATTCAGTACATCATGTATAAGACTTGCTGAGGCTACTTTACCACAAAAATGTGAATTAATAAAACTATGTCAAATGTAGTACAATGAATTTATTCTGTTTAACTGCTTTTTATCTTTCTGTGGTACATTAATCATCTAAGTGCCGTGTAGCCAGGGGCAAAATTTACAGCTGAGGGATTATTAATAATCCTATTATAATACATCCTTATAGTGTGCACTTTTTCAGTTAAATTCTTGGGGATAATAACCTGCCCTACATCCACTCTCTGTTTGTAATTCAGCAAAAAATAGAAAGTTTAAGGGAAAGAAGTAACAAAAATGTACTCAGACTGAAGCTGGCAAAACAAGAAATACAGACAGCAGAGATGTTTGAATGGCAGTGCTGGAAAAAGTATTTCAGTATAAAGATAAAGTATAATATCTCTTACTTAAGCATCAATACCATGCTGTAAAAATAAATACTACAAAATATTTCTGTACATAAGTATTTACATTTAAAGCATGAAATGTTAAAGTACTCTGACAAGTATCAGTGTGAATGTTACCATTATATATTACACAATTGCATTATTATTAATGATGCATTAATGTGTACTGTATATAGCATGTTACTGACGATGATTTTGAATTGACAGAATTGCAGATAAACCGTTTTTGTCCATCAAATAATGAATTAAGCAACACATTTTTGCAGCTTCAGTGCAACATCTTTATAGGAATATCACAGTTCATGCTTAAACAATATTGGCCAGATGCCTAATTGACAGAAATTATGTTTTTTAGACAAACTACCACTACTTCAAATGTGTGTGAATCATAAACACTCCTTCACTTTTTATTTTATTTAGGCTGCTGATTAGAGTAAACAAGACTTTGACACTGTGATTTCAGTTTTACATTTTATTATTATTAAATATTATAATTAATAATAACTAATATATTATCATATTTTAGTATTTCATGTATACTACTACTACAGTTCAAGTATGCACATTTCACTTTAAATCTGTGCCAATATCAAATTCAGGTATATTATCAATCAACACCAATATTACTCTTGTACTATTATTATTTCTCTATATTTTTTACTAGCCTACTATTGCTTTTGTGTTAACTCATTATTTATTGTTCTTCAATAGTAGCATTGCGAAACACACATTAGACTGTGTGCTGCCTTCATACAGTCAGCTGGACACCACTACAGTTATCGATATGTTAACAAGTGAAATAAACAATGAACTTACCGCTGTGCTTCGTCTTCGCCGTCATGTCTCAGCTCTGTCTCTCTGTCGTTGCTGCAGCTTTTTCACATGCGTTTATTTACAACGGTGTGCGACTTCTGATTGGCTCGTCCTAGGTCAGCTGACGGCAACCCTATATTTGCGAAACTATCGCGAGATTTGTTGGCATTGTACATAATTATCTTGTAAGATGTGGTAACGCTGGGGTTAAAGTCTGGTTAGGATTGGGGAAAGATCATGTTTTCGGTTTAAAAAAAAAAAAAGATAACTCTCGCGAGATCTTTCGCAAATCTAGAGTTACCATCAAAACATGAACCTATGTTATTTTTCCTGCAGTCGGCCACATACATTCAGGTGAAGGTTGAAACACAGCATGGAGGATGTTGACTGCGGTGGGATTCAACCGCATGTTTACCGGGGAGGGGGAATATAAAACTTACTAACAAGAGGGAAGAGAAAACAATAGCCTGCTGTTCACTTTGTATCAACTACAATCTGATGTACACCATTTATTTTCAGAAGAACAATAGAGCAGTGTGAGACAAATAGTTTTGACTTTTTTTAGTTTTTTATAGTTTTCCTCAAACAGATGACAATATAAATACAAGGCTGGTGTAAATCCCAAATGAATATGAATTTGTTTGATCTAATCCGGCCTCTACACCACGATTGTAATGTGCTGTTTGAAAAGTGCATGCTGCTGAAATTAAGTTCATAAACCGGAAGGGACTTTTTTTAATGTTTGAATTCCTCAACTTTTGCCTGTTTGGCCAGAACAGATTTGCTTCTCATAATTTTCGAGATCATCCAAGTGCAACACAGACCAGATATGAGTCATGTTCAGCTAAATGAGGATTTAAATAAACTGGAACTGGAAAATCCGGACATGTGACATAAATTAAAATCTGAAAAGTGTTTAATTATTAAATGCATTAAAATAAATCAACAAACCATTTGGGGCAGTGTTCCTGTTGCAACAGTCCATTGAAAAACACGAGTCAGCACAAATTAGACAAACAACCTCTCTTAAATCTATATTAAAACTTTTGTAAATTAGCTTTTTTTAGTTTCATATTGGTATTAAATTGATCTAGTTTTAATTTAATTTAATTTTGCTTTATTTAATATGTATTTTATGTTTATGTTTTACTCTTTTTTTCCCCCTTCTATTTGTCTGTTCTCGTGTCTGTAAAACAAAAGCTGAAAAGCTGTAAAGTTGAAAAGTGCTACATAAATAAAGGATTTTATAGCAGACTGTAGAAAGCATACACAAACTTTACTGTCCCTTTATTTCTTACACTGTTATTTTTGTATTTATGCTCATTGTTTAATGTTCATATTTATTGTTCTTCCTTGACATCCGGACCACATTGAATTCCTTCTACTTACTACTACGTCAAATAAATCTGATCTTATACAACATGTTTACCTCCCTCTTAATTTATTGTATTTTAAATTTAGAGACCTCAAAAAACCATATAATATGTCAGGCTGACTTTTGGGGGAATGTGTATAGTTTCTTTTGCAGTAACACCCAGATCATTAGATGGTGCCAATTTCTTAATATGATGGAATAATGTAGCCATAAAAAAGGTGCACATATGATACAATCAGACAGTGTGGAAGAAGAAGAATTTTACCACCTTAAAAATACATAAAGGGAAATGAACGGTGAAAACTGGGATTTGAGGAGTTAACTAACTGCTTATAATACACTAGTGTGGCTGGTTTGAACTTGACAGTCAGCTAGAAAGATCATCTTTTATCTGGTTTCATCTGTGAAATGTCTGATATTTGTTGGCCTCTGAGGTCTAACTCAGTCTCAGCAGCAGTTTTTAACGTGAGAAATGTTTAAACATCAACTTACTGGAAAATTACTGAACAGCATGTTCAGTAATATTTATGACCACTGCTGTTTTACACAATCAGAATATTGATGACTGTGAGACTATACAAGCTGCACATACACACACACACACACACACATGCCCTGTTGTCTGCCATCTCCTTGTCGATGATGTCTCCTTGACCTCTCAGCCTGTCCAAGATAACCTGCAGACCTGTCTACTGCTGCAACGTGCAGCTCCACTATCAGTCATTATTACTGTACAGGGTCAGTCCACCATAGCCATTATGTAAAATTAATATGACTTTTAACACCCACCGAGGGCTAAACTGAAGTGTGGGTCAGACCTTCTTTAATAAATGTAGAGAAATTATTAAAGTACTCATCACTTCACTCTGGACCTTCTCTTATCCACATGGAGATTTATTGGCGAATATGTACTAACGTCTTTATTGTCCATTTATGGCACATTTTTATGACACATGCTGCAAGGCACCTTTGGATGGTCATTTTATATTATGAAAGACAGACTGTGTTACATCACACTCACTGTGTGCAACTTGCTGGTGAACAAAAGAGGTGAAAGGTCATTCTTTGTGCTGTAAGATGGTTATCCTCTATTTCACACTTGACACACAAGTTAAAGTAGTTCAAATGAAAGTTGTTTAATGAAAGTTAAACCCCATTGTTTCTGTTACCACTACAGTCTCTCTGGGACAATGTATTTCTGAACAGATAGTGTTTTATTTACACATGATTTTCTATGTCATCAGGGGTCTTGACCCTCGAGTCCCATCTCATCTCTTCCAATAGGGGGTGCCAGAGGGGAGATATAAAACCCTGACAGCTCAGTGTGAGTGAGCAGAAGTTATTCAATTAATCACACACATGCCAACTGTGACTGAATATGATTTGCCAAAAGATTTACAAATGACTGGTCTATATGTTTGTGGTCTATCATGTAATGAGCTACTTGTTTAGGGTCTTCTTAAGTTTACTGTATATGTATAGTGATTTTTAAATGAATTTTAATCAATGTATATGCTGCTAACTACCACAGCTCTATATTTTATTTTTGAATTTTATGTTTTTATAGACAACAGCAAGAGGTCAGCATTGTTGTACAATGTAACTCTTTTATCGCTGCAAAAATTTTGATATTGACTTAATAGCGACAATTATTTCAACATACTGGAGGGAAAAAACATACTCATAAAATGTCACTATACATCATAAATGGGGCCAAATTGTGCCATTTAAATGATTTTACATAGTCAGTAAATTTGAGGAAATGGCAGGTTAAACTTGTTATGATTACAAACATTTCTATTTGAAAAAGTTACATATAATTTGTTATATTTCCTATGTAAACTTTAACTCCAGAATATCTGCCTTTGGTTAGATTTCTCAGATCTCATTAGATATAAATGGCTGCATATTTGTCTGTAAGGCAATTAGAGGCTGGCTATAAAGAGAGGGGATAGTTCATTCACAGCAGGTCACTTCCTCCTGCAGAAAACACAGTTTTACTGCTCAGCTCAGGTCTGACCTCTGGTGTGAAGCTTCAACCACTGCATCAGTCAGTGTGCTCTTGGGTTTTGGCACACATCTGTCACATACACTACACTACTGTTCACGTCACAGGCAAACTGAGGGGTATAAAGCCTGACAGTCTTTAGATTTAAATAAATCATGGTCCATGACTCATTTAATAATTTGGATGTTTGTTTCAAGAGTTGTACAATAACACAATAAATTGAATTTTACACCTTTTCTTCTTCTTTTTAAAATTTTTTTTAGTGATTTAATCAGAGATATGTACTTCACCTTTACTTGACCTCTATTTCTATTGTTAATTGATTTACTGAATGTGTGGAACCTCAAGAGAATTAAAGAGAAAAGCTGGCATCACTGTAGATTTCAACTGTGAGTGACTGAGTTGTGGGAGGAAGGTAAAACTAATCTGCAGTAAATTACATTTTGTTGAGGTTGGTGCACACATCAGTGTGTGTGTGAGGTTTTTTTTTCAGTTTTCAGCTTTTGATTTGTTTCCTCCTTTCACCCCTCCAGCTTAAGTTAGTTTTATTGGATTTCCTACATTTCATTTTTGCCTCCATTTCATTCATTTTTGTTAATAAACGCCGTCTGTTTTGCAGACTTCTGCCTACAGATCTACTTCGTCAACATCCGTTTGCAGTGCCACACATCTTCTGCTCCTCATTTGGGGTGGTGGCACTTATTCTTTTTGGAAAATGCCAGAGGAAGATCTCTGTTATATTGAAAATATTGTTCCATTAAATTACATTTTCTGGGAGCTATCAGTGGAGTGTGAGTCTTTTCTCTGAATTTTGCTTTCATGGTGGACTGTGTCCCCCTGAATGCAACAGCATGGATCTTTTATGTGTTTTCAACAAAAGAGCTTGATGGCACAGATACAGGCTGCAATTAAACAACAGCTGTTAGTAAGATTCCCTTTTGGTCTGTTGTTTTCATTGGATTTATTGATAATCGGCTATTTTCACTGAAGACATTTGAACATGTCACAGTAGGGAAATCACAGGTGTAAGTAACAAAATGACTGATGGCTGCTTCTGTTCAGCTGCTTCAGTCACACTGCCATGGATTATATTGGGACACTTGAATAGCAAAGAGGGCCATCTTTAATGTTATTAGTAACATCTCTGCTACCCCACCCAGATGCATCTTGTGACCATCATCAAACAGAGGAGTCAATTCAATGTGTGATATGTCAGCGCCAAATATAGTTAGATGCAGAAAGAGACACACTAAAGAGTCAACTCAGAAATAATTGATTTGAAGGAATGACTAATCGGTGTATTTGATTACTGAGGAGAAATTGGGCTGATTACAGAATCTGTTTCTTTAAAAAAAGAAAAGAAAAAAAGATTAATTCATTTTATTAATTAAACAGTAAGTAACTGGTCCACAGACAAATAGGTGACAGTAATGCATCTTGTAATTGCTACCTGTAACTTCTAAGAAGAGGAAGAAGAAGCCTGACTCTATTAGAGAGACCTCACTCAAAGACAGTCTGACAGCTCAAACTGCAAATGTTCATAGAAATGAGATAGAACTCAGTCACAGTAATCTGATTAAAAGCTATCCATTGCTGCCCTCTGATTTAGGATCTAAGCTGCCGTGGTGTCGTCAAGGATGAAAGACCTCAAAGATGAACAGAAATCAACATCTATTATCTAGGAAAGCGCATGCTGTAGCAGATATGTCTCAACCATACAGCCAATACTGTGGAGGGCCACTCACTGAAACATCCAAACCTGCAGAAATTGACAACATTTCCGAGAACAAAAGGGAGCAACAACTAATGTCTTCATCTTTGTTCTCTGTGTATTGATGCTCTTCTGCAACACTGTGCTGAGCACTGCTCTACAGGTGTGTTTGTGTATCATGAGTGTGAGTGTTTGTCAGGTTAAACAGCACCATTTGGTGACACAAGTGACACTTTTGACAAAAGTTTATAATACAAACAGACAAATATACTTTACACTTGAAGGTGATCAGACCTCTGACCACATTAGCTATATCTTATTTACCTCCTTAAATACATTTCATATAACAAATACATAACATACAAATGTATTTGTTATATTCAAGTTAACGTCCACAATAGTGTCATGTGTATGGTGGAGTGTGAAGAAAGAAAGCAGCTTGCATATTTAATGGACTACAGTTGAAAATGAGCCAGATTTCTGACACTGGCACGTTTACAGACATGTTCATTTATGTGTGTTGTTGTTGTATCATCTTTGCTGTGGCATTAAAATGTAAAACTTACTAAGGTGTTTTGTTGTTGTTGATGCCTAAAAATGATCCATTTAGACTTTTTTTTCAACTTCACCACTCTCCCTTGGTCCTTACAGAATTGGATTACTTTAACCAAGAAAGACAGTGGACACACATAAATACACACGCACATACATTTTTGCCAAAAACATGAAACTTAGTACAAAAGTTGGATGACCTCTCGTGTGGAATTGTAATCAATTGTTGATCCCATGACCTTAGCACCATCATCATCAGGTCAAAAGTTCAACTTGTGCAATCATTTTTTAAATACTTGCAAAAATAATGATGCTCCAAATCAGTTTCAGCTGGGTTGTAGTTTGTGTTTAGTGCTAATTAACAAATGATAATGTGCTAAACTAAGATAGTGGTAAACAATATATTACCATATTTATTATCCTTGACAATAAATGAATGAATGCATAACATGAATGCAATAAGGAGAAACTGCTCATCACAATGACAAAAACTAAAGATGAGAAGATGCTATTGCCAACACTTTCACTTTTTTTGTTTGTTTTTAACAGATAATTGATTTCAATGGATTTTTATAATAAGATAATTCAAACCAAAAAACTTCAGATAAGGAGAATTTTAATGTATGTGTGTGACGTGTTAATCGTTTAGCATCACTGTGTTAGCCTCCCTGTCATGTTCATTGATTAAAGTCAAAGCTCCAACAACACTTGTAATATAGAAGCTGAAACACGTTGGTCTATAATAAAGTTCTTTACTACAAGTGTTGCTGGGGCTTTGACTTTCTTCATACTTTTTTCCCTTCTCATGCACCTTGGAAGTATAGGGAAATTGTGCCAGAAACCTCCACTGTGTTGCTTGATTAACAATTTTTCTACTATACAAAATAAACAATAGAGGGATAGGGTTAATCAAATGTTTGAATGTGTTGGGGGGCCAGAGAAAATAAATATTTTTACAAGGTGTCTGAAATTTGTTGTGACACCCCTGCTCAAAGAGTCAGATTTAATATGGTAGCCTAAATATTCATGGCTAACAGCTCAGGTCAAATCACGTGTTTTCTCTGACAAGTAAAGGTGTAAAGAGCATAGGTAAAGAGTTTAAATGCCTCCCACTCCAACTAAAAAAATCCTTACTATGCTAATCCCAGGAACATTGCATACATGTATATAATCTCAGCAATTTCTGCATATTGCACATTTATATATTGTAGATGTATTTATGCAAAGATTGTTTACTCTATTTAGTATTTATATATTTTTATTTATTGTATCACTTTCAACCTTACACTGCTACTTTTCCCCCACTATGTAGCTTGTGTCAATTTGAATTTCTCCCAAGGGGGATCAAATAAAGATACATCTTATCTTGTTTTAGCATTTCAAGTTAAATCACGTGTTTTTTCGGGCAAAGTAAAGGTGTAAAGAGCATTGATTAAAGAGTTACAGAGCATCTTGGCAGCTGGTCGTGTCTACAAGATAACCCTAGAGTTGCGAAAGCTCTCGCGAGAGTTATCATTTTAACCCAAAATATGACCTTTCTATAACCTTAACCAAGTGTGTTTTTGTGCCTAAACCTAACTAGACATAACCCTAACCAAATCATAATTATTTCAGCAGAATGCCTGAACATTAATAATCAATGAAATACAAATCTCGCGAGGGCTTCGCAAATGTAGGGTAACCAACTGTAGAAACGACCCAGCTTTAAGATTCAGCAGGTTTGCTCTCTGCTCTCCAGTAGTCGCTTTGCTCCGCGGGCAACGCTGGCGCTCGCCGATATTTCCAGCTCGCTGTGGATTGTGGGAGAGACGAGGACACTGCCCGAGCTTGTTACCGGAGACATTTTTTTTTCGCCGTGCCCTGCATTTGTAAGTACTCCACCTGGGTTCGCACACCGCCGTTCCGGGTCGAGTATGGTCGCTTCTTGTCGGCCGAGCCTCTCTCCTTTCACCGGGCTGAGGTGTTAACGTTGCCATTTCGTGGTTTTTCTGGCATTAGAGGCCGACAGCGGAGACCGAGCCGCTGGAGCTGACAGGCAGGCAGGGGAGGGGAGGAGGAGCGGGCAGCTGCTGCCTCTCTACCGGGATTATTTCCACCCGAAAGCTCGCTGACCTGAAACGTAAAACGTCCTCATATCGTTTGTTGGTTCGTTGGCACAGTATGTAGATAGAAATAAAATGAGATAAAGACATCCGGTGGGCTCTTGACATGCAGAAATATGTCTTGTCAGTGGCCAGCAGGAATAAATGCCCAGTGTGGCGCTTAAACCCACCTGCACCTGGCCGGAGTGCAGAAATGCCGCAGATGTTATAGACAAAAAACATCTGTTTCTGCTTTCTGTTGGTCTGTAATGTTTTGTTTGACATGGTTTAGCTTGTGAAATTGAATTTAAGAAAATACTCTGGCCTATGGTGGGGGCTAATTGATTATCAGTACAAACAGCTAATTGGTGTCTGCATCTGGCACACTAACGACATAAATGTATCATTTATTATTTTGACGTGACGACATAATCTACTAGATTGATTTGGGATATTAAAAATAGTTTTAATAATATATGAATTTAACCCCCAAAATCATATATATGCATATTAAATATAGCTAATAATAATTTAACAGTGTTAGGATGCTAATGGGTTAATAATTAAATATTTGTTTGCAGCATTATCCTTGTCTTCCTTCAGTTTATGTGACATCCAGGCTGCTCTGTAACATGAGGGTAATTTAAAGAAAACACAGAAAGCCTGATTTGAATCTTTGGTAATTACTGCACCAACATGCTTAATGAATGGGAGTCATGAAGCTGAGCAGCATATTGTGTCCTAAATCACCTTGGGTTAGTCATCAACATAAACATTTAGTGTTATGCTTGACAAGGAGAGTTTATTTTTTTCTTTTTGGCAATAAATAGATGTAATCAGAGGCTTCTGTATGTGTTTATAGAGAAATCACAGACTGTAAAATCAGGAGACAAAGCCCATTCACACTTTGATGCTCCTGTAAGAAAGTTTCATTCAGTGTGCTGTTGCATTATCTTAGCACAGACCAAATGTAAATTCACAGTGAACCAACATGAGTCATTCTTTTGGATGCATTCAGGGGAGTAATAGTCACTAAGTTGACTTAAGCGGAGCATAACTTACTCGTGATGACAACAATAATATTTTTATGAATTGTAAGGGGTTAGATGTGGATGTTGGAGTCCCATTCCTGCTACACAAGCTCAGTTGTAAGGTGTCACAATGTGTCGGATCTTCCACACACTTATAAATATGTACAAGAATTGCATTTACTTTGTTGTGACACTGTTGAGGAAACAGGCTAAATGCATTACTGTCATACTGAGAAGAATGTTCCATGTTTTCATCCTGCAAAGAAAAACATCACCAAAGTATAATTTTAGTAGGTTTTAAGCGCCAGAATTTATGTTTTTAAATTATTCAGTGATTTCCACCCAGTCCCAGGAACAGGAGCGATCAGATCCCCTAAGGTCCAAATGCACGGAAAGTATCTGACGCAATTGTTTTGAAATACACCTGTACTTTTAAATGGCCGAATGCACAACAAAAGTGTTACAAGGCATGTCAAACTGCCTTGATGCCCCTATATTGACCTTGTTTTATATTTGTGGTGTCAAATGATGAATTTGCAGTATTCAAATTTAGTAAAGTTTGGGGTGGTTTTTGTCAGTTTTTTACAGATTTTGTCTAATGCATTTGTTTCACCATAAAATGACAAGAAAGAAAAGTAGTAATTTCCTGAGTTGATGGATTATTGTTAATGTGTCCCTGCAGAGCCTGACACTGGTAGCTGTCTCAGAATCATGTCCAGCCGAGGAGGAAAGAAGAAGTCGACTAAGACGTCCCGGTCCACCAAGGCCGGGGTCATCTTCCCTGTGGGGCGCATGCTGCGCTACATCAAGAGGGGCCTGCCTAAATACCGCATAGGAGTGGGAGCGCCTGTCTACCTGGCTGCTGTCCTTGAGTATCTTACTGGTGAGTCAACACTGTATGTACTTAATACTGGTAGTTTTATGTGTTCGTTGTTTCAGAGAAGACTCAGTATTAATACAGTAACTACAACTGAGAGCTGCGTGTCTGCATCCGAGTGCAGTTGTCACTTTACTGTACTTTATGACACTACTCTGAAGTGAAAGTTTTTTAAAAATGTTCAATTTTTTTGACATCAATGACTGAAATTTTTTATATTTAGTGATATAAAAAATAAAGTAATGCAGCCAAAAACGCAACTGCTGCATGTACAAATTAGAAACCTTTCCCACACAAACTTGCCAACACCAGCTTCAGCTTTGAGATACGACAGGCTGTGATTACTGATGAGGACGCACTTTAAAGCTGTATATTCAG
Source organism: Scomber japonicus (assembly GCF_027409825.1). Lineage (NCBI taxonomy): Eukaryota > Metazoa > Chordata > Actinopteri > Scombriformes > Scombridae > Scomber > Scomber japonicus. Next base: position 11,663,108 of record NC_070590.1, on the reverse strand, counting down.
AGATTTCACAGTTCAGAAATCACCTAATCTCTTGGTATTTGCAAAAAAAAAAAGTTGATGGGCTACATTTGGAGGCTTGCATGCACTGAGTGTAGTTCTCACATATAATGATTCATTTTTACACTATACTATTATTTATAAATCATAAGGACCATGTGAACGTTAATTCAGTTCATCTAAGCATTCAGAGGCATGAGTTTTTGCTCTAAAATATTTATTGATGAGCTCTCCTGATATTTTCCCTTTTACGATCGTAGCGGAAATCCTGGAATTGGCGGGGAATGCTGCCAGAGACAACAAGAAGGGTCGCGTCACACCACGACACATCCTGCTGGCCATTGCCAACGATGAGGAGTTAAACCAGGTCAGTCGCTGCTTGAAACTTGATATTATGTCACATTTATTTTACCATTTGATCTGCTACTTGAAGGACACCAGTGTTGTTTTCTTACCTTACTTTCAGCATGGGGCTATGTGCATTAACTTAATTCTTTGACTTTGTCTTGCTGTCTCAGTTGCTGAAAGGTGTGACCATCGCAGCAGGCGGAGTCCTGCCCAACATCCATCCAGAGCTGCTGGCTAAGAAGAGAGGCGCAAAGGGCAAACTGGAAACACCCGTCTCACCGGCCCCTGAGAAGAAACCCAAGCCGGTTAAGAAAACAGTGGCTAACAAAATGAGTGGGAAAAAGGCAGGAGGGAAGGCGAAGGTATGGCATGATGTTAACAGGCCACATGATTAGTGCTGAATGTGGGTAAAGTTTCATTACTTGTACTTACTTTGTAATGTTTTTGGATCGTTTTAAGCATGTTAAAATTAAAATTAAAACTAAACTAATAGCTTATGAAGAAATATGATTTTAAAAAAGAAAAGCTTGTGTTTACAAAGCATACCCAATAACCTGAGCTGGATCTCCAAATTAAAGGAGTGATTTATTTGAAATAGACTTTTAGGTTAAAGTAGGAAAGTATTGAGCTCTGTCTTGCAGTCGAGCGCAAATTCATAGACATGTCAGACATGTTGACTCCAGTTATGTAGACCTGAGGTCAATGCCATTCAAACACTTGATTTTATATAAATAAGGACATGAAACTGAGGAGAATAAAATGAGAAATAAACAGATAAATGTTGACATCTCATTGCCAGCATTTTCTCAAACTTGGAAATCATTACTAAACAAAATGAGATCTGGACTGATGCTTATATTTAGCTATTTCCTGATGTTCTTAGCTGATTTAAAATCTTAGTAAGAAAAGAGTGGGGACAAGTCCAGAAGATTTAGGTCAAGTTTTAGGGATCAAATGTCTTGTTTTGTCCGACCAAATGTACAAAACCCAAAGATGCTCAGTTTACTTTCATGTGTGGCAAACAATAGCATTTAATTTTTACATTGAAGAGTTTGAAAAGAGCAAACATGGTGTATTTGCTTAAGAAATTACTAAAAGATGCAAAGCTCTGTAGCTGACTCTGACCTCCCAATAGAGGGAGACAAGAGGAAATAATATTGCTGTATTTAGCATCACATAGGGTCAACTATTGTGTACTTTGTCCTCAACAGAAACAGGGTGAGGTGAGCAAGGCGGCATCGGCAGACAGCACTACAGAGGGATCTCCAACCGACAGCTTCACCGTGCTCTCAACCAAGAGCCTCTTCCTGGGTCAGAAGGTCAGTTTTCTGTCAAATCACAGATACACTAACCTCACATCAACACTCAGTATAAACAGTAACTTTTTAATGATCCTTTTTATGCCCTTAAAGGTATACTATGCAGGATTTGTCGAATAGTATTTGTAAACACAACATTTCCAGAGCGAGAAAGAGAGTGAGAGCGGCTGTGTTCAAGTGAACTAGGGAGTGAATGAAGAGAGGGAGTGGCAGTAGGGAGAACAAAGCCATGACGCAGATAAGCAAAACGTTATTTTCATTTTCATCCTGTCCGCTGCGGCCTCTGTGCTCTGGGTGTGTGTAGCTCAGCCCCGCCCTCGGTCAACCAGACACACAGACCTTCAGCTCTTTATTATATCCATGATATAGACAGAGAGCAGAGGAAAGAGACAGGGATTTTAACTGGTTGCTACGCTACGAGTCCCTACCTCACACCCTGCACGCTGTTATGGGCTGGGAGTTGAAGACCAGAAACATCCTAAACAAAAGAATAAGAAAATACAAGCAGATTGTTATTAATATTATTATTATTATTATTATTATTATTATTATTATTATTAGGTTTATCTGCAGATAAATGCACTGCCTGACACTTCTAGTGGGTCATAAATGGTGATTGTGAGATTATATTTTATTCTGTACATTTTTTTAAGGAAAATCCTCCATAGTATACCTTTTTAAGAGTCTGATAAGACACAAACTAGCAAACTATTTCAACTTAAATTGTTAGATCTAGCTACTTAATATATTGACCTGTTTCTTATTCAGTCTGTTATTAATATGATATGTATTATGTGGTAATGTTTTCTCCATTAGTCATCTGTTCTGTCTCACAGGAGGAAAGTTGTTTGTGATATTTTGTCCATTAATTGCTTCACCTCCTTACAAGTCTGCTTTGATTCATTAAACTTCATATTAGAGCTACAGAGTAGTGACACAGAGCTTGAACTATAATAGCTACAATCATGAATGCTGTGTTAACTGTGTGTCTATCACTGATGTGTAAGCCATAGACCCCCCTCCTCACTTTAATCCCTTTTAACCTTTTTTTATAGAGTTGAAACATGGAAGTAAATTTGTCTGAAAGTTCCATCTAAGCCCCATCAAAGTTTTCTTTTATGTTCAAGTAAGATCAGAGAGATCAGAAGCTTATAAAAATAGATATGAGTCAGAAAGAGATAAAAAGGCAGGAGAACGACACTGCTTGTAAGAGAATGAATTACTCAACAATGATGCAAGAAGTGTCACAGATTCCCTCTTCCTGATGTTAAAGAGAGATAATACATGATAATATTTGCTGATCTATTTTGATCTCTGCTGGAAATATGACATTGCACACTCAGTTTGGGCAAAAAACTGTCATTTTATTCTCATGTTATACAACAATGAGGGAGGACACAGAGTTGACACAGGACTGGCTGATTGTTTTTATACATTTATATATTATGTCATGATCTGATGAGTCAAAACCCTCTATTAACCCTCCTGGATGTAAAAAGTCAAATCCCCTAAACAAATATGGGAATTTACTTATTGTTTCAGCTCAGGTGTGACTTTGGCACTGCATGCTTTGGTCTACCATGCATATGCTAATACATAGTGTACACTAACACTGTATATACATAGCTGAGTTATTAACCTGGCTTAATGTACAGTAGTGGTGGCACATACATTTAATTGCATCATTTGTCTTTTACTACATATTCAGTTTTAATAGTTCTGTGTTTATTGCTGCCACCATGACAAAAAAATGCAAAAAACAATCTTTCTGGTCCTTTTTTAAATAACAAGAGCATCTTTACATTATAACCTGCTAGTTTTATCATTGTTTTTTCTCATTATAAGGAGGAAAATAACATGTCATACTATGTAAGCTATGATATTATTAGTTAAAACTATAACTAGACTTGAAGCATGTTATGAATAATGACATACAGGCAGAGGAGATAATTACTGTGTGGTCACGTTTCACTCACTGTTAAAGAAGAACTGCTGAAATACACAGACTGACACAACAACAGCAAAGCTTGGTTTTAACTGCTTTTCATTTTATGATTGTTTGCAAATCATCCACGTGAATCACTTCCTGATGCAAATGCATGTTACTATAGTTGCACATATACGCTGCTTACACACATCACTTCCTTGACAGGTGGATTTAATAAAAGTTAAGATTAAATTCTAAAATCAAATATTTGATGGTGATAATAATAATAGTAATACTAAGAAGAAGAAGGAGAATGATAATAAATCCTGTGGTCTGCCTGTTTGTCATAACATCACCTACAATTACAAGAAAACATTATCATTATAATTAATAAATAAAGAAATACATTTTATCAAAACTGCAAGTACTTTTTTGTCCTAGTGACAGCAATACCCTACTGTAATCAACACCTGTAGCATTTAAAAATATATTAATATTGTATTGATTTTTGAATTTACACAGTTTAAAATATGAGTCGAAACACAGCCTGTCTGGATATCATGGTGTTTACTTATTTTTTTGTATTATATGTATATGAAATTCAGCTTAAACTGATTGAACTGAATGAGTAGGAGCAGCATTTAGATTATCTTTATTAGTAAAATGGCTCCGTACATGATTGTGTAGCTGACCCACAGATTGCAGCAGCTGTTGAAATCAGTAGAATGTAATTAATCAAATGAATGCAGTTAACGTCCCACTGATTAACGTAATGAACCCACAAATAGAAAAGCTAGTCTGTTTCTGTTTTATAGACTTCATTCTTGTAGCTGCACATTTCCTGCCTGAGCTTTTTTTGCCTCTCAGTGTTTTATTCAGTGTCAGTCTCTCACGCTGCTTTCTCTATCACTGCTGACGGGGCGATGATCTGGGTCTTTATCATCAAGTCTTCCTTTTAAATCCTTAGGGGATGTTTGTGTAATAGATAACTTGTGAATCTTAAACTCTGAGACACTAACAGGATGTAGTCTGTCCATTTGAGATTCTTAGCATTTAAAAGGGTACCTTGACATTTTGACTTGACTTTTTACTGTACTCTTTTGCCAAGTCACAGACTGTTGGTAACTGTTTGCAGTCACCCTTCAGTCTTCCTGAAATTGCATCTTCCCCTGAAACTATAGGACACAGGTAGCCAGTATAAATGTCTCTAAATGTTTTTTCATAGCGTAACATGAATAAAAAGACCACTGACTGACTATATGGGAACAGCAACATTAAAGGGACATTGCAAGATACAGTATGCAGGAGGTAGATAGAATAATAACCAACCATTGATAATGGAGTAAAACTCTTAAATAACTTAATTATAATTACTTCTAAAGCTTCTAAACTGGCTCAATTTATGTTACAGTACTACTTTGACCTTGTGGCCACTCTCTGTCTCATTGACATTGTGTGAGGTCACGCTGTGTTCTTTGACATATTTAAAATTAATCGGCAGCACATTTTTTTTGATAATTGATTCATTGTTTTAGTCATTTTTCACACAAACATTTCCAACAATTCTCAGGCTCCGGCTTCATAATTGTGAGGACTTGCTGTTTCTCTTCAACAGTCAATTGAGCATCTTTAGTTTCTGGACTTTTGGTAGGACAAAATAAGCAAATTGGAGGCATCACAGCTGGCTTGAGGAAATTGTTATTGGCATTTTTTCACCATTTAACATTTCATATCGAGAAATAACCTGCATGAATCAATAATGAAAATAATCGTTAGTTGTAGTTCTACACTTGAAGATAGATAATTTGGCCACCTTGCTCCTCTGTTTTTATAAACACTGTAAAAACTTGTACATCAAGTTGCTCACAATGAGATGGGTATAATCGCTGACAAATCCTAAAAGCATGCATAAACCTGATGTTAATCACCTTTCTAGCACACTAGCGGTGTTGTAATTGTTAAGTATTTTTACATAAGGAGATTATTTTCTCTACTCCTTGTGTACTGTGTACTTAACCTGTTACTCTACATTTAACATACATACAGTACATGTAGTGTTGACTCACTTTGTTAAATAGGTATATTAAATATTCTCTTTTCCAATCATCAAAAAGTCAAGGTATCCCTTTTAAGCTGCAGTGTGAATCTAATTTTAATGGCTTTGCTTCCTCCCCTCTTCCTTCTTGCCCCCTCCCTACCTCCTCGGCATGCCCGCCCCCTCGCTCCCCTCCGCCTCCCCCTCCGCAGCTCAACCTTATCCACAGCGAGGTCAGTAACTTGGCTGGCTTTGACGTGGAGGGGGTCATCAACCCCACCAATGCTGAACTTGAACTTAAAGATGATCTAGGTGAGCTCCCCCTCTCAGCTTCTCAGGTCCAAGTGGGGTTTTGAGATTTAAAAAAAAAAAATCCTTGAATGTTGAACAGCTTGAAAACTTAAATAAATCCTCAGCGAATCAGAACTTGAAGAACAAAGTTTCACCATCTTGCCCCAGGTCTGCTCAATTCACACTGCGGGTAACTTGGGTGTTTGGCTTAACTGCAACTCATTATTTTAAGTTGCTATTTAAAAGGGAAAAAAATCAGGAATGTGTTTATTTTTATTATGAAAAAGTTGTTTAAAAAGCCAATAAAACAAAAAACCAGGAATCCATTGTCATAAACCAGTCATTATGTTTTTATACACTTAAAGGGAATCTGGTGCATAATCTGAAGGTCATTGGTGTTTTCTCTGCGTGTTTCTTTACACTTTCAATGACTGTTTTTTATTATTACATTTTCCTCTTAAAGCAGGAAATGCACATTTTAGACTAATGGGAATATTGAATGAAATGGTTGAAAATCAATATAAAACAATCTGTTCCTTGTATTTGGAAAATTAGTTTTAGGTTTAATACAGCTACAGAAATGAACCTATGCAAATAATATTTTTGGCTGATTTGATATTGTCCTTAAACATCTCAGTAAGACATATTTGCTGTAAATAAAAGCTCAGTCAAATAACTTAAAAATGACAGTAGACACCAGTGAAAGATGCAGCCATTCTCCAAGCAGTAATTACTCATTTGTTGCTGCAGGTTAAAAATAAATAAAGAAATAAATCTTAGAACAGCTCGAACTAACGTGTCATTTTTGCATGCGCTTATTGAAATGCTGGTAAATGCGGCCCCCATCTTTCAAAGTCAAAAGTTAAAGTTCCTTTATTGTCATTATATTGTGAACAATACAACGAAATTAAAAGTGCCGCAGCAGAAGTGCTTGGTAATGATTGCTTGGTAATGATTGCTTGGTAATGATTGGAGGGCGGTCAGCTCTGAAGGATATAAAAACACCTTGTTGGTGTTGCTCGCAGTGTGAATACATGATGAGGCCTTTTACTTTGATCCTCGGTGACCTCAAGTATCTTGCAGATCAATAGAACATCATAAATAAAACACATTTCTCAGAAGCAATACATGAATTTCTGTGGTGACATTCAATGATTTTTACCAAAGCCCCTCAGAGCAGGGATCCTGCTTACTCTTCCTATCATGTAGATGTGTGAAAGTTCATTCCAGGTTATCTTCCTTTCAGGTGGCTGCCAGACATTTGTAATGCTTGATAATCATTTTAATCCCAGAAAAACAATTGGACTGAAATAAAGCATCAATTTACAGAAGAAAAACTGACATGAACCTCTGTTAGCCTGACTGTTAGGTGGTTCACCTGGAGTGGGATCATAAAATTCTTGACTTATCTTAATGAGGCAAGAAATTAGGATGACACAATTAGTCAGAGAACTGATTTAAAAACGAATTAAGTATTTTAAAATATACTCTTCCATTAAGACTTGTGTATTGATAAGTATAAATTTAAAAATGGGGTAATCAATTGTAGTTCAGTGTTGTTTCTTTGAATAAATCTGACTAAATGTGCAGCCCTGCTTCCTAATTACATTATGTGACCCACCATGTTTTCAGTTGGCTCTTTGTTTCCTGTGATGTCATCAGCCAATAAGGAGCGCACTCACTTCTCTCTCTTTTCCTCCTGTTCTTCACTCTCATCCTTTTGTTCTCTCTACTTCTTTGTCCCATCTTGTTACTCCTGATCACTCTGTGTTTTTTACCACCATGTTTTTTGCCTGTTGTTTGTTGTCGTTGTCATCTGTAGTTGCAAGTTGTCCAAGCCGACATTTCCATCGTGGAGAGCGACGCTGTCGTTCACCCGACCAACTCCTCCCTCTATACAGGTGGTGAAGTAGGTAAAGGAACCATTGATGCCACCGAGACCACGACTGCCTGTCTGCGCTCTCTCTGCATATTCCAGATAGTCTGCACTGCAGTCTGTGGACAAACATCACAGCAGCATCACAGTTTATATTCTGCAGTGTTTATTTAGCTGAAGCTCTTCTGCATACAGTATACAGACCTGCACGATAGCAGAACTTCTAACCCAGAAACCACTCCTTTCTATAGTATATATGTAAATGAGTGAAACTCCAACTGACAGAAAGTCACTGTATGATGAGTGAAAATTAACTTGCAGAGGCTTGAATTGAGCAATCAGGGACTGTTTTGAAAACAAAAAATTATTTGTTTATATGCTTGTGGGGAAACTACAGTTTCCAGGATTTGAAAGTCAGCTGCCAAAGAGCATTACATTCACACACACTGTTTTCAATTATCCCAACCCACAAGACAAATTCAAAGTTGACATTGTGAAAAGGATGATTTGAACCCAATAGTTTACTAAAAGCAGAATGAACGAAGCTCACTGCTTAACCTGGAACACTTCAAACCTGAAAAGCTGCACCGGCCTAACAAAGGTGCAAATAAACACAGGATCATCCAGGGAAAAACCTACACCAGGCTCAACTTTACCCGCAATGCAGTGTCAATAATGTATTAATGATATTAATAGTGCTTGTTGCTGTGATATCTTCTCATAGTCATAGTCATAGACTTTGCAGTGTTTTGGATCAATTTTAATTGTCTCACTGGTAGCTGAAGTTTGACACCCTCACCATCACAGCACCTTCGGTTGTCTGAATGCAGCACTGTTATCAGTCTGAACGCCTGATCTGTCCGCTCAGTGATCCATATCCAACATTGACTATAGTAAATGTTCACAGTCTAATGAAACTTTTAAGTCTTTGCAAGTTTATTTTCACAACATACAGATAAATGAACAGAACTGCAGCCTGCAAATCAGACATAAATGTGTAAAACAGGGATGACCCTCGTGTTGCTGTTGTCACCTTTCGGCGCTTCAGTGTATAACCATCAAGAGTTAGGGCATCCGAGTGCTGTTAGCCATGTGAGAGATGAAGTGGTAACAGAAATGTGATCTACACACAGTCGAGCGCATCATGTAAAGCATACACGACTATATTTCTGTCGGTGTAATTGTGAAACCATGCTGCTGCTGCTTGTTGGTTTTATTTATTTATTTATTTATTGTACCACTTGACTGAAAACGCAGGCTGTCTTGGACTCGCTTCATTTCCTGTAACTTCCATCCCCTCGACTGTGCTGTCAGTTCATTTTCTGACTGAAACATTTATTTCCTCAAGTCAAAATTCTGATGTTGAATTAATAAGCGAAGGAATGTTAAACTGTCCTTTTATCTGCTTGTTTTTATTGGCTGTTGTAAATGATTAACTTTTAAAACTTAAAAGGTTGGCATTAACTGTATGGTGCTCTCTGGCTCTGGTGGACTTGAATCACCTCCTTTCTTTCTGGTTTCCTTTGTGCCTTCTCTCTTTAGCTCTGAGTAAATCTGAAACAGTGCAATCAAAATACATAGGAAAAAAAAACAGTTTCCTTCCCTAATGCCTTCACAAATTCTAGATGTATGTTCCTCTTCTTCAGAGTTGAACTTGAATCACTTCCTGAACAGTTTTTTACCTGAAATGTTTGTGCGAACAAGGTCAACAAAGCTTTTACATTTTCATCTGGAACAGAAACACTTGTTCAGTGTTTAATTTGAGGGTAAAAGAACATACTCTCGGTCTTCTGTAAATGAGCCAGTATGTGAGGACAGAGGGAAGTAATTAGGGACTGGAACTTTTATACATTAGTTTAAATGACTCAGAATGAGTCATGTGGAAAATAGCAGCGTTGAATCTTTGCACTTCATTTGTGAAACTTTTCCTTGGTCTTACAAAACAAAGTAACAGAACTTCAGTGCTGCTGCGTGAGAGATGGGATCTCAGAGATTCAGAGAGAGGCCAAGTGAAATAGTTGACAGCATTGTTGACAGCCTGCCTACCTGTCTGTCTACCTGTCTCCATGTCTGCCCGCTTGCCTGTCTGTTTGTCTGTCTGCATGACCATCACCTCTTCTCTTTTCTGCTGTCTTTCTATCTGTCTGTCTGTCTGTCTGTCTGTCTGCAGTACATGAGGATGTGATCACCACAGTATTGTCTTCCACTTACAGGCTCTGCTTTGGAAAAGAAGGGAGGGAAGGAGTTCACTGAAGCGCTGCAGGAGCTGAAGAAGAAAAATGGCCCTCTAGAGGTGGCTGGTGGTAAGTGTTCAGTGCAGAAACAGTTTAGATTTGGGAACCAGTACCTGCTTCTTACCTTGTGTTTATACAGAGACTCAGACCGTCTTATCAGCACAGTTTCTATTTTGTGCCTGAGTGTCTAGTCAGTGACATTCAAGGACTGTTCTTTCATCTCTTGCACATACATTTGATCATCGTTGAGTTCCTGCTGTCTGTCACAGATTCACAGTAAGTTGAATTACCTTTGTGACTATGAATGTGCCTCAGTGTTTTCATTGCAAAACTGCTCTGAATATGATTTATTATTTTTAAAAGTGAAGTTCAATATCATTCTACCAACAACCCCTGCTGTGCACTTGTTACACATTCATAGTTTAGCCTGACAAGTTTTCCACTTCTTGAGTGAGAATTATGTAGAATACCAATAGTTAGATATTAGTCCATGCTATTTGGCAGCCAAATGCAGCTTGTTGTAATAATTCCTCACCTTTCATTCTGTATGGTTAAGCCAGTGAGGAACCATCAGAAAATGGAAAATATTTTATTCTTATTTTATTTTATCCATTTTATAATATATTCTTAGTCATTGACCATACAATCTATATGTTTTTAAGTCAAAATTAATCTTCCTATCATTATAAGAAAAGACCAGAAAATACATCCCTGTTTCCCACCCAATCAGGATCTCATGGTTTCACTAGTTACTAGGTAGAAAATATGTCAGGGAGCTCTGTGGTTGGAGGTCCTTCTGTAAATTTGACATTAAAACTAACCAATCAGATTGCACCTCTAGGAGGGAGGATTCATCTATCCATAAAATGGTGACAACAGCTAGACACTAGGCAAACACTGACATTTCAGCAGTTCCTTTCAACTGAGGAAAATAGAGGTATTTATTTATTGTTACAAACATTTCTGCGTGAACATGACATGGCCGTTGAAATTTGGGTTTAGCTGGTTTGATCAAACAACATGACACAAGACAAAGCAGCAGGTCCAGAGCTAATATTTAATCATAATTTAGGTTGACATGTTTGTTCCTAAGATGCCAGTTTTGCTTCTTTTTTAAATACAAAGCAGGAAGAGAAATTCTTCTTTAACCTGTTTGACTTTTTGTGACATTTCCTGCTGCAGTTAAAAATATTCACATATCTCTCTAAGCTTCTGCTTTGTATTTTAGAGGTGCAATGGTTCAATGGAAAATTAATTACCAAGTATTTTGATAATCAATAAATCATTCGCTGTTTTTTTCTTTAAGGAACAAGCCTAAACATTTGCCAGTTGGAACTTCTAAAATGCATTTTTCTAACATTTTATAGGCAAAATAAATAATTGATTAATGTTGGAAATAATAATCAGATTAATCGATAATTAAAATACTTGTCAGTTGCAACCCTGTTGTATTTGTTTTTCCTCTGATTTTTGTTTTTTTCACACTGCCTCGCTTTGGTTCAGGAACAACTCAGGATGACATTAAAGTTTCACAATTTGACTTTTAGTGTCGGCATAAAAGCTTTCCTGAAGTCCATATTGATCCACTCAAGCGCCACCCAGCTCCTATGACAGTGATGTCAGTGTGTCCTGTAAATCTGTCTTCTCACACACACGCGCACACTCACACACACACATGCACTAAGCAAAACAGGGCCAGGTCCTTTTGGCTTCCACATTAAGCAAATGATGTCAGGACACTGCAGTAAAGATCAGCCCATTGGATATGAACACACGTTTCACACACTCAGACTGATTCATTGTTCTCTTAAAGGCTAAATGTCGTCAGAGCTTCCTTTATTATTGAACCACCGCAGACTTTAGAAGTTTCAGTGTCACATGCACAAATACACTTTTTATAGAAACAGTGACTACTTGGATATTTTTGTCATGAAAACGATCAAAGGCATTTAGTACTGGCACGTAATATCAGTCCTTGGTGACTTCAGTCTTAAATTAAAGACATCAGTCTACAGAGAGCCATATTGTTTGAATCCTTACAGATTATTTTATCTTTCAGTCCATTTGTCTCCCTCTTTCTGCCCGTCTCTTATTCTTACTCCATCTGTCTCTCTCATTATCCATCACTCACACTCACTTTTTCAAGCACTCCCCACCTTCACCACTTCTCTTTCTCTCTCACATTCAGCCAAGTTAGCTCAGCATCCTAATCCCGGGCTGTGTGGAGCTCATAAATAGATTACCAGGTGACTGAACAGCGAGCCAGCAGAGCCTGTTAGGGATTCTGGGAATCTGGATCAGCCAAATGGTCATCCTGACCAAACCTGGTTTGAGAACATTTGTCAAACAAGTTCTTCAGGATGTTGTAAAATATTGTTGTTTTTAAAGCATTTGTTCATCTGGATTTAGCAAGTAAATTTACCTGTTTGAGGGCCAGTCAGGTACCAGAGTTACTCCCAAAGTCATTCAAACAGAAGTTTTATACATTTTTATCTTCCAAAGTTTGTTTTTCTTTATAATGGATGGTTCTTTCATAAGTCATCGACTTCATAGATAGTAAATAAAAATAATTTATGGGAAGTGTTAGATGATAAATGTGAGCTCTGTAAGTTTCTAAGTTTATTAGTTATAACCAGTGAAATTCATCTAGAAGACAAAATGGAGTGCTGTCCCAGTGATTCAGTCATAGCAGTTAAATTGAACTAATTGTAATCTTTAGAAAGGTATATGAAAATGAGGCATAGCAAAATTTATTTGTGTGTTCTTGCATAATAGTTGGTGATACAGTGAGTACTTGCAGGTTGTGGAAGTCGTGGCCAGTTTTTGGTCCCAGTCATAAATATTTGAAAGGAAAGGTCTGGCCATGTTTCTCATCCAGTGATGAGATGGCACAGATGTGTGTCCAAAAAATTGTCAAAATTGAACTCTGTGAAATTTCAGAGCATATTTACCTCACAATCCACCGACTGCAGTGAGTTCATTTAGTCCTAGCCTGCCTGCCAAGTTATGTTTAGTTGTTGCTGTGGAAGAAAAGTTATTTAGGAGTTTGACAACTAAATACAGTTTCACATATTTGTGTTCAGGAGTAGAGCTGCAACGATTAATCAATGTTTTTATAATCAAATCATTTTTAGTTTTAATTTTTTAAGCAAAAACCCAGAAATTTACTGGCTGCTGGCTTTTCTTTGTCATACATGAGAGTAAACTTAATCTTTGAGTTTTGGACTGTTGATCAGACCTTTGACTTGGGGAATTATAACAGGAACTTTTTACTATTCCCTAAAAGCAAACATTTAACCAAGAAAATAATTGGTACATTAATCAATAATTAAAATAATAGTTAGTCGGATCGTGAGCCCTATTTAGGACAAAAACGATGATAAATAAGTGTATTGATCTTCATATTTGTTGCCACAATTACCACTGAAATCAAGATGAGAAAAGCAGGTGGTATGCTACAGCAGTAGGTTTTACCACTACACGTGATAGTAATACAAATACAAACCTGACCTAGCCTACTGGAAAAAAGACAAACCCTGAACACAAACAATTTCAGGATCACTATGCTATGCTATGCTATGGTGACATGTGCTGCCACAGCTCTCCTCTACAGCTACTGTGTTTTCTCTGCAGGATTACAACAAAGGGCCAGTCTTTTGTCTTATTGTCATTTATTGACTTTTAAGAAAAGTATCAAGTAAAATCTGGCAGACTTTATGCAGCAAAAATTCATTTGTGTGCAGAAAGTAATGCGATTCATATTTCATAACATTAGCATTTATTTTAGTGTGTTGGATCGGATAAAAGAAATTGGTCATTAGCATGAAATTGACAGAAAAGAGGGCCACCTACAGAAGCTCAAACTACATCAACACAAAATCTACATAAATCTGGCAGTGCTGTCTACATGCTGTAGTTTGATTGACAAGTGATCTCCAGATGTGCAATACACAAACACCACCACATTCTGTTCCACCTTTCCAAACCATAAAACAAGCTGAACTTTAACTGTAATCATCATCAGCCAAGACTTTTCCCCATGAGCAGATCACACATGCGCTGTGGCTGACTCTCACTCTGCTGTGTAAGGCTCCTCCATCTCTGTGTGCCATCTGGAAATCAGCTCGTCCTCAGCTTTGACTCCAGTCCAGTAACACACTCGCTGTGGGCTAATAAACTCTGACTGGATGCTTTCTCACTTCACAGCATCAGGGGCTTTGGCTTAGCTACACTGTCTACAGCTGCTGATTTGATGGAAGACTAAACTAAACATTTAAACTCCAGAGAACAGACTCTTTCTTGTCGTCTTTTCTTCTCTGTTTCTGTTCTTTCTCTCCTCGTCTCTATCTGTCTGGAGAAGTGATTTCTCCAGCCCACCAGGTCAAACCATTTTAAGCTCTGTGAGATTTGCTGCATGCATTTTCCACAAAATAAAGTGTACTTTTAGCATCTCAGGCCTCCAAACTCAACTTTTGGGGTTTGACCTCTGACAAAACATGTTAATGGAACTGATTTTGACTGTAGACACTGAATGTGATGTGCAGAAATCCAGCAAGCTGCAGCACGCCAGAGGTGAACAAGTTCACTCAATGACTAAAGTCAATTAGCACAGATTTGATGTTGCAGCACAGCAAGTATTTGTGTCTCACATATATTATAGATCTGATTTCACAAAATAATGGTGGCATCTGTGGGTGACTACAGGCATTAACTTTCATTTTGTTTTCAGTGTTATAAACATGTAAACATTTATTCAACAGCCGCCTGTTTGCTGGGATTTGGGGAAGTGACACCACATGTTTTGACTTTGTGTTTCAGAACAAACGGACTTCTACCTGAAGTATGTTCATCAGTATTTCCTCTTCTCTGCTCACCTTACAATTCTTCCTCTTCTTTTCCTCTGTCACTCAGCTGTGTTGACCGGAGGTTTTGGTCTTCCCGCCAAGTACGTCATCCACTGTAACAGTCCAGGCTGGGGCTCCGACAAGTGTGAGGAGCTGCTGGACAAGACAGTGAAGAACTGCCTGGCTCTCGCTGACGAGAAGAAACTCAAATCTGTGGCCTTCCCCTCTATTGGTAGTGGAAGGTAGGAAAACACACACACACACACACACACACACACAAACACACAGGAAGAAAGAAACTAGTTTAACATACTACGCATCATGTAATTATGTTTAGTTATTTTTGTATTTATGTTCTACTGATTAATAATCATGTTCACCTTTTTTGCTGAAGAGTAAAAGTATTTTCTGTGATGCTTGTCAGAATGAGAAACAGGTTTATTGTTAAGTAGGTTTGCATGTTAAAAGGAAATTGTCTTGGTGTTTTGGTGCATAGCAGTCAAAACATATGCAAAATTAAGTAATGCTAAATAAATCACAATTACAATGAAGATATGTTTAATATATTCTAAGTGAGAAAAGCTGGTACAGGTTTAAATTTTAAACTGAAGAGGATAAAATGAGATGTACAAATATTGAGTTTGTGATGAACAAGATGCTGTTAGAAATCATTTCACTTTGGCAGTTTCGTCCAAAACTGGAAGTGGTTAGTCTAAAAATGTGGTAACATGAACACTGTCTGCAAACCTGGCCGCAGATGAAGGAACAGTACCGGAGTTCACCCAAACACGGTGATCTGAGATTAGTTTGTATGCAGTTGGAGCGTAATCCATACTCTAACTGAAGGAAAAATCTATGTCAAGAAAATTTTGTAAAAACTCTCTTCTTGAGGATAAAACATTTCTTTTGAAGAACCAGACAAAAGGAACTCCAAACATGCACATGAGAGAGGCAGAGAGGATCTCTTTTTAGCACTGTGTCCCACAGTGCTTCATACCTTGTTACAAATAAGTAATCTTGCAGGTCATCACCTCTGTGTGTCTGGTTGAAAGGTAAATTAAGAGGTTTAACAAAAGATATCAGTAAATAAGAAGTAAAACACTACAGAATACAAAAAGTTTTCCTTCATTGATGTGACAGTTAAAATGGAGAGGAAAAGTTAAAGGAAATCTTAGAAGTAAATGCTCCACATCTTCTCACATATCATCATAACGTAATGAGTGGCATTCCTGCATCGTCAGCAATAAAAAGTTTGTGTTATGTGTCTCTGCCTGCACGTACATCATTCTCCATTTTTCTATGCAAGTCAAAACGGGAGTTGAAATGGTTTCCAGGCAGCGGTGGTCAACATCGCCACTTTGATCAAGACGGATTTACACAAACACAACATAGACTGAAACAACAGTGTGAAAACATGGAGGTTAGAGCAATGGCTGCCAAACTGTTTGGCTGGTGACTTCAAGGCAAAGCAAAGTATTCTCATGTGCCCTTGTCACAGGTTTAATATTGTATTGCTATGAGCTGCAGCAGTTCAACCAAAGATGAGAAAGAGAACCAAGTGATGTTTCCCCTTAGTTTTTTTTACGTCTGAGAAGATAAAACTTAAGCTTTTAATGATAAAAAAGCAAAGGCTAGAGAAAAGTAATAATGAAAAATGAAGGAAAACTAAGCTAAATAATGTGTTAAGCAGAAATCCTGTATGTCTCTTTCAAGCCCTTCAATTTATCTTGGGATTCTTGTTGCGTCTGGAGCTCCATGTTGGGAAACAGAGATTCAAATGAATGAGCATAGTGAACATGGCTTTAGAGTTTTCACACTGAAAAATCAGGAAACGTCCTGGGTGAGCTGTGTTAAGAAGAAGAGTCTTTGAGTATTCATATTTTACCATTGGAGAGATTGAGTTCTTGCACTATTATGAAGTCTCCCATTCATATTCCTAAAAATGTGCTTTATACCATATTTGTGCAAATAAAGTTAAAAGCCGGGTCTCTGGTAATGGCCGCAGGCTGGGGAAAACAAGGGTGGATAAACTCCTAGTGCCTCATATATAATGTGCACGTCAGTAAAGCATGAATAGTAGTTCTATGAGTACAGACCTTTTTAATCATTATGATGGCAGTGACGCCACATGAGCATGGGTAATAAGGGTAGCTTGGCTAAGTTAGCGAACATAGATCCATGAGGATGCTACCTGCATGCTACAGCTAAGTGGCACTGCCAAAACTTTCTGGGTGGAACTTGGGTACCAAAATTGTTGTTCCACATATCAGAGTAAGTGGATTACATGTAATGTGGTAACAAAAATGTAACTATTGAACAGTACAAACAGAAGCAGATCAGAAAACAAACACAAGCAATAAGGTTTCCACTAAAGGCCTGGTACCCTCTGCAGTTGAGGTAAATGAAGGCCTCAGCCACCACTTGAGGAAATGCTTTACACAAAGTAATCCAGGTAACCCAGCTGGACCCTCACTTTTTAAGTAGTTTTCAGTAAATAGCTAAGCATATACTGCACTGTAAAATACTGCTGACCCACAACAGCATGAAGCCACAGTCCTGGTCAAGTAAATAAAAAGTGACAAGACTCTCCAGCGTCTGACCACATCCCACTAAGTGTGTGTGTGCTTTCCTGTCAGAAACGGTTTCCCAAAGCAGACGGCGGCCCAGCTGATCCTCAAGGCCATCTCCACCTACTTTGTGGCCACCATGTCTTCCACCATCAAGACCGTCTACTTCGTGCTATTTGACAGTGAGAGCATCGGGATCTACGTGCAGGAAATGGCCAAGCTGGAGACGAGCTAAAAGAGTCTGAAGTATCCTTGTCCTTTTCCCCAACCATTTTTTTCCTGCAAGGAAATAGGAAGGTGTTTACTAGTGATTTGTTTAAAAAAAAATGGAGAGAAGAAGAATCTTTCTTAAGGCCGGGAACTTGTTTTTGCATTATGTTTGTATTTTTTCCTATATTGTTTTTAATTTCTTATTTACTTGTCACCTCTGACGTTTAAATGTAGAAGTACACTGTTCATTCTGCGGTCTTTTAATACAAAACAGTGCCACACAAAACAGATTCAACAGAGTGAGAAGACTCACTTTAAGATTTAATTTTCATGATATATATAAAAGATGTTATGAGAGATAGCTACTCCTCAATTACAAGGCTTCCAGAGAAGTCCGATGAATACGGGTTAATGCATGTAATGGCAGTAAAAGGCAGTAAAAATAACTGTTCACTTTCTTTTGATCTCAGTAACACAAGACACTTAATTGAGTGTATTTTTGGTATGAATTCATGGTTTTGGAACATCTCTGTTGTTAATAGTACTGTATAATGAAAAAGTAATGCATACAGAAGAGTTCAGTTTGCTCTACTTTGGTCTTCTGGAGACTAATATGACAAAGTGTTTTTGTTTTTGTGTTGTGTGTTGCATTTGTTTCCTTTTTGTCCTGCAGAGACCCTGAACTCCCAAAATAATTTTAATCAATTGAAAAGAGAGAAAACAAGTTCTAAATTCCCATATACAAGTACTCATCCTGGTACTAACATTAAGAAACAGTTTACACTGTCACCTGAACATTCGTTGGTTGTTATTTACAGGAAAGTAAATCAATTTATGACAAAAAAATGTATAATTTGTGTTTTTTTGCAGGGCACTAATGGTTTATATTGTGTGTTTCTATCAGTGTTTATATAGATGGAGTATTCGTGAAAACTTATAGTAAAATATTGGACTGTAACAGAGATTTTTATTTTCTATTTTAATTTTCACACAGATTCTAAAAAGGCACAGTTGATTTGGGAAGAAAAAAGAAAAATGTAAGAGATTGTTCTTTAGTGTGTTTTGTCTTTGTTAAGCCATAAAACAGCTGGAAGTGGAGGCTCTCTGCTGCTGCTTTGGGTTGTTCTTTCACCACTAGATGGCTCCCTATTATCAAGAATTGGATTTTTTTTTTTTCATCTCAGCCATTTTCTGTGCAGCAGCAGGCCTCTTCACACAGACGCTGGTCGATTTGAGTTTGATTTGAATTGGGACTGACGGACGTATACAAGGAACCGGACTGCTCTGCTGCATTTGGACTTTTCAACAGCCTAACTTTCTTATGAAAAAAAAAGAAAATTTCTAAAGAATTGCTACAATTGATGATTCTACAAAAAAGTCTGTACACACTCCGGTAATAAAATACCTTTAAAAACTTCATCTTGTTCCTCTTGATATTATGAGATCATTTCATGATTCATGCAGACCTTTAGGATGCTGCCAGGGACTGTGGGCTTCCATATAATTAAAAAAGTGCATGTGTGAAGTTAAACTATAGGAGAAAACATTCATTGTCCCCATAGGAAACAAGTGTGTCTTGAATGTAATAATAAATCCATCTCAACTGTATTTAAGTGAGCATAATTTTAAGTGTTGCAGAACAAATGGCAGAAGCATGACATGCTACTTTTATTTGATTTGACTGAGAGCCACATTCAAAGCCTGCAGGATCCCCAGCTCAACAAGCAGTGTGTGTTTCTGTGCTGTACTTGTGAGGGCCAAATGGGCTCACAATGAGAAAAGAGGAAAAATGTCAGCGTGAGGATGATCTGAAGAGCTGCCCTTTCAGATCAATTTTTGCATCGCAGGTTTAGGCAAGGTTCAGGTGGAGCATGGAGTAGAACACCTTAAAGGTCATTCAGGATGAGTGTGCTATTGTTGCTCAACTTTTACTTCCTCATTAATAACATTTTATGCTTGTGCCCAAATTTTTGACCTATAACCTGTTTTACATAAAGCCTCCACACACCTTATCTGATTTCCAGTCACACAAAGATGTAACACAATACAAGGTTTAGCATAGTGTGTCATTATTAGACCAGAAACACAAATGAGAGAAGACTGAAATCTCTATACCCATCCAACACTCAAGTCAGCAAAGTGGTGATTGAAGCAAAAAAATTCAATGTGTTGGAACAAAAGTCTGGCATAAGAGCTTTGTCAGCAGCACTGTTATCCTATACATCAATTTCAATTAGGTGTCTCCAGATGTGTGTTCATGTCATAATTCAACATGAATTTTAAAAAATGATACATAAGAGTTAGTGTCTGACAAAGGAAAGACAAATGCACACATGAGAACACAACATTCTTTTTATTGTTTTTTATTGTATTTGAGTTAGATTTGTGAGAACATCATGACTTTGTACCTGGCTGTAAGACTGCTTTCTCTCTTTCCAAAAATGGCAAAAAATGTGTATTCCTTGCCTGTCAGTGAGTGTCAGGTCTTGTGTACAAAAAGCTTTAAAACCCATATTTACCTATACAGTATATTTTCCTGATGTAGCGGGCTCTTGTGCTCATGAATAATGACTGTCCTACTGCATAATTACAGTGTTGGCTTTTAAAAAAAATATGAAGACAATCTTACCCAAACCTTAAACCTGATGCTTTGCCCAGTTGGGGCAGCGGAAATAAGACACAAACACATCACGGGCATATTATGAGTTTTTAAAATGGAATGGTGAATGTGTGAGTGAATAGTGTTGCCTACTTCCACATCCAGCACCAGCAGAGTGGTGCTGAGCAGGTGGTATACGCTGGGTTTATCAGTGCTGTGGCTGAAAATGACATTATTGGGAGATGTGAGTGAACCGAAAGTTGTGGGCTGGAATCAAAACAAGCTTAAAGACTATTAAGTTCTGCTTTGGGCTGGGTGATATAACTGAAAATGTCTAATTTCAGTCAATATCAATAATTATTGGTGATATTTAATGACTTATTTTTGACAAGGAGAACAAAAGGGTTGAAATGAACCACTTTATATATTAAGGTAGTAATTTTAATGCACTCATTTATTTACATGACATGTCAATGGTGCAACTGAACAACACACCTGTTTGTGTGTCACTCATAACACACTGTTTTCAGGGGATATGACAGTTTATGTGCCAGGGAGGGAGCACACCAGGGGTTTGTTCATGCAACCAAACTTTGGGGGTTTGGAATTAATGCAATTAAGTGAAACTATCAAACTTTTTTTATTGCTATTGATTAAGTGTCTATCGCTGCATCATATCTCTATCATTTTATCACCCAGACCTTGTAGAGTTGAGAGGGTCATTATTAACATTTATTTGGATATCACCATCAATTGTGCAGTTTATGTTAGCACTCCTCTTTGCTGGTGCAGGAGTGTTTGACTCTGAACAGGTGTGTTTTCATTCCCAAGCTCCAGAAGAATTATTTTTGTATATTGTTCAAGCATCTTCTCACGTTGTAAAAGCGTGTCTCCTTTCTTTTTTATCTCCTCTATCCTGTCCATTTCTTTCCACCACTCATCCACGCTTAGCACACCCAGTACATCAAAAACCATGACACAATCTGACTTTTTAAAACAATTTGTCTAATTGGTGCAGTAATACTGTTGTAAGGCGCTTACAGGTGTGTGTTCATAGAGTATTTTACAATAGCTTCAAACGCAACTGAGCCAATCATCAAGGACCACACTATCCATTTAATAACACTGAACAAATCTCCACCTTTCATCTGAATCAAATTTTGCTCAATCCTGACTGGTGCATGGAAGTACGTGACTTCTTTCTCTAACTGAGCCCGACCACTTAAAACCAGTAAGATGAGCACAGAGAGAAAAAAGGGAAATACAGTAATCTCTAATGTGAATGAACCAAAACCATTCTGTCTGAAAAGAGTGTGTTAATATAAGACCACATCACTCACAGTAAGAAGCTGATTGACAAAATGTTCAGGACCTTTAGTAAAAGAGTCTTTGAGAAAATGACTACTAACATTCTACAACTACACTATAACTACTGCAACTTTTCCAGAAGTTGTACTAAAAGTGTGTCACAAATACTATAAAGACTCTATCTTGAGAAATGAAAAGCAAGACCCTAAAGGCATCATTTTGTTTTACCCTTAAAAGACCTGATCTGTAATTTTTGGGGACTTTGGAGCTATATCCATGTTTTACTTTTGAGTTTAGAAACATCACTGTGGTAAACAAATCTTAGACAGACATTTCCAAATATTGATGGCTGAGGTGTTACATTTTAGTCAGTTTTGGAGTTGTAGGCTCCACCCTGTGTTTTAGTTTTCAGTGTTGGGATGGCCCTTTTGTTTACATTAAGATCATGAACT
Organism: Scomber japonicus; assembly: GCF_027409825.1. Lineage (NCBI taxonomy): Eukaryota > Metazoa > Chordata > Actinopteri > Scombriformes > Scombridae > Scomber > Scomber japonicus. The sequence goes on along the minus strand of NC_070590.1, from coordinate 11,641,101 downwards.
GGCCCTTTAAAGTTTGGATTATAAATTAAAGTTGTTAAAGGATCTTTTTTTTTACATTTTTAGTAGTTTGGGAATTTTTTTTCTCTCGATTATGATAATCTAAAAGTCACCAAAGCTTTTGCAGAGATCAGGGAATATGGCAACATGATAAGAACAAACAAGCCAGCACTAGAGCCAAAAAATGTGGCCCATTTTATTTGGAGGTAAATCCGAGAGTGAAAAATATTGGTAATAATCCTTTGTTGCACAAGAAAACTGAAAACAACCTGTCTGACAGTCAGACTTCTTGTGTTTCTTGCCATGTTGGACATTACAGTGATGTCAAAGTGTTTCAATGCCTCAGTAATTAACTTGGTTGATAGAAATGACCTAGATTGCTATAAACTGGGATTATCCAAGAGTCATGTTAAATGTGTGTATATTTATGTTACAAATACAGCAGGTTTGGTCCACTATGCAGGCGGCAGTGAGTCCAGGACAAAGCCTGGGTCTTGGTCCCGTCCCGGGGCTACATGCTGGCAGGGCACAGGGAAGACCATGGAGTCAGATGGGGGTCAGTTTCCCAGCCATCCAGGGAGGCCGGGACCTGAGACCTCCTCTGAGGGCGCCCATCTGACGCCTAATCCCCAGGAAATACAGGCAGGTTTCACCCCCCCTCCCTTCCACCCCTCCCACCCCACCATCCATTTCTCCCTGCTTTTTCTTGCAGGCAGAAAAGCCCCCATAAATTCAAAGCATCTGTACGGGCAAGGGCCAATCCGAGGGCCGCCTTTCCCAGAGCCCGCGCAGATGAAATTTTATTCTTTGCACGAAAAAATTGCAGGGGGAGGGGGAGAAAAAACAGAAAATAAAGTAAAGCAAACAGTGGGGGAAGATCAAGGAGGAGAGGGGATGAGGGGTAAGGAGCTGGTCATCAGAGATCTGCCTCGCTTTGCAGTGTGTTCATAAGAAGAAAGTAATATTATGTTCTTTATGGCCATGAGTCCTGATTGGAGCCCGATAACAACAACAATCTGCTTCCAACTGCTACTGATTTCGGACATTTGCTCTTCCAGCGTAAATGCTAGCGTTGAGCTCGTTGTTGAACACGAGAGACGTTGGGTGAATCTAAGAAAAGGCCAAAAAGCTTCATGTTGTTTTGAAACATATCACTTTCATTACAGCCTTTCTCTAAGCAAACCACAGCTGTGGATAGTATGATTCCGCAAATACCTTTAATTCAAAATTGTCTCTAATATGTTATGATTTCAAACTGTTACTTGACTAACCCAGTTGAAGTCTTATGAGGTAAAAATCTGTGTTTCCAGAGAAAAAAACAGTTATGACAGAAAATACAGACAACATAAACAGGCCATGAAAACTGTCACAGAGCACAGGGATTGTCCAGTTAAAGTGTGCATACAGTAGGGGTGTCTCAATTCCCAAGAAACCATCCAAATTAATTTGTAATGAAAACAACACAAACAAGGCCGCAAGTCTCAAAAATGTGACCTCATCAAGAGCACACACTTCTGACTATTTTAGTTCAAGTGAAAGCATTTTCTATAAATTATGCATGCTTTGATTTTCATTGTATACTGGTTTTGCAGTTTGTATAGGAAGACATCATTGCACTTTATGCAATATGTGTGAGGTTAATGTTTTCCAGCTGTGATTAGTTCCTCTTTGCCCTCATGCTTTGCATAATAGGACATTAATATGCGGCATTCTGGCTTTTTTTGTCACCTGTTTTAGCATCAGTATTTTGGGTGGGATTGGGAGACAGTTTACATTTCCTTTACTCCACTCTGACCCCAGAGGGTCCTTGCGCCTCATTTTGGGAAACCAGTGCACCAGACTACTCCTTATGTTAGGATAAGTTAATGAAAACCTCCAAAACCCCTCTGCGGTGAAACAGGTTTTCAAGTCAAGCAGGAAATAAAGCCTCTGTGAAGTATATTTGTGAGCGTGGTTGGTGTTTTCTGCTTCACAGCGACGGTTAAACAGTAGCCTTTGGTTGTTTTTGGTCAGAGCCGGGTTTCATGTGGTCAGGGACAAAGTCGCTGCAAGAAACTCGATAATTTCCAAGAACTCAAGAGATGGATTTGCACGTGAGCAAAAAAATATTGGAGTTGACCTTGCGTGACCCAAATTGGTTATTTTGAGAATCTGTGGAATCATGTGCTCAAATTAGACCCGACTGAACATGAAGGCATCATTTATAGTGTTAGTTTTAATTTGTTTAGAGCACTGGATGATCCTGGGTTAACCACATGAGGACATTTCAAATTGTGCCAAATATTTAAACAGAGAAAAACTAGTGGCTAAAAACCCTAACCCTCCACAACTGTTGGACATGGTATCATTGGTGAATCTCATTTCAGTCAAGTCAAACCTAAATCTACAGCATTTTTCCTTGGGTTTATATAAGCAGTCACAGTTATAGAACTATAAAACTAGTTGTTTTTTCTTCTCCTCGGGACCTGATTTGACATATTTTTATATCATTAGAAATGTTTTACAAAATGAATTGATGATGAAAAGCTCACTGGTTGAAATTTATCAACATCAGAGTGTCCCAGTTAGGACAATGTGTCAACCATATTTCTAAAATGTGAATATAATTGCAGTTCTTCGCACCTAACATGCAATTTCATTTTATTCTGCATTTTGCAACCCTGTTACTAGAAAACCTGTTGATATTGGCTCATTCTGCAAAAGAAGGATCGAGTTCAAAGATGTTTCTATAACTTTCAATGCCGACTTATTTAGAGACAAACTTTCTCACTCAGATTTTTACTAAAATGTTATACATACATTCTTCTGCCAAACACAATTTTGTTATTTTGTTTTTTTATCTCACTTGAAAGATTCCTGCATTTGGTTTTTGAATGTGTTTTTCTCTGGTTTGAAGTGGATACGACTCTATTGGAAAAATGTTACAAATAAAGGAATCAGGGTAGCAGCTGCTCACTGCTCGTCTCTGTCGCCAGGAAGATGCTGCTATCAATCAAATGTGATCATACGCACAATCTGACTGTTCAGCTCTTAATAAATCAATCATAACGTCTCTACCACACACATCTGACTGCCATGATCTTTCAGCATTTAAAAAGTCTCACCTAGGTGCTTAGGAGACTGAGAATTATACAATCAACTAAAAATGCAGATGTAATGGAGAAAATTAATAAAAGTGTAGGAAATGTGGATAAAATCCGGATAAAAGAACCACATTGCACAGAGAATAAATAAATAATGGGGAAAAAAACCCAACAAAAAAACAGGATGTGACCAGTCATGTCTTCATAATGACTATAAAAGGCTAAGGAAAAGAGATGGGCTGTCACTGAGTTTTTACATATATCAGTGAAAGGGGGTGATCTAATAGTAAGTAGCAAACTGTTCCGCAGGTTGGGGCCAACAATGCCCCATTAGTCCTGAATTTTCAGTGAACATGTGGAATAAAGAGCAGTGATTGGTGTGCAGATATGACAGGTCTGGTGGTGGAACAGAGGGTTCAGAGATGTAATGTATTGCTTTGCAAAAAATATATAATTTTCTTAAAATCAAGGTTTCTAAAATATCTGTTCTTATCAACTATAGTATTGTTAAAGTCAGGGAAAGATTGTGATTACAGAAAACAATAGTGTGATTGCTAATCGCAGATCTGTGATGGAAAGCAAATTCCTGTCTCCTGCATGAAAGCTACACAACAATCTACCACCCTGACCTCAGTGTTCTTACTTTTTCACTTCACTAAATGAAGTGCATACTACTTTCTGCGTTGTTACTTAATGCTGGCACTGGAGGTAGAGCATGCGCTTCATGAATCACCTGATGTGAACATAACTCCTTGAGAGACTGGGCTGTTATTTCAACAGGTTACTAAAAAGAAGCTAAGCTGTACTCCTATGGCCTACCATGAGCCAGTGTCCCTTAATCCCATGATCCACAACCATTAAACCAGGCTAAAGAAGGGATATGCAACATTGGGAGGGACTGCCATCCCGTCCCCACCATGTCACCTTCAAGTCCATGAGTCCTTTCTGAGCTGGGGTGTTTCTGTGCCTGCAGCCTTCGAGCGTCAGGAGATAAATCAGTCCAGACAAGGAAGGCCGCTGCCTCTGTTGCTCGCCTGCCACCTCGAAAGGGTTAAGTCGGATCCCAGGCTGGCCACATCACACTGTTGGACCATTTAGTGCAGGAAACCTGATAGTTTGGTTCCTTTTGATGGCCTGATTCCCAGGCTTAGGAGAATAAATTAAATGCAATCCCCGTCTAGGCCTCAGCTGCAGCGGCAGGGCATACTGATTTAGGATTTTCATCTGGGGAGCTTTTCCCTCCCTTCCTGCTCTCCTCTTCCACAACTCCCCTCCATCCACCCACCGCCACCCCTGCCTCACTGAGGAAAATTGTGAAGTGTGGTTTAAAATATGGCTTATGTGTGGCCATAATGAAGCACCAGTGCAGCTGTCAGTCACTGTGAGTGGAGTCAGAGAAGGAGAAGTGGGGTGTAACTGCTGCTCCCATGGAAAAGCAAAAGAGAGGACAGGGATGGAGATGTGTCACCCAGCGGCTCAAGAGTCTGAGGTACAGAATATTCAATCCTGATCCTTGATGGCCCATTGCAGTGTCAGGAGCTTTAGTAGAGCCACTAGTTTTATGGCAGAGGGGGGATGACAAGCCTGTAATGTGTGTTTAGACTGCTGATCTGTGAGTCAGTGTCGCCTGTATCTCTGACTGGCAGGGCTGTGCTGGGGTTTTTGGGGATGATGGAACAAGAATGTATCTTTCTTGTTAAGTGCAGCTTTTAAAGCAGCATGAGGCCACTGATGTAGCCCTGCAACAAGACTGAAACAGAGAGAACTGAGAGAATTTGAATTGAGAATATGAGCACTTCAGAATCACTAATGGGTTAGTTAATATCCAACTTTTTCAGACGATCACCACTATCATGGCACAACACTATAGCTGCTCACTGAGGTCCATCATACTTAATGATAGAGCTTGTTACTAGATGTTCAGCAGGGAAAATGTTTGACAAGAAGGAATCATAGAGCTTATAATGACATTGAGTAGAGCACACCTGTGCTTTGTTGTGTATGAGTAATGCAATTCACTATCATTGTTCTCACGGGCCAAATACATATAAAACTGTACAAAAAAACCCACCCAAGATGGCAAAATATTACAAAAACTGAGGAACAATCATTACAGGAAACAATCAGGAAATGCAAAACAAGGCAAGGCAAGGCAGTTTTATTTATATAGTGCATTTCATACACAATGGCAACTCAGTGTGCTTTACATAACACAAACATTTAACAGTAAGAATTGGAAATAATTCAAAAAACCAACAACATAAAAACATGCAATTTGAGAAATAAAAATAAAACCCAATAACAGTAAACACATGGAAACATTAAAGCATCTTTAAAATCATTAAAAGGACATACAGTGCAAATGAAAGATTAGAATGTAAAGTGCTTTAGAAGAGCTCAATCATAAGCACAGGAGAAGAGAAGTGTTTTTAACCTGGATTTAAAAATGTTCACAGTTGGGGCTGATTTCAGTTCTGCTGCTGCTTTGTTCCAGTTGTGTGCAGAATAACAGCTAAAAGCTGCTTCACCATGTTTAGTTTGAACTCTGGGCTCAACTATCTGACCTGAGTCAGTAGATCGCAGAGCTCTACTGGGTTTATATTCTACTAACATGGCATTCATGTATTGACCTAAACCATTCATTCATTTCAGAATGACCACAACCCTAATGATTTTATGGTGATGTCAGTGGAGCTTTGGAGTTTGAAGAATGAAAGTCTATTGAAAGATTAATTGAGTTATATTATAGGAAATGTAGTTTTTATAGCCTCTACTGCGTCAGTTTCTTCTTCTTTTTAAAATGTTTCTCTTTCAAGAATCACAACTTTGTGAAATATCAAACTGCCCCTTTAATATACTATACTATAATATAATACAAGTACATATATTCTTAGAATATCCATATATATATTAATATCAGCATTAATGTACCAGCAACAATAACAGTATTCTTCCCCAGTGTATCAGCATTTTTGGTGAAATTGAAATATTAGTAGAGGCCAAAATGTACAGAGCATTATTCATTACATAAGCCAATATAAAATTAGAATAAGATTAATTGATCAGTCAGATAGAAATAGAAATGAATAGAATAGAAATGTATAAGAGGACCTTCCTCTCACTTTTTCCCAAATGGTGCTTGAACACACTTAGAAAATAAAAATTTCCATTAGCAAAATCGAAGAACTATTAAATCTGTCTGGAATATGAACTCATGAAGGTAAGAAGGATGTATTAAAAACTCTTGCATAATGTGGCTTTCAAGAGGGGAATTTACAACATAGGCCAAACCTGACACATTCAATTATGAGGATGCAGGAGTCTTTCTTTCTTTCTTTCTTTCGGTCTTTCTTTCTTTCTTTCTTCTTTCTTTCTTTCTTTCTTTTTGACTCCTTCTTTCTTCCTCCATCTGTCATCAGCAGACAAACATGGCCTTCGTTCTGCTCTTGTATCGCACAGGAGCAGCAAACAGGTGGGTGGTCGCTGCAGTATCTTCATCCACAGTTTGGTGAGCAGTCAAACCGGAACAGAATTTCATTACAGAGGAATAAAGAAAACCAGTTTCATCCACTGAGGACAGTGAGCCGGTGGGTTTTAGTAAAGTGAAAAGAACGCTGACCCTGCATATCCAGTTTTAGTAGCTTTCGGTTTTTCCTGTTCTTCCTTACGGTGTTCTTTATAGCCCCAAATTTAGAACCAAGGTCATAATGCTTTAAAGAATACACTGACTTATTTAAAAGGAAGTAAGGATTGTAGTGAATAAAATGTTCAATACATGTGTTTTTTCCTTCTTGTGGATGTATAGTTAGAGGTTTTCATTCAACATCAGTAAAAAAAAAGACTGGAGGTATTCTCTTCAATCTGCATTCTTCCAAAATAAACACTTAAATGCACGTTCCCATTTGATAACAATCTGTGGACCATAAACTTCAACGCCCACTTAAATGTTGATACACACTTCACTGAACTTTCTCATCAAGGACTGACTGGAAAATTAGCTTAATCTTTCAGTTTTAGCACTTGTTTGAGCAGGTTATACTAATGACTGTCCCATTTAGATGTAATCCTAAACTGTTTTCACATACTGAAAACCTTACACATGCTGCATGTTTTTCATGTGGTATTTTTTTTCTCTTGACATCCTGCTGTTTTTGAAACTGTAGCAGGTTTAAATGCTGCAAGGATTTTGCAACCAAAGATGTGAGTAATTGACTGCATTTTAACAAGGCCAACAATTACACCCTGAAAATGTCTAGTGATGTTTGGAATAAACTGATGTTTATGCTATTTGGGGAGCCTTAGTTGTAGTGGGACTAAAGACAAGTCAAGTCCTTAAGGGTGGCACTACAGGAAAGACTGGGGGGGGGGGGGGTTGTTAAAATTAGAGGAGTTTACCTTCTAAGTAACATAAATTCAAATGTCATAGCAATCTACCCATCAAATTAGATTGCATATCTTGTGTGCTTTTTTTTTGGCCTGAGGATGGTGCTAAATGAATGATGTGTAAAATGATTGTCCAAAATAGAGAGTGTTCATCATTTGGGCTGAATGTGCTTCAGTTTAATTCTAATCTGAAGCCAATGTTGAAGAACCAGAAGTGCAATGCCACCCACAACTGCTGGCTCCAACTGACTCCCATTCAAAAAGGTGTCATCTTCTCTCTAGAAAGTCGGTAATTTTTTGTCATTATGATCATTATTGACTCACTTATAGTAACTTTGATATCTGCCATGTGGGCTTTGATTGACAGTTGCCCTTTAGCTAATGTTAGCTCAAACATGCACTGTTGGGTGTTCCCATTAAGGTAACATTCGCTTCGGTCTGACGTAGCAGGGTGTGTTTTTTAGAGCCTGAGAGGCAACACTCCTTATTTGCACTGTGGGAGTTGTTTGTAGCTGGAACTCTGATGTCCAATGCAAACCAATAGGTGTCGTCATATCTTGCTAGGTCAATCTTTAAATACAGTCTATGCTCTACGACAACTTGATTTCAAAACCATAACAAGATGTTGCTGTTTTTGTTTTAAATGTGTTGAGAGTTTTCAACAATGTCATATGTGGAAGTTTATTGCGTTGCATTTTATGTCATTTTTGAATACATTTGCAAAATGTCGTGAACTATATTGTTATTTGAAAATATTATAACTGATGTCATGATATTGATTTCAGCTATATTATCATTACTCAAATTTAATGAGAATAGTTCCTGTAGTTGTTGAGATATAATATGTTGTTCTGCACAGATGGACCAACTTATCAGCTTACATCCCCATCCTTAGGACCAAAAGTTAGACTCACTTTGAAACAATACTGAATTACAGAGTGAGAATGATGGTGAATTTGTCCTTGTGGGAACAGAACAACAGGGTCAGGTAATGCATCACTGGGCAGTTGTAAATTGCTTATATATGCTTTTATTGGTCTTGCCAGGGTCTCGGGGTTATAGTGAGGTTATTCAAGGCTCACGCACTCATATTCACACATGAGATATATGTGCACAAGATCTTTGTCACTTCTTGTACACACACACACACACACACACACACACACACAGGCTCTGTCTCTTTGTCTGCAGGGTTAATCTGTGGGCCAGATCAAAGGGTCAGGTCCAGGAGATAAACTCCGGCCCTGGAGGTTCCAGCCCCCTTCTCTCTGTATATCTGCAAATCATTAAGCTCAAGGTGATTCACGGCAGCTCACAGAGTAGCCCCAGAGGATTCTGGACCAGATAGAGAAGATTTGTCCGAGCCGTCGCTGTCGACCCAGCTGCCACTCATGCTGACGTTACTCTGTCGCTCAGCTTTGAGCCTCTGCATGCTCTGAACCAGACATGAGAGCCACTCAAGACACCCCCAAAGATAAAAGATCATTCACCCCTGACAGCATGGGATCTCACTGAAAACACACCACGCAAATTATACTCTCTCCTGGCTTTGCATGAGGGATCTCCAAGAAGGAATCCTTTTGAAAAGGCCAAATTCAGTCGGTTGAATGTCTGGAGGCTTTATTGGGCAGAAAATTTTGAATGGGGAGCAAAAGGCCGTGCTTGTTCCTGCTTGATTTGGAATACACTTCTAACAATATAGGCAGGGGAGGATGAATGGGTACATGTGTCATCGCTGCTGACACGCTAAATGAAGGGTATCAAAGCGTAGAGGGAAGGGCCCGAATGAGCAAGAGTAGAGAAGAAAGAGGCAGAAGGAGAAGCATATAGGAGAGATAACTGTGGAAAAGAACGTGGTAAAGATTGAAGAAAAGAGAATGTGCCAAAAGAAAAAGGTACATCTATGAAGCACCTTTAAACAAACAAACCAGAAAAATTGAAAGTTTCCATTATCGTGTTTGAAGAGAGCTTCTTCATTGTTGGTATGTTTCTTCATCATCTGTGTGAGCTGTGGGAGGTCGGCCTCCGGCTAATTGGGATCTCAACCTTCTTTAGAAGAGCGAGAGGGCTCTCACCTCAGTGCTTTGACACCTTTAGAAAGAGACAGGTGACGCCAGGGTGCCCCCCACCCAAGAAGAGAGGTGGTGGGGTGGTGGTGGGGGGTGGCGGTAAGATGAGGGTGCACCTTAGGGCGAGCTTTGGCGCCGTGACTCGGGTTCGTCTCTGTGTTTGTGTGAATGCTGCCTTACCTATGTCTCTGTGTGTGTGTGTGTGTGTGTGTGTGTGTGTGTGTGTGTGTGTTTATGTGTGTGTATTTCTGTGTATACATGTGGAAGCCTGCACACAGAGGGGTGAGTGTGTGTTCTGTGTCTGACTGTGGCGTTCATTCCAGGTATTCAACAGGGTGTGTACAGGGTGTGTCCACTGCATGAAACATTAACAATGACAAACTGTTTCAAAAAATTTTTACAGGCAAATTATAATTCCTACTGATCCTGGATGACACATCTATAAATAGTTTACTCTGACCTGTACACCAAACACATTTTATTTGATGTCCATACTTGTTAAATTACACCGATTTAATCTTTTATTATTGTGGGCCGTGTAATGAAAAACATACTGACAGTGTCAGGAGTGCAGCACAATCATCTCTGCCCTTTATGAATTCCAAAAATCAAAATAAAACTCAAAAATTATGTGCACCATTTTCCAGGATCGAGCTGCCTTCACTAAATATCTGTTATATTGTCATTCTTAAAAGGGACATATGCTTTTTGTGATTGTTGGGATGTGGCCAAAGGTCCCAAACTTGACATGAAAGTATGTAAAAAATGCTGCCTGAAAGTCAAAAGCCAGGGCTTCAGTCTGCTCTGATCTCTACCTCTACTTCTTGTGATGATGTCAGATTGTTTGCATACACTCACAAGTGGCCGTCCGTTCTGTAGCCGTTGTTGCTAATTTTGTTGCTAGGGTTTCTTCACATTGTCCACTCACATACTTAGGATTGGATTCTGCTTAAAAATGTATTAATATGTTTGTGAAGTTTCCATTTTGAATAAAGAATGAGAAAAATAATATAACTATTGTTTATGTAGTTTCCCGAGTCACCAGAGGTCTGTCGAGACCCAGTTTCTGGCTCTAAAATCAGAGTGAGGTCATCAGGAGGAGGGCCTTTAAGAGACAAGTGCTAAAGTGGCCTGTTTCAGACAGAGGGTGAACTGAGGAGCTGCATAAAGAGGCAGTATGACTGTAAAACATGCAAAGTTATTCAGTAGAGACCCAGAATAAAAATATAGACCTGGAAATGTGCATTATATATCCCCTTTAAATATGCTATATTTAAAAATCCAGTTTATAAATAGCCTAAAGTATTAGTTGATCTGATTAGTTGCTCTTCTTGTTTACATATAAAATTTTATTCTTGTGAGAAAGGGATTTAAAAAAAAAATGTATTTAGATCTGTTTCCACGCCTTGAAATCATTTTAATGACAGAAAAGACAATATTAAAGGTTCACCTCTTCCAAGCAGGACTGTCAAAAAGCTGGAGACCATTTGCGGATTACATCTATCAGCATTTGGTCGGTGTTAATTTCAAGTGCTGGGTGTGACCCTAAATCCACTCAGGCTGGTCTGAGCCACACAGCCACTCCGACGCCACCGTTCTCAGCCAGCTGATTTCCTGAAACACCAGAGGCTTAAAGTCAGACGGCAACAGATGGAGATAAACTTGGACAATACAGAGGCTTTGAAGTTGCATCACCAGTCTCCCAGGCAACCATGTCAGCATCATAGAGGTCCATTAGTAAAATTATAGCGATAATGAGATAACATGCTCACATTAGCTGTGCAAACATGAAAACCATTTTAATGTATCAGGATTGAAAAGAACATTACTCAAAATCAGTTTTACCAAAAGAAAAACACTCATCAGTTCATAATTGTGCAATATGTGAAGCTGCAGTAATGTGAAGCAGAATGTCAATGGAAGGGAAAATCATTAAATTCTCACTGAATGAATACAATATAAAATACAAATGTAGAGAGAGAAAATACAATGACATTATGGACATTATCAATACATGTCCACAACAACATCAAACAGGGGAGTGTTCATCACACCTCACACCTATTTGAAATCATACCAGTAATGGGAACAATAACAACTTTAAAGGATTGTCTTAACTTGAACTAGCAGTGTATTCTAATGTGTATATAATACGCAGAAACTCCACACTAATACTTGACTTAAAGGATAATTTCACAGTTGTTCAGGTCTGTCTTAAAAAACAATAGTCAGATACCCAAATGAACAAAACAGAAGCCTTGCATGTTTTAACTGTAGCTCTGGTGTAGCTATTAATCATCTGTGTAATTGCGGTTTGAAAAGAAGTTAACAGGGAGAACAGGAGGAGATATTAGATTAATTTGTTTGATCATGTTGTGGTGTGGAGTGATTAACATTTTTATTACCCCTGAAGGGAGAACACATAAGCGGTATATACTGTACATTCATTTTCCCCACTGTTTCCTTCAACACACCTAGTTATTCTGTGGTTTGCTTCAGGTAGAGACAGATGAGGCTCTGAATCCAACAAATAGATGACAACAGCAGTTTCCGAGTGCAGCTGGGGCTGGAGGGTTAAAATCCAATCAGGCTGTGCACACTTAGAAATGAAAATGTTCCACCAGAGCTAAATAATAAATCTCTCATCATTATATTACATCATAGATCAACTGTCTCTGTGGGTAAACAACACCTGTTTTTAAAAGCAAACAGTAACAGCAGGTGATGTGTGATCATCTCAGGCTCTGCTCTGTGTTTTGGTCATAAGATCAGGTTAAAGCCACAAAACGGCATGACTGTGATGGAAAAAATATGTGTCGGATTTATCTCCACATGGATCAATGAGAGAGTCAGTAATCCGTAATGGACTTCATAAGATCCAAAGCTGTTAAACCTGGCACTTTCACACATTAATATCACAAGTCTACTAGCAGTAACAGACACAAGTCATAAGTACATGTGGCTCAATGAACAGTGCCTCTTTGTACATCATTAAACATGCAGTGTTCTTATAAGCCCATGTTTTGCTCAACAAAATGTACAGAAAGTGAGTGACTGGGACTGTATCACACAAAAAACAACAAACTGTAATGAAGACATCTATGAGGATTTTCTCCACTGTAACACCGACAGATGATGTCCACACCAAGATAAAAAGCCTGTGCTTCCTCCGGATCTACATGCCGGTGTGTGAAAAAAAATCCAACCCTGCGGGTACAGTGGACTTTTACAATGCACAACATCTCAGCATGGCTTTGCCCTGATGCCACATGAGTCATGACCTGTCAGCTCATTCATGCTCAGATATCCTGAAACATGTCTGGCCTCACACAAACTGCCCTGATGAAAAACACCTCATTGGTAAATATCTTCTGGTGTTGTATTTATGTGAATAAATATGTCTGTAGAAATAGGATTATTTATTCATTGTTGTCTTGTTTGGAAGTTACGATACAAGAGTTTTTAGCCATGTTAACTGTGAAGCCTTAATCTCAGTATTTGAGGGCATGTCAAGAAATTCAGCACAGAAATTCTTTATACCTAGAGGACGAAGTGTATTGACATTGATGTTCCCCTGGCTTTTTCTAGTACCATCATGAGGTTGATATCTGTGGTTTTAAGTGAAATCAACAACTTTTGGATGGATTGCCATTAAATTTAGTGCACATGTTAAAGTTATTCAAGGATAAACTGTAAAAACTTCGACCCTTTAACTTTTTATGTGATCAAAATTAGTCAAACACTTCAGTTTATGACTAAATATCTGCAAAAATGACATCATTTTCAGGTATACAATGTCAGCTAATTGCAGGCTATATTGGCTAATGTCAGCACTAAACCAGAAGATAAACGTGGTTAACATTTTTGCCTTCATATGCTGAATATCAGCATCTTAGCATTGTCATCAGAAGTATGTTAGCATTTGGCTAACTCAGTACAGTTTCACAGAGCTATTTTATACAACATTATGTTATGTTTCACCAGGACTGGGCTTTCAGAGATATATTCACTACATGGTTGATTGATATTGAAGATTAAGATGAATATGAAACAATCATTAAATGTGTAGTTAGAGGGATATTCCAGCTATATAGTTGAGATGTCCTGACCTTTTGTTGCTAGTATGGGTCAAACTCCAGATACATTGGATCCTACAGCTCCCATAATGCAAATCAATATTGCATTTTATTAGTTTTTCCCTTACTGGTAAATGACTACATCTTTCAGACTTCATGAAATCAATTTTGTAAAAGTGTTGTCAGTTATCAGCACTTCAAATATATGATCAAAACTATCCCTATTCATCCCTGGTTGTTGATGAATCAGTGAAGAGTGAGGTAAGAAAACACCAATGAAGATGGATTATGTCTGAGGTGGAGCCTGGTGGTCTTTGGTTCAGAAAGGAGGCTGAGAGAGGATGAGTCTTGCAGGATATGCAAACATGTTCCTGTGTGTATATTTTTGCAAGGCTATGTATGTCTGTCTGTGTCGTGTTGACTTTTTATACTTGCTCAGGCCACACATGTACGTCTTTGTCTGTGTGTTTGGGGTGTCAGGGTCTTGACGTTTTAAGCCTTTTCCCTTTATACCTTCAGGAAGACGGGACCTGAGGCCTTAGCCCATCTTACACTCACATACATGCACACACAGCCCACAGAGACAGCAGACCTTGGTGTCATCTATTCCCCCTTTGAGTTCAAAGTCCAGCAGAACAATGAGACACAATTAGGAGCTTACAGAGGGGATCTGAGCCTTTAGCTGCTGGGTTTACAGACACTGATGGTCGAACACCCGCAAAATCTTTGTCAGGCCTCCCATTAATGTCTGCCTCTTGTTGTCTTTCTTTGAGTCTATATCTTTTTCTCCTCTATGTGTCTGTATTTATCTTTGTCTCACTGTCTCGTCCTGTTCTTCACTAAAGAGAAATGCCTCTAAAAAGAAATAATGATGATTAAATTAGACTTCATCAGAGCTAATGGAAGTTGTTGTAATTATGTGCAGTGGCAGGGATCAGAGGAGCTCCTCACTAACTCCCATTAAGATGATTACTTTTAGGGAACTGATAATTGAGATTGTAAACGTTAGGGTGAATTAAATTAAATGGAGTGGAAAAGCAATGAAAAGCAGAAAGAAATCATGATTGCAGTTAAGCAAATATAAAGTTAAAGTTTATTAGCTAGTAGACAGTGAAGAGGCAGACAGGAACCAAGAGGAGAGAGAGATTGGTATGACATGCAACAAAGGTCTCTGTTAGGAATCAAACGAGGGGCATTGGGGATATGTGGCACACGCACATTCGGCACCTCAGAAAATGTTTTAAACTGGATGTTTATGAGATCAGTTCTTGCATATGCTACACATTCTGTCAATATTTGTGCTGTCCTGATAAAAAACATATTTATGACACTTTCATTACCTCCCCTTGCTGTACACTGATATCACAGCTACAACTAATGATTACTTCTATCAATAATTTATATTTAGTCTATAAAATATCCTAAAATCATGAAAAACGCCAATGAGAAGTCTTCTGATCCCTGGGTGATGCGTTCAAATGTTTGCTTTGTTCAATTAAAAGTTAAAACCCTCAAGATACTCAAATTACAATAATATAAAACAGAACAGAAACAAATCCTCACATTTAAAAAGGTGGAACCAGAAAGTGATTGGTGTTTTGCTTGATATGTGACAAATTTTATGTTGATTGATTAATGTCAGTATATGAATGTCAGCATAATCCATATATACACAGACAATATATATACATACATACCCTCCACACATTATTTTTATGTTTATGTCACTATATAGTCAAACACAGGTAAAGATGTACAGTATCCACACACATCTCCAACCCCCCAGCTGTTAAGCATATTGTCCACGGTGTCCCCTCCGTCTGCGTCCGTGTGTCCCAGCCATTGTATGCGTCCAGTGTAACTGGAGACCAGTCTAGACTGGCTGGCTACTGGCTCTAATCCTCAGAAACATGCAGCTGAATCAATCTGAAACCAGAGAGCTGCCTGCCGTCGCCCCTGTTAGCAGCTCAACAACACAAACATTCATCCATTAGGACAAACATACAAATAACAGACATTACCAACACAGAGGAGCTGGTAACTCCACTGCTCTCTAACCAACCATGAAGGTGTTATTGTTATTAGTGTGTTATTGTTTTTATCAGTAGAGATACAGAGGGTAGTGATGACACTAGACTTCTCAAAGTGTTAAACCACTGCCACCCTACCATCCAGATAAGAGGGGGAAAAAAGCTTTGTTTGTGATACATTATTTATCTGCTTAAAGTTTTAGAAATCAGTCAGTCAGTCACAGCAGATCCAGAGCACACTTGTATGTGTATGTGAAACAACTGTGAAACAAACTACACCTCTAACGATTAGCTGTGATTTGGATAAAACCGTGTAAGAGACCCGTTACTGATGATGTTTCTCTGAATTCACAGCTCCAAAGTTATGGGGATTGCATACAAAGTGTCTCCGAAACATGAACGACACAGAGGTATGTGCCCCTGAGAAAAGTATTTTCTAGTGGAGGAGGAGTAAGTGGTGCCATGTTGGACAGATGGCACCATGTCACCAACTTATGACAATTGATTTCGCCACTTCAAAGCAGCGACCACTTTGCACGCATTCATGAAACACAATGCAGTGGAATGTGTCGTCACGAGAAAAAAAAATCTGATTTAATGATGACAAAAAATGTTGATGAACAGAAACACATGCTGAGGTGACCAGTTGGGAATGTCAATGATGTCTAGAGTCCCACAAACCTCAGATCATCCTTACGTCCTACAACATGACACTGAGGGATGATGGGAGAGAGAGGAGGGCAGGATCGGACAGTGAGGATGGTATGACAGACAGACATGGCTAAATGACTCTCATGGCCATGTAACATGTATGTCATCTGTCTTGGAGTTTCTCCCAGACTGTGTTTCTGAGTCTCTGTCTGAAGACAGAATCTGTTACTGAGGAGGATCATTAGTCTGTAACTAAACCTCTGAATCACAGACCTGCCGTCGCATAAAAAGAAAGGCTACTGTATGACAAGAAGAATGATTTCTTAGTGGATCCGGAAGACTAATAACACATGTTTTAATAAGGATTTTGGAATGGAAAATGCACTGGTTATGTTATTTTAAAGCATGCAGTGAATAATCGTCCTTAACATAATACTTGTATATTATATTACTCAGAGATATGATTTTACAACTCTGGAAGATTTTCACTGAGGTAACTATTTTATCTTTCATCAGAATGGTCAAGAGGTAACTGGTAGAAATACAGCTTTCTCCTAACACTGCATGGGCTACATCATGTATTCGCAAAATATCAAAATAGAGGATAAAATGTAAAAAGTCAGATAATTAGTTAGAATAAGTTAAAACACAAGGAGCTATTCATACATAACAAGAGATTTACAGGTTGAGCCAAAAGGCCAAAAGGCTTACATGGCTCCCCTAGAAGAGTATCAAATGTTATCATCACAGCAAAATATCTATAATCAACGTTCAATTGATCATCTATAGAAACCATAATTTACAAATTGTTCAAAATAGAAAGGTACTTTAAAATGATCACTTGAATGATAAAGTTAAAGTTAAAATCAGGCAACCTTTGTCGTCATGGCAACATAGACACCATGACAACTGTTGTTACAGGTTTTTTTTAAATGCCCCGACTTGTGGTTGGAAACATGACACTGCAGTTGGAAATGGGAGGCAAACAGTTTCTAAGCAGCTAAGTCCATTTTTTCCACCAATCTATCTAGTCATACACCCAACACCTCCAAACATGGAAATTGGTCACCTTAAAGACGTCTGACAGATGGCGTCTATCATTCAAACATGGTGTAGGCACAAAATATACTTACAATTGAAATACATTAGTTTGAAAGTCATGCTGAATACCATTAAAGAAAAATCGAGCACAACAGTCAGCATGCTAATATGCTCACAAGGACTAACATGCTGATGTTAAGCTGGTAACACTAGATAAGAACACTTTGGCCTGCTGGTGGTGCTAGATGAAAGAGCAGGGGATCACCAAAGATATTAGGATTCATTGTTGGGGTACCACAGATATCTGCACCAAATGTAATAGCAATCCACCCAACAGTTGTTCAGATATTTCAGTCTAGACCAAAGCAGTGGACTGACCACTAGCTTGGTTAAAAAAGCAATCATCTCATGAACTCTCATTTGTCTTGTGATCACATGGCAAGTCATGACCCCCATCTTCAAACTCATTTTCAGTTTTTACACAACCATTTGCCTGTGCTGCAGAAGCAAAGAATAAATACAGTAAATCAGTAAACAGCGAGCACTAATCTCCTGCGGCAGCCTGAAAGCAGATCAGTAACAAGGCCTCATGGTTCAACAGTGCGCTCCATATCCAGACATTTGTGTTTATCATGACTTGTTTATTTGTTACCCGGCATGATGTAAACAAGCACTGCAGAGAGACAGAGGAGGTTTTTGTGTTGTGACGAAACCGACCTGTCTGGAGACCAAATCATAGATCAAATCAAAACCAGATCACAGACAGACTAGATGAAGACTTTGAAACACAGAACAGAGAGTCTACAGTTTAACTTTGAAGTGTTTTGTAATTAAAAACATTAAGCAACAAATTGAGCAAATTTTTTTTTGTTTTTTTTTTGTTTTTCCAATTTATCTGATGAACAGAGGACCATTGTTAAATGTTACTTTAAAACTGGTTAATTGACTTTGACTGTTCATGTTCCACTATGAGCAATGAAGGTGTGCTCTGTATTGACTTAGTGTTTTACTTACTGTATTTACCTTTTGTCTTGTCAGTACCAGTCTGATTCTCTATTAAACATTATACAGGTATGCCTTCATTTTGATGATTCACTTTCACATTCACACATGCTGTCCGCACATTTTGACACATTTTCCTGAATGCAGCTCGTCTATGTAGCTATTTGACCCCCTGTCATCTGGAGAGGGGAAGGGGCTATGATTGAATTTCCTCTGCTGAAGTTTCTGCTTTTGTCTCTTTATGTTCTAGGAATTTCTTTTTTTTTTATCTTGGTGAGGAGTCATGTTGTCGTAAACATCTTGGTCTGACCTGTGTCTGTATAAAGTCTACTGAGACCACTGTTTGTTATTTGAGCTACATAAATAAACTTGACTTTATTTGACTTGATTTTATGATTTAACGAAACAAGCTGTCAGCCATAAAAACATTTTGAGCATCTAACGTGAAGCTATTTGTTGTCTTATTTGACTTCTTGCGGCTGGTTTGTTACTAACTTGATAGTTTAGTTAACGTTACTTTACACTGTGCACTTTCGGGCAGTCTGAGACTAAAGTTGACTATCATGAGAGAAATATGATGAAATATGAACAGTGGTCCCACATCTTACTGTGAGACACGTGCACTGACAACCGATTTGGAGCTTTGGTGGTAAAAGACAGCTTAAGGCAAAATGAACTACTACAATACTACAGGAGTACAAACAAACCAATCAGGATACTCTGGCACTACACCCATGGCATACAAAATCCAAAACAATGGAGGTGAAACCAAGACATTTCTGTGGTTTTTTGTTGCATGAGCATGAAGAGCACAAGTTGATGATGTCTCTCTGCTTTCAGGTACTTTTTAATATTTACATCATAGCTCTATGTTTGCATTCAGCGCACAATCTGACACAATCTCATATTGCACAGTCTGGCACAGATTGCAACCGAAATGTCATTATTGGCATCTTGCACTATGTGGCATGTTATAAATGTATTTGATTGTTATTGTTGCACACTTTAAAAGGCATCTGCAGAGTGCAGTAAATGTTTCCAGATCCTTGAAATTATCATTTTACCTTTTAAATCAATTCTAAGCAAAAATGTTGCAGCCAAATGCTTCTCTTCACCTGTCAGTGATGAGTTTCAGTAGGCAGGACAATCTCTCCCACTGTGCAGGAAACCTGACCAACCAAGCAAGAGCTGGTAATGCAATGACTGAAGAAGGATGAGCTTCAAACCAGCATATTATGACCAGTTGGGTGTGTATCGTTACAGGGAGTCAAACCCTGCGATGGTGGATGGAAACATCAGAAATTTCAGCAGAGGATCTAAGACATGATGCATGTTCGCCCAAGTGCTAACATTTCAATGCTCCCTGTGGTAGTTTTTCATCTCGGTTGTGGCATTAATTCTTGAGTTATTCCTCCTCTCTGCCATGAAGCTCTGCCATGAAAATATAACCCCTGCTACTTTTAGAGCTGGTCTCTGCCCACTGAGCCAAATGCAACCAAGTTAAACTCTCTGACAGCAGAGAAAATGCTAACACGCTACACCCAGTTTGACTTCACAAAGAACATATCATGGCCTCAGAGGATTGAGTTGTGTTTACACTATGACACCCTCCCACCCCCCCACCCCCTCCTCTCATGTCAGCCAGCTATCCCCGCCTGCTTTAGCTGAGGACAGCTTGTTTTTCACTGTATATCCTCCAACAGCAGTGCAGCTCAGTCTCTCTCTGTGAGGGGAGATGAAAGCGTTTAGGTCAGACGTGCATATTTGACTGAGGGGGGCGACCACTCAGAGCCGGTCAAGATAAACCAACACGGCCTTTCCTCCCTCTGCCCTGCCTGCTCTCCTTCATCCATCCATTCATCCTAGTCTCATAGTCTCATTTCCTCAACCCCACCCCCACCCCGCCACTAGCCATTACACCAACTCAGTTCAATTCGTATAATTGGTTGACCTGAGTAATAAATTCAAAGCATCTAAATACAAGAATGAACAATCAGCCTTTATATTACTTGGTGATGGTAGTTTTACCTATTCACATACAGTAAGTCAGTTTCTTTGATTAACAAAAATGCTGAAGTACCTGAAGCTATTTTCCATTTATAAAGATATTTCAATTGTCAACTCCTATATGAAAAGGCATAAATGGAAACATGTCTTCTCACCTCCACAGTCTAACACAGCATTATGGGCCATTTTGATGTCAACAGAGGAAATGATGTCACCACGTGAATCCTAATTTCTTTCTACAGTAATAGTAGTCAGTGAAAGACTGAAGCCGGTAGTGAAAGATTGTTGTAGATTTTAATGATGGACGGGTATTTCTGCTGACAGCAAAAACTGGTTTACAGATACTTGGTTGCAGGGTGTAAGACCTTATTCAGTGCTTGTAGTGCTTGTTGGGAATTTGTGTAAACCTAGTGTTATGAACCTAGCTCAAAGAAGATTTCATGTAACTTTTAGGGGTGACCTTTGAGGAGTTTTTGATAATTGCTGGTGCTATGTAGCAAAACATATGATGATTGCATCCTTACTTTGCAAGTTATCTTGCATTGTACTAACACATGCACACAGACACCTAGCATGTGCAGTACTATGCAGTAGACACATATCACTTTCCTGCAGATGCAAATGCATGCAATTCACCCTATTAAAAAGATCAATATACTGTAGATGGTAATGCTAATGCCGAGAAATGTAGCAATGGATGTAAAGAATGTTGATTTCAAAATATTGTTTTAAAAAAAAACTACTTTTTGAGGGAGGAAATGCAACATGTTTCTTAGGCCTCAAAGAAAAAGAGAATGTATTTTGGTGTGAAATGCTGAATTCAAATGTAACCGTTTGCTTGCAAGAAAATGCAACAGAGTATCTTTCATCAGCAAATGATTTGTATTTATTGGTGACAACATATATTAAGGATACATATACATATATATAAATAATAATAATAATAAATCCTACTGTGAGGTGACCATACTATAAAAATAGTAGAGTATAAAAGAAGAATGGATGTAATATAAAAATAAAGATTTAACTGTAAGATTTATTCCTTTTCCATTTTTTATAAATCATAAAACAATTAAAAGTTGGAAGGTGCAGAGATTTGCAGTGACCAGTCACCAGCAACAGTCGACACCTGTGGTGAATCAGCCCATCACGGATAAGTGTGTAAGACTGTCTGGATCAAATGTGCTTATGGGCTTAATGGGCATTTGTTACTCGTTGTAATAGCTTTAAACATACTGATCCAAATATGTGTGTATGGAGGTGGCTTTTTTGCACAAAATCTTTTAATTTGTATTCATTTTACTTGGTAGGTGGTTGTTTGGGCTGATAAACTGGCCTTTCCACAGTTTATATATTTATATATTTTTGGTACCTGGGACTTATGTATTTATTTTATTGTACTGTAGAAGGGTGGTGGTGGCTGAAGCAGAGAGATGGAGTGTGTGTGAGCTAGGTAAGGTTTATAAGTGCTTCCAAGAGGTGTCAGCTGGAGGTGCTCCAGATCATCTGCAAGTTACACAGGAAACAGCAATAGACAGAACAGCAGCTGCTGCTGAAGAAAATCCTAACAGAGATCCTCGCTTTGCTGCTGCAGTAACACAGAGTGCAAGGCTGCAGTGAAGGCGCTACCAAAGTCTGTCTGCCTTATGACAGTGAAAACTCATAAATCTTTCCACAAATGGGCACACCATACACACACACACACACACACACACACACACACACACACACACACACACACACACACACACACACACACACACACACACAGTATATACACAGCTTCTTCTGTCCACGACCCACTACAGTTCAATTTATGTCAAGTGGCTCTGGCCTTCACCACACACACACACACACACTCTACACACATTTATATGTATACAATCAGAAATATTTATAGTATGCACACTGACACACATACACACACACACACACACACACACACACACACACACACACAGAGGTTTACTTAAGTCACTTTTGGGGTATTTACAAAGACTTACATTCATTTTCTGGAGACTTCAGTGAACCCTCAGCATAACCACTACTTTCGTAACCCTAACCCTAATCTACCCACTGACCTGAAATTCAGTGTTTTAACAATTTTTTTAAACAACTATTTTACAAAGCATTCATCCCCAATTGGACAAGATGTCCCAAACTAACTGCTCTTTAGTCTAGTTTATGTCCCTGAAAGTGATTTAAGTCACACTCACACACTATACACTATACCCAAACATGTACAATACACTATATTTCTTCAAGTATATTATGTGGACATGCACACATCCAACATTCAATGCACACACACCCCTCTACTGAAGAAACACATACAGACACACTCACTATGCAGCAGAGGTCCAGGTCAAGTGCTGTATTTGAAACAAACACTTCAGCTGAGGAGAACAGGCTGATAAGAACTGGATGCGTGTGTGTGTGTGAGTGTGTGTGTGAGTGTGAGTGTGTGTGTGAGTGTGAATGTGAGTGTGTGTGTGTGAGTGTGTATTATTGAGTAGATACCTGATATAGTATCTCTGTGGCACAGTGCTGTCATATGACAAAAAACGCACCAGTTTGTTTCATAAATGTTGAATAGTGGATAAAAAGCTCAGTTTGCACCACATGTTTTTGAATGAAGCCTTAATGAAGATAATACATAAATATGCTTTCAGGTTGTATTTTTTAAGTATTTTAAATTCCATTTGCTTAATATTCAAAACTCATAATTTATAGATTTCTTGATTTTGCTTTGAAATAAAAAAAATAGATAAAACCACCCTCAGCTTAACCAGAGATCAGCAAAGACCAACAGGAAGAAAGAGTGTGAGTGACCAACGACAGAGAAAACCAGAGGAGAGGTCCAAATCAGGGCCCCCCCAATCACGCACCAGACCCATTTCATTTGGAAATTGCGCTGTTTGTAATTAATGCTCAATTAAACTTGACATGGTCGCCCCAAATCCCCTGTAAGGTAACAGATTAATCTGCACAGCTGGTCCACATTGGCTGAGTAGAGGCGGCCTCTAGAGTTACCTTGTTAAGGTACATTCCCTTCCTCAATGATAGTATTTATGAGATTTGTTTCATCCCTCTTGGCCCCTGACGGGCCCACAGAGAGAGAAGGAGAGAGAGAGAGAGAGAGGAGTGGGATGCTTTAAAGACTAAATACTGTGGTAACTTCACCATTTGATTACACCAGAGTAATCACTGACACTTTGTAAGCACACACACATAAAGAATCTGGGGAATCCATCTGCAGATGTATTCATCTGAGTGTGTATTAACTTCTTATTAACAACACATGGCATCTGGGGAGAGTCAATGATTGCTTGTTCGCAGCCACAATATTGACAATGAAATGCAGTGACGGAATCTGTGTTATGATGCTGTGTGTGTTTCTGTGTACAATGTGTGTATGTAATATTTGGTTAACAAACAGCCTTACTGACGTCTAACAGGACTGAATGTGTAGTGTGGAGGTGGTGAAGGCCTTTGTCCTCACTCATGCTGTTTGCTGTGGCATTAAGTAGGCAAACAGCAGGCATGACACTGCTGGCTTGTCTGTGGAAAAGAGAGGAGAGAGAGAGAGAGTGTGTGTGCGTGTGTGTGTGTGTGTGTGTGTGTGTGTACTCACTTGACCTTCATGTTGATGAATATTGTACATTCACTTTCAACAACAGCATGCATGTAGTTGTATTGTCACAATTGTCATCTAAACACAGAATCACTGATGAATCTGAATTTCATATACTAAGGACAAAAATAATGAGGAACACTTAAATGTGTACCTGACAAAGGGTTTATGAGATGTAATTAACAGGGTTGGATGATATGATGATACATACTATGAGATGATACACAATGTCAACTGTCAGAGATTTTGTCTTTTGTTGTAGTTCAGAGTATTGATGAATTAGTAATATCATAATGAATGTATAAGGCTATACAAATCAATTAGCATGACTGCTTTCTGGTCAAATGTAAGCATGTATTAATATAAGCAGGCTGTATGTAACATACATAGACGTGTAAACTGTAAATTACTTGTATCCTTGTTTACAGTTTACAGAAACTGTCTGATGTATTGTTCCTATAGTTACGTTATATTTTTAATCTACTTGCTTCTGCATAATAGTCATATGTTTATGTTTCTTTTCTTTGTTCAGCTTCATTGTTCTTATTTATTGGCTGTCAGTACATTGAGCACCACTAAAAACCTGAGTCAAATTCCTTGTGTGTATAAAAATACTTAATAATCTTGAAAAAAAGTTTTTTAAAAGATGCATTTACAAGTTAGTAAAAAGGTTATATCATACACCTAACACACAAGCCACTGACACCACATTGTGACTGTAATATACTATACATCATACATATCCATATATTGATAATGTGATACAGAATTACATATACAGTGATTTTATCCATTGCTTTTATTTCTACTCATTCAATCATGTGATACTGGTTTTTATTTAGAGAACAACTACTTGGGCTTTAAAAATTCCCTTTGGTTAGAGTTTAGCTTCCTCCAGCACAACACTGATGTTTTCTCTCTATTTAGCTCTTTAAAATGAAACTTAATACCAGAACATCTTGTTTTTACTGACCTCCAGTGGGTTTAACTTCTCACCTCGCTGCTGTGAGTGGGTGTGCGTGTGTGTGTGTGTGTGTACAATGACATCACTGTTGAGTTTGGTTACAGGTGAGATGGGGGCAAATCAGATTAAATTAGATTGTATTTTCAACCAGAGAAGGCATCCATGTATTAAATTACTCTTTCATTTAAGTAAGTCCCCTATTCCCTGTTTGACCTACCTTGAGGAAAAGGGCTACGGAGCATTTAGACCAAAAATCTGCCTATTAACAACTTAGAAACATTTATAGCTGCACCTGATTGTTTATTGAAGAGGTAAATTCATGACTTTTTATCAATAAGCTATTCCTATTTCTTTAAATTATTTCTTATTCAAAAGTGATTTAGAAAATATATAACATATATATTATTAAGAGCATTCCTTGATCACAATTGATCATGTATCACATCTACTAATATCTACTAAAATGAAATTCAAATGAAGTGGGAAAAATGGGAGGGGGAAATTATTTAAATTATGGAAATATTTATACCACTGAAACTACTTGTGTCACTACTGGGCAAAAAAAACACATCTTCCCTGTTCAAGTTGAACTCAAAATCCAAAAATAAATACACTTAAAAAAACATTATATTAATAGTAAAAGGTAATCACTTGGTCTGTGAAACCTGAATGTGTGTGATTTGGTTAAAGAGATGGGTCAGAAATACAGTAGTTACTTTTCTCCCACTTTCCCAGAGTCAGAAACTAATAAATGCCTTTTTATATATTTGGTGGAGTCTGAAGTCATGAAGTTTTTACCAACAGATGAATAAGGTCAGTTACAACTTTACTAAATAATGCAGTTGCTTTTTTAACATTCAACGTCCAGTTTGATTCCAGACTTAAAGGATCATTATGTATAATTTAGTGGTATATAACTAGTTTCTAGATTTGGCAGAAATGGGATATAATATAAAATATAATAATTAGTTTATAAATACTCGGAAATAAGAATTGTTGTGCTTTTGGTTAGCTTATGAGGCTTTTACATTTACATAGTTAGGGGGTCCTCCTCCATTGAGGCCAGCATGTTGCACCGCCATGTTTTACAGCAGCCCAGAACAGAAAAATCAAACACTGGCTCCAGAGAAGTTCTTTTGCATTTTTTGTGACTTTTGTAACTTGGAAGAGGAGAGATATTCATTTGGTTACGATCTGCAGCTCACTATTAGATGCCACTAAATCTTTAAAATGCTAAAACTTTCTTTCCCTCCTCTGCTTCATCTGTCACTCACTCATTACAGGACCAACCAGCATTCACATGCTCTCTCTCTCTCTCTCTCTGAGGACATTCCAGTGTGTAGTTTTATATGCATACCTGTGTGTGTATTGTGTTTGTCGAGGGGTCTTGGGTGATGTTGACTCTTGGTGAATGGTTACCTCCCGGCGTTGTGTTGCGACAGGAACTGCAGCAGCCTGATCCTGAAGCCGTGTGCTTATCAGACAGAAAGGGATCATGACAAACACTTCCACTGTCGATTCAAGGGGGGAATCTGCAATGATCATTACTGAGTTGCTGTGTTTGTGGCAGCGGAGAGGTTACATGTGCTGGTTATTGATCAATTTAATGACCTGCATGTCAAGGGAGGAGGTCTTTAATCATTAATCCCTCAAGAAAAGAAGAAAGATATTTGTACATTTCTGCTATAAAGAGTAAGAACAAAAATATGTGTATGTTTCTTCCTGTTGAGAGATGATGATGTTTTCTCTCGTCACAGCGCAGCGTGCAACCTGCTCTCGTGTTTGGACAGTGATGAAGTTCAGTGTGTTTGCTTGTCATGAAAGATACAACAAACCCTGCATTTTCTAAACCAACAATCCCACACTCGGCTTGCAGACAGGACCAAGGGAAAATTATGCTTGACTGCATTCATGCAAGCGGCTAAAAATGGCAACATGCATTACTGTCAGTTTAGTTCTTAAGTTTAATTCAAAGATGTGAAGTTTGGATGACCAAAAATACGATTAAATTATACATAAAATACAAATGGCAATGTATACAGACTATTCCTGAGTGACTGCTGTGACTGGATATTTATTCAGATTTATAGCCCTTGTGTTTATATGACTCAGAGGATAAAAGGGATTATAAAGGTGAGACACAAACACAAAGCTGGACAGTAAACCACATGATTGTAAACTGAACAATAAAGATGTCCCTTCACTGGATCCAAAATGGAAAAAAACTCTTTTGGACATAAACTCTCTTCATCTGTTTTTGAGTGTACTTCTTTATTTCAATCAAATTCTGTACAAGCTGATACTCTAAAAAGGTATGCATGATCTACAAATAAATGCTATCACAATATTACTTTTGGAGATTAGATTAAGTTATATATTATATATTATATATTATAGATTATAGATTATAGATGGTAGATTATAGCTAGGAATGGAATGGTTTGGAGAGCAGGCTTAAAAATTAAAAGTTTTGAAAAATAAAATCTTTTCTCTCCTGATTTAACTCATATTTTACTTAAAACATGATTCTTTTTTTCAGTGATTGCTCTCAACCCTAAGTGGAGGTCAATCAGCTGACATGTGTTTTGTAATTCCTATACATCACTGCCTACAGCTACTATACCAACATGATGTTAACAAATCTTTTTTCCCACTGCTGAAGGCAGAGTTCACATTACCTCAATATTTTGTCCGTGTATCACAACCTTTTACAGGAAGGTTAGCGGTGAAAGTCAGGTCAAAAGGAGGCTGTCTGTCAGCT
The DNA here is from genome assembly GCF_027409825.1 of Scomber japonicus. Taxonomy (NCBI): domain Eukaryota; kingdom Metazoa; phylum Chordata; class Actinopteri; order Scombriformes; family Scombridae; genus Scomber; species Scomber japonicus. The sequence goes on along the minus strand of NC_070590.1, from coordinate 11,613,403 downwards.
GGACTGCTGCTTTTCCTTCCACATCAACCCCAAGGTGTTAAAATGGAGCTGACATGGGTGACATGTTAGTATGACATGTGTGGCGTCAGAGGGAGACACTGCTCGGGGGCGTCCGGGTGCTGCAATGTCTGAAATTTAAAGACAGGAGCAGGAGCTATGTGTCATTGTTCTGAGTGACAGCGGGAAATATTGTTGAAGTGTGTGTGTGTGTGGGGGGGGTGCATCAAGTGTAAAAAATCTTAGTATTTTTAATGAATATTTAGTGCCCTGAGGCTACTGTGTCAGCCTTTATATCTGATCTGTGATCTGTGTGTTTAATGTTCTGTGAGTAAGTCCTTTCACTGTCTGAGAGATAATGTCACTGTGAGTTATGCTTTCGTGTGTCGTTTCTAGCCAGTAGGTCTAAATTTACACCAACATTTTCCCAAAATGGTCTATTCAAGATACGCGTATAAGGATATTTAAACTGAACTTTTCAGACACAAAAAATAAAAATTTAAATATCAAAGTAGCAGATCCTGAGTTTTTCATTCCTGGCAGTTTATCAACATGAAAATTGCCTTGTGACATAAAACTGTCTTAATGTTAACAGAGCTGCACTGAAAGCCTATTTAATTGGGAGTTTCTGGGATACATTACAGCACTTCAGTGAAAAAGTGGAAGTGTTTCAAGTATTTACACAGCCGGGCTCAGACTACAGGAGTTTCAAAATCCTGACAGATTTTGAAATCGGGTTGCATCACGCACATAAGAATAAACTTCACAGATGTGCTTTAATCTCAAACATGCACACACTACAAGATTAGAAAATAATGGTATATCAAACACCACAGGATATAAATTAAAAGATTATCGTTCCGAAGGGAGCAATGCACCACCTCACATGATCCCACATGATTTTGTGGGGAAGCAGATTTAAACAAAATGGAGGCTGACATGGCGCAACAACTTGCTTTAATAAAGCTCTTCTTTTGTCTGTATGGTTATGATACATCTCAGAAGACATGTCATAAAGGCAATCATGTCTTTCCTCCATCTCAGCTGTTCAACACATGTACAGTGGCTTGTTGTATTTTCTTGGCTGTCAACATTTTAAAAGCCCTTTCATCCACTTCTATCTCCTTGTAGACTTGTCTTTCTCTTATTAGCTATTGTGGTCTTGCTTGGGAAGTAGTGATCCAATAGTTTACAGTTTAAACCCTAAATATCAAGCATGTTATAAAGGATCAGGAAGACCCTGATGAGTGTGCAAGCAGTTTCTGAAGGTTTAATATTGGATCTGTAAACCCCTCACATTACCAGATAATCTGGGCCAAACATCAGTACCAACCAAGGTCCCAGACCAGATATTCCTCTGATTGTCAGGTGAATTGGGGATAAATCAGTCCAACAATGCCCTGTAGTCTGAGCCCGGCTATAGTGTAAAGCTTGTGTTATGCCAGAAAAGGAGTAGTTTGTTTGTCCGACGACATCAGAAATCAATAGTGTTTTAGATTATCATTATAGGTATATTTACACACACCTTTAGACATTCTCTCCTTGAAAATTTCCATAGTTTTATGCTGTGAAAAGTGACATAAGTAGTTGTGTAATGAATGTAAAACCGAGCCAGAGAGAATTGTTCAAACTCTGCATACTTCTTACTACCTCTGCATGCCTTGTCAGTCACAGTGTGAAGTGGGTGTGAATGTTGAATTGTCTGAAATGTCACGGTGGGGGGGAGGAGGATTTCTGACGCTACTTAACTATCTGACACACAGATCTGATTAAACATATTGGCAGCTTAATGCAGATTAGTGAATTTCCAGTGAGAGATGCCAAGCAGCAATTCAGCCAGCAGATCATTATTTTTAACTGGTTATTCTACTTTTTGTCAACAGTCGAGGCAGCTAATTGTCTGTCAGTTCTACCCGTTATATCTAAAACCTGTTCTCTCGTTTTCTGTGGCAAAAATCTACAACATGCTGTATATAAATCAATCAATTCAATTCCAATTATGTAATTTAAAAATTACTTAAATGTCAGTTTACATCACAGATGATCCAATACTTTAAGCCCTGATTTTTAATAGTTTGTAACAAGACTCACATTGAAACTCAAACTAATAAAAACTACAGGAGGCAACTTTACATGCTGGCAGCTCCAAACAGCAGCGCAGGGTAACTGAAAAAAACAATTACCCAAAAATAATTTTAATGTGATGCCAGAGCACTGCATTTCCAGCCAGAGGAAAAATGCCCACTCATGTTTAAGGAGTCAGTCTGGAGCTCAGTCTGTATTTTACTCATGAGATTACTTAAGTATGTGAGTCACCAAGGTCACTGAGGTCAGTTTCTGGGGATGAAGAAGTGACCAAAATTTGGATAAATGTACGGATGCAGTGTTTTGGTCAGACAGAATTTCTTCATTCCAGTTTGAACTTGCTTTTGAGGCTGATAAAGATTTGACATTAAAATCATGCTGACTACAGCTTCACTTACTGTACATAAGTGCGATCAGCTGTCTAAAAATAAAACTTTCAACATGACAAGTGATTATTAACATGTTAATTTCCTAATCAATGTTCCCAAAATAGCCCGCATAATCTCTGCTTAAGATGCCATGTTGCAATGACAGATCTTGAGTTGAATATGAGCTTTGTGTAACACTACAGTTTCCCACTGCTGTCACTGTTTGAGTGGATGGATTTGTAAGTTACTATTTTCTAGAGTCTTAGCAGGGGCGGGAATGTTGTCCTTATCTGATCTGCATGTTAACATGGAGGAAACAATCCACTGTCAGCAGCTGCTTGTGTAAACCAGGCGTGGAGCGCAGGACGAGAGGAAGTGTCAACTTGTGTTTAGAAGGGGCTTAAAGAGCATTTGGAATTCATGCTAAAAGGTTTCAGTAAAATCACCTCTACAGACGCATTGGATTGCCACTGAGAGGGCAGCATTGTGACATACAGTTTAAAAAAAAAAGTGAATGAGTATGACTTTAATGCTGAGGAAATTCTCTCTTTTTCTAAGTAAATAAAAACACATTTCTAAATGCAGTAGATCATTTGATGAAAAAAGATCCACACAGACTGTCCCTTTAGTCAACCACAAAATGAACATATATGGTCTTTTCTAAAATATGACCACAGTTCAAGGGAAAAGAAAAGAAAAAAGGAGACGAATATGGGTTGTAGCTCACTACAGTAACAATAAAATCAACAAGTCTGAGCCTGAGCGGAGGTTTCTGGGTAAATGAGGACTTTCAAACATCTTACTAAACCGAGATGTCTTGTGTATTTTACAAAGATGAGGATTGCACCACAGGACAATCTCTATGTTCAGGCAGAAGTAGGAAAGAACCTAAAAATTACAGTTTAGCGCAAATTTGTGTAATCAACCTGTAATTGTGCATCTCAAAACAAGTCCAAATGATTGCTCAGTTTGTAGGAAACAAAGGATCTGAGTTTCAGCTCTTAAAAAGCACAGATCAAAATCTCTCAGACAGATACAGCATTGATTCAGTTTTATCCCTCCTCTGAGATCCTTCAGGTGGCATCTGCTTCACAGACAGTTAAGTTTACTCTCTGATCCAGAATGTGGCCTAAAAACAGCACACTCAGCGCCTACAGGTCTGTGCATGAGTCCAGAGCTGTGTGAGAAAGTGCTCTTTATATTTCTGCTGAGTGCCAGCTACCCATTACATATCATCTGTGAAAAAGTCTGCCTGATTGTTACGCTATAGTGTGCAGCTTTAATATGTCAAATACTTATGTACAAGCCTTATTATTTTGAGAGCCATTTAAAAAACATTGTATTTGTAATGTTTATGTTTAATTGGAAATGACCATCTTAATAATTCCTCTACTATAGCTAAGCAACAAGCTAGTATTTTGTTTGCTTGGTTTATTTGACATTACAAGGACTTTAAAAATATCTAGGGTAACACAATAAAGTCCCAGATTTATTTCCTTTCTGCTCCTCAACATAAAGATAGCAGAGATAAAAGTCTGTGCCTAGGTCAAGTGAAGCCTTAAAAAGATAAATGATACTATTATATTAGAATTACATGCAAATTTAACATATTTACAATTATAGTGCAACATATGAAATATAAAGTGAGCCCAACTGCAACCCAAAATTCAACACAACTGCAGGAACAGGAGTAAAAGTAATTTGTCACGTCTTGAATTGCCTCTACAACACAAGTAAGGTTGTGCTGTCAAGAGGAGGAGGAGGAGGGTGTGAAGGTTGGCCTCCTCCCTCCTCATCCCTCGTTAGTTAGGAATTTGTTTATCCTCTGTCTAGAGCCATGACCTGTAATGGACCACGAAGCCCTCTGGTCAACACAGGATTACCCAAGAACCTCTCCTTAGGGCGAGGACCACTCACACACACACAAACTTCACACTAGGTGATAGGCCACCTAAGCCCCACTGATAACGACCATTACTAATGGCAATTAGCCCATTAGATCCTTGTTAATACCCAATGACTTGGAGATAGTTTGGGTGAATGAATCTGGGAGGATTTTGGTCTACGTGGCCTATCTCTCTCTACCTCTTTGTCCTCTCTGTCTCTCTAGAGAAGATATGAATCCCTGTTCAAACAGCAGCAGCTGACCGTTTCCTCATAGTTTGCCTGTAGTGATTTGGTTTTAGGAAATTGGTTGATGAGTGCTTTGAAATTTATGACATGAAAGACTTCAGAAATGAGCAGCAAGAAGCCCTAACTTTGTGTTTGACTTTGACAACGTGGATAATTAGCAGCAAGTCTTTAAACAGCTTAAAAATCATTCGCAAAAGTAGCTAAATTCAGTATTAAACTGGAGTTAGAGTTGATTAGAAATTAGCAGAAACAGACTCCTGATTATATGCAGCTGCAGAGTTTAGAAAACATTCAATTAAATCATTACCAACCCAGTAACTCTGTAGCAGGCTCTGACACTTGCCAACTCCTAATGCCAATTTCCATTTTTAACAATCACCATTTATCCGTCAGAATACACAAACACTGACCGCGATGCTGAACACCAGGAGCCAGACTAGCTGAGTATCTAACCTAAGTACCTAAAGCTTAAGTGGTGATCTTTAAATTTTGTTACTGTGTGTAGGGTCTTTCCACCTCAGGCTCCATTAGAGGACTTTGTGTTAATCCTGCAGGGATTCGGCTGTCCCCTTGCCGCCCCAGGCCTCTGTGTGGGAGATAGGATGGCCCAGGGATGGTATGAAGGTTTGGAGGGAAGCCCAAACACTGCTAAAATAACTCACCGACCTTTTTTCTCTGCATCCCTCCTGTGAGCAAAGACAACACACACATACTTGTTTGATGAATGGGAGTTTCTGCCCAGTTTACTCTGCAGTGAAAACGCCTTGGAGTGACTCATTCTGCATACAAAAACAAAAAAACAGCAAAGCATAAAATGTGGAAATGGCAATGGTTTGTATTCCTTGCCAGAAATACATCAAAAATGTTTGCTCTCTGCTTAATGCATGCCAAACTGTTGTCATTTCAGGTTTTTTTTATTTAGCATTTTTACATTTCAGCAATAAAACATTTTTTATTATCAGCAACTCTCCACAGGCCTATTTTTGTACAAAGCAGCATTGTTAGCAGAGAAACAGCTTTGTGTTGTATTCACCCGGTGCAGTTGTTGTGTTTTTGGCCTGATGAATAACAGAGGCGTGAGGCTTTTTTTTTAATCCACTCTCAGCCAGCGTCTCTGCTTCTCCTTGATCTTAACTTTGGTAGCTAACACCTCTGGATAATTGCTGTTTGTTTAATTGTACCCTTCACTAACAATACAGTTGGGCCCAAATTGAGAACAATAAACTTAATTAATTCAACACATTATGTTAAACCAAACCAAATCGCCAAAGACCGCTTTCTTGCTTTAAAGCTTACTGTGATTAAGTTATTGACCAACACATGACCTTTATTTTTAGGGATATGCCAAATTCTGCTGCAACAACAAAGCCATGTGATGGGAAACTGCTTGGGTATCGTGTAAATGAGATGTATAATGAGACTCAGTTATTTATCTGCTATATAAAAACACAAAAATTTAATCTGAGAATGTTGATGTTGAATAGAAGAAGCCCCAGAATGAAGCCTTGGGGAACTCCAGATGTTATTTTTGTCCACCTATATGTGTAATTACCTATCGACGCACATTGAGTTGCCATTGTGTATGAAATGCTCTATATAAATAAAACTGCCTTGCCTTGCCTTGCCTTGCCTATAGACACAAAGTATTATCTGCCCTTCCACTCAAAACTTCCACCCAGTTTTTCGGTCTAGTAATATGTAGTGTTTGACCATGTTGAACGTAGCACCAGTTATATGTCTAAAATTCTGCCACTTTCTATGTTTAAGTGCTGTGCCAGTCAAGATTTGAGATGGCTAACAGTGTTATATGCAAAACAAACATCCCTCAGGATTATGTGGATCATGTAATTTTTCACTGCCATTAATACTATCGAGGGCGGGAAAAATGAAAGAGCAAAATCAGGAAGCTTGGAGTGAAATAATTTTTTATTAGTCAATGGGTTGAGAAGTCTATTCCATTATTGAAAAAAACTGGGTTTATCAAAATAATTTAGAGTTCATATGAAATATGAAAGAATATTTGTTGCTTCACATCTATGACAATCTTTCCATGTTCTGTTTTATTTACTTTAATAAAAAAGTAAATAGTAAAAATAGTAAACAAGTAAAAAAATACTGCAGGCAAGTAGGTTTCTAACCCAAAAAACCTTAATGTTGAACCCTGATGTATTCAAAGAATTACACTTTTTTTTCAGTGTCTTAATAAGACAATCTTCGATTGAAGGCTTTATTTGAGCAGAAAATGTGTTACTTTAGCAACGTTGCGTGGGAACATGTTCTGTGTTATGACGTCAGGAGCACACAGGATAGAGGCGTATCCTCCGCAGACATAAAGTAGTCTGGTTTCAACTTTGTGACCCAAGAGAGAGCAACTACATTCGTAGAAATGTCTGTGTATGGAGGTGGATGACGGGTGAAACCTGTCAGATGACAGCAGCCCAATGACGGAGAGGAAATGATGAATTACGGGACTTTTGCATAAAGACAGTTGGTATGGTTGCACAAAATCAGCTTCTAGGAAGGGAGTTCCCCTTTAAAATGTGGCTCATTGGAAAAACAAACTGGGTCTAAAACAAAGAGTTAACAAGTGCAGATGAATAGGTGGCCTACATGTCTGTTTGGCAGGGCGAGGAGTGGCAAGTGAAACGCGCAAGAAAAATGCAGTCTGACATTTTCTACCGTGGACAAAGTTTGCTAACATTTCATGCCAAGCGGTGGTGATATATTGCGTTATACTAGTCTCACTCACACTCACACTCTCACACACACACACTCTCTCACACACACACACACACACACAGTCTCAGAATGATCCAGTATCTAGGAGTCATAGTGAAGATTGAAGTGACAAGAATGAAGAGCTGAAAGCAACACATTTTAGCGGAAATGTATGTATATAATGTGGCCATATTTTTCTAATTACACGGTGGCTTTTGCCATTCAACCATCTACAACACTTAAAGTCATGATCAAATTTTCTTGTGTACACTCCTGAAATAAAACCAGCACTGAGGGGGGAAAAATGGTTTTCAAACAAAGCCTACAGTATCTGTGAGCCACTGTGGGAGCTGCTCTGTTTATTAAAGGACTCGGCTGTTGTCAAAAAGATGGATAGTTACTCTTTGTCAACATGATTCTACGTAATGACCCTCATTATTTACAGTATTTGCTTGCCACCATGACTGAAGTTGAGAAGGCGTGATGTATGGGGTTTTTTAGCGCTCTGACAACACCATTCTCTCTAATGACACATCCACTGTTTCAGCAGGACTCTGCGTTTTATGAGAATTCAGGCATTAAACACGTTAAGGCAACAACGTCTAAGCGAGGCTCTGTGTGACACTTTGAAGTGCTTTTCATCAGGAGACTACCGGAGGAGGAGGAAAAGAAAAGATTGCCTTGAAATTAACTCAACAGTATTTTGACACCAGGTAGAAACAGGAAAAAACTAAAAGAAGTCTAATAAGAAGTTAATTAAAACATAGACGGTCATGGTTTTATGTGTCTTGAAAACAACTCAGCATCAGTGTAAAAATAAAGTAAAGTAGTTATGAACATATGGGTTTATTAATGCCCATTAAAGTTATTATTAACACAAACATGTTTGATCTGTGGTGTGGATTCTTTCTGATCAAAATTTCAAATTCTAGTTTCATGCAGTTTCCCTCGCAAAGCATATTCTTCTTTATATTTAGGTGAAATTAGGGAAGAGGCAAGAAAAGAGCTGTGTCAGCTCTTTAAAAACACATTTTAAATACTGGTGACCTCAGTTTTACTCTATGAAGCTTAAAATCACATTAAGACAAAGATGTAAATCAACAAAGCTCCTCAAATTTTTTCTCATCCAGAACACACACACCAGTGGAAATCAGTGAAATTCCCAGAATCACTGACATAACATGTAGCCAGTAGTGAGGTCATAGGTCACAGCCACAGCGCCCCCTGCTCTGCTCTGCTCTGCTCTGACTCCGTATATTCTCATATCATGCTGGACATGACACACTGTGTTGTGGTGCTTCATCACTGCACTGTGAGGCCGAGATGTTTGTTTGACCAGAAAACTCTGCTCTGAAGAGCAGCGTGCGCTTTGATGTGAGCCTAATATGGCTTGTAAAAAGGGGGATCCTGCACTTTGAAGTGTTGCCTGACGCTGTCCAGACATGAGTATGTGTGTAGGTGTGTAGGTGTGTGTGTGTGTGTGTGTGTGTGTGTGTGTGTGTGTGCAGAGCTCGGGCTGTAGTAGGTCTGTGTCTGTCATCCCATAGTTATAAAAAGTGATGTAAACATTGAGAGAGGTCTGGAGAAAGACAGAGAGAGAGAGAGAGGTCTGGCCGGAGAATATATATGAATGTCACACTGCAGGACATTATTTGTGCAGTACAGCTTCTTTTTTTTGTCTTTATTTATTTATTTAATTTAAATTAGATATGTGTATATTGCAATATGCCAGTGTATCATATTATATATATTTAAAAATGTTAGTATTTCTGTGAAATTTAGTGATTTCTATTTTATAACATAATTTTAGATAATTACAACTTCCATCAGCATATTGTATCAATAACAGTATTGCTCTCACCAGGTTACAGCTCTTGCTGAAATCTGGAAGTACAGTCAGATATTAAATTAGAAAAAAAAAGTTAATACAAGCAGTCAGATGATCAGACAGGTTGGAAACAAACCCCCAGGCCAGACAAACTTTCTTGGAACTTTATTTACTCATGCACAGACTATTATCTTATTATAGATTATTAGCAGCATTTCAGATGTGTTCACTTCCAGTTTTACCACAGAATTAAGTGTTTTTTGATCATCTGACTAAAGTCTGCTCGTGTTTCTTTCTCAGTTATCAGAAGTTATAATAAACTGTAAATATCCTATTTTTTGTGCAATCATGTTATACATTTATTAATTTACCTTGTGCTGTCAGTGTTCATGGCAAAATGCTTTTGATTAAATACCAACATTGGTTCAATACCAATAGAGCTTGACTGAGGTTGATATAATTTGGGTGGTACTGGAGGAAGGGGGAGACAAAGATGGAGGAGACAAGGAAGGGGTTGAAAACGAAAGAGAGGAAGACTGTGTTTGAATTGAGTGTTTTTGTCTCACCTCGCGGTGCCACTGTGTTGCTCCTCTCTTCGTACTGCACAGTCGGGCTCTAAGCAAACTCATTCATATATCATCCTGAGTGATACATTCTTTCACTCCTTAAATCCCTGTTTTGATTAAGAACACTTCGTAGGATTTCATCTCAAAGTAGGCTTCTGTTAAATAAAAAGGGAAAGAAAAGAAAAACCTGTTACCTAAAGTTTGACTTTATCTCTACATCTGCAAAACATTTTGTAGGTTGAAAACATCTGGCTTTCTTATAATGTAATGTCTCATTTAAGAATATAAGTTTGCATTTGTATCTCTAATGAATACATGTTAAAAATCACATGTACCTATATGTATATTTATTATATATTAAAGACACATTTCTATTTCAATGACATTTTAACAATTTTTTCATGTTTTGAGGTTACTTAGTGTGTAGGTAAAGGTTTCAATAAGCTCAAAAGTCAAAAATACTTAAAATGTGTTAAAACACACATGGTCTACACATGTAAACATTAAAGTCTAAGTCTGCAACATTCTTAAAATATGATATGTCTAAAAAGACTTATTGCCTAAACCAAGTACTATTTTTTATTTTACAGACTGAACATGTGTTAAACACACTAGGGGATCCTTTCACTGAGTAATTAGCTCAAACATAGATAAAGAGCTGTTACGGCACACATAAAAACCCAAAAGGCCTTTAGCTAAGACATTAAAATGGGAGTAACTGCTCTGTATCTTCTGGGTGGATTAAACTGTGTATAAAAAAAACGAGAATTTGGATGTGTACAGTATATCATGATGTAAAGTGACAAATATTCATAACAGTTTGGAAATTAAACAGAAGACAAAACACTTTCAGCTTGCAGAAGTGTTAAAAACTCATTGTGAGGAAAAAGGGGTAATAAAAACACGAGCTTTTAGGCAGATTCCAGGCAGTACATGGGAGTTGGTGTGTTTGGTGGGGTGTAGTGTATAAGAGCAGGGGCTGGAGTGTATAGATCATGGTGTTAGTGAGGAGGAGGTCAGGGCCAGTGCATCTAACTCTTCTACTGATTGTTATGAAGGGCCATGTGTCAGCATCCATCCGACCACTTTATAACTCTTGGCCGTTCCCTGTGCCTCTCCTGCAAAAGGCCTTAATGCATTCTCTTTGACCCTGCCGGTGTAAATCAAATATCTGGCCTCAGATCTTGGTGAGCTGCACGGTGCAGTGTGTGTGTGTGTGTGTGTGTGTGTGTGTGTGTGTGTGTGTGTGTGTGTGTGTGTGTGTGTGTGTGGGTGTGTGGGTGTGTGTGTGTGTGAGTTAGTGTGTGAAAGAGAGCAAGAGAGAGAGCGAAAGAGAGAGAGAGCATGACTTAGCTACACTATGTAGGTTTGAGAGAATAAAAGAGAATAAGTAATCTTAGTCGAAACCTGTTCATATAAACACATGTCTGTTGTCCTGCTTCAATTGATTACTAATAAAAATACATTTGTGATTCAACCTCTTACTCAGTTTGTGAATTCATTTAAGGGTCCTCAGTGTCTGGCTGATCTTTCCTGTGAAAACTAGTGAACAAAAAAGTGATGTCTATCATGCTTCATGTTTGTAATGTTTCTGTTTGTATGGTCTGCAGGCTACAACAATGCTAGCAGCTCTGTGAGGCAAAGCTGTGCTTTTAAGGTAATAATAACATCAGGATGCTAACATATTAACAATGACGTGCTATTGTTAAGCAGGTACAATGTTTATCATGGTCACCATATTAGTTTAGGTGACTATCTACTACTTTAAAGGATGTGTGCTTCACTTTTAACTGAACAGATACAAGAGTGGAATAAATCATCTCGCCTAACGCTTGACAAGAACGTTTTTTCCCAAAATATCAGTGCTTCCCACCTTGGTATCTCAGAGGGAAAATGTTCAGGAATTATGTATTTCCCACTTTCATTACGCCTCTTTTGACTATAAATGAACCTTGGATTAGTGTTAGTAGCACAGCCACCACAGAAAGAGCAGCACTGTGAGAAACTCAAACTACACTAACATGAGATTAAAGGAAACAGCCCATGCTGTTGATTGACAGATGATGTCATTATGTGGCAAAAGCCAAAACACCACAAGATGATACTTGTGAACTGAAACTACAGCCCATGCCGGTTATCACATTCAGATTCACAGGGGGGTCGAGATGACCTTTCCACAAACTGTAAAACAAAACAGAGGACAGTAGCTGGCTCCATATGCAGTAGCAACAACATGGCTTGTCTCTTCTCGTTTAATAAAATTATGCAAATGTATTCTCTTTCTGTCCAAATCTGCCATCTGTGATGGACTTTTAAAGAATAAGAGAGTACATTTCTTGTGGTGTTCTTTTTCCCCCTCATTCAACACCAAATGTATTCACAAATGTACCATACAGTCACATCAACAGCTTTACAGCCAATTATTTAAATACATATCAAAGCAATTTGCGATAATTCCCTGTAAGTTTGTCCAAGTGAAACTTTTTTTAAAGGAGCTGCTACCTGAAGTATAGCAGTGCAAACCACAGATGGTTTTATCCTCAGAGAGATCAGTAATCTGTAGGAGAAGGTCATAAGAGGCAAGTGGTGAAAGTAAGGTCAAGAGTGTTTTTTTTCTAATGAATAACGTCTATTTTAGGGAGGAAAAAACCCACAAAATAAAAAATAAAACACAGCATGTCTAAATTTGGGTGTATGTTCAAATAATTTACAGTAGATTTCTAGATTTGTGGCCAAAAATGTCATGCATGCAGAGAAACATACATCACATACGAGATTTACTCCTAAAACAGGAACGTAGCAGAGAACACAACACTGATATAAAATTGGATAAATATACTAATAATAATCATAAAAACAATCTTTCCTGTGTAGATGGTTTCCGTATCATTATGTCCGTTGCTGTGATTGCCAGAAACTCTGCTCTCAACATTCCCAACATTCCCATGTAGCTCTTGACCCCTGACAGCCTTAAATTATTAACATTCCCATATGGGCTTAAACCCCCTGATCGCTGCTCGCAGCTACATTTTTCATGTGTTTTTCATATTACCACAAGAATCGACACAGGAGATGAACATCTTATTTCTAATTCATGGCCTATGTGTGTGTTTGTGTTTTTGGTGTGTGTCTTCCTGTTTATCTGTCCTGAAAATATCACCATCACCTAGTAAATTTTACTTTTGGGAAACTTGCAGCCAAAGAATCACATCTTTCATGCCATGCCATGTTTTCTCAGTAAGCACCAGAGGCCAACAGGGGGCAGTAGTTTGCCTTTTTTACTGCTGTTTAAAACAATAACTTGACTGTGCTGCTTCTTTTGTATCCAGCAGCACTGACAGCATGCAGGGCCAACAGCACCATGGGTTATGAATGAGCCCTCATTCATCACAATTAATCAGTGGGCCAAACCCATTAACTGTCAGGCGAGGGACAACTTTGTCTTCGTAAGAATGACAGACTGCTCAACTGTTCAAATGCATCAGGCGGCTGCGGCTGGCTGTGAAAAAGCGGGTTTGAATGAGAGCTGGACTGCATTCATTTATGTGTTAAAGATAAATAACTTTTAATGTTAAAAAACTTTTTAAACAAATGCTAATTTGTGATTTAAGTGAACAATGAGTTAAGAAAGAAGAAGTAAGAAAGTAAGTTCAATATATTGCTTCTTATTAAATCTACTCTACTTTCAGAGGGAAAAGTTTTCAATCCAGTCCATTCATCTGAAAAACGTTATTACCAGTTAGTTTGTAGATTAGGATGTTACATAGTTAGATAAACACTTACTGATTGAACTACCCAAAAATATATGTTAGAATTGACTTCATTTTAGCTACAACTTACACATTTATGCATCACTGTTACATGTGAACACTAATGTCTGAAAGGCTTCGTCCTGCAAACTCAGTACTTTTTAGATTCAAGTACATTTTGCTGATAATGCTACTATAATAACAGAATACTGTACTTTTACTGGAGTAAACTTTTTTGTGCAGGATTTTTACTTGTATTGTACAGGTGTATTTATACAATGTGATACTGGTGACTTTTACGTAGGATCTTAAGACCAATACCATGTATTCAATGAACTTCTGAGTATAAGAAGTACACCAACAGTTAGTTTGGTAGTTATTCTCCAATATCCTATGATGAAAGCGTGCTGTGAATTGTATTTTTATCCCATTTTTCATGCTGCATGCTTCTGGTAATTCTTGAACACAGTATTGTTTTAATATGTGATGCAGCAGTACATTATCTCAGCCGCTGATCAGCTGCTGATAACAGTTTAAAGGGAGAAGTTTAATGTAAACATATCAGTCAAGTTTAAAAGGACGTCTGAAACATGACTGAGCGACCAAACTCTAAAGTCTTCCTCAAACAAAAGTAAATCACTCTTTTTTCTGTTCTTTTCTTCTCTCTTCTCCTCACTTTTTGCCCCCCTCCATAACAAACACCACATAATGATTTTGGGTATCTGGTAGATCAAGCAGGGTTTTGCCGGCAGCTGTGTGGTGGTTGCGGGGTTGCCAAACCAAACATAGAGGGGCTCCTGCAGTCACCTCTGCCCAAACATACACCTAATCCTCCAAGCACCGGCCAGATCGCAACTGTTGAATGCACAAGACAGTTTAAAAATAGAGGTGGGGGACAAAGGTCAAATCTACTGAGGGATTTAAGGCCTTATCATTATCACGGAACAGCAGAGCCGAGTTGCAGCCCTGAGAAAGTGCCTCTGAATCTACTAGAGCTGCAGGCAGGACAGAAGGCCTCTGCATGACTAACAGACTAAGAGATACAGAGTAGATGTCCACTTCTTCACTGTTTTCAGAGCTGGTTGGTGTCTCAGTTTAAAGGACATTTTTTCATATAAATTACAGGTATATTTGCTTACTCTGTACGTTTTGAGTATATTGTGTTATAGACCCACTGCTGTGTTCACAAAAATACATATAAGATTAAGATGTAGCCATTAACAGCAAAATCTAAGTTTAGTTAATGTAATGTGTCATATTTCACATGTGACCTGTCTAAAATCTATTTGTGGATGTGACTAAATTCATCATGTGTAAATTGTATATTCCATGTGACAGAAATGTGAAATTGTTTTTTTTTACACGTCACATCACGTTTGAAGCAAGAGTGAACCACAAAGTTTCATATGTAAATGTACAAAATTTAAGAAATGTGATGTTTTTTTGGTGGAGTGTCTATTTTGTTTGCTTTCAACTCACAGATTGAGCTGCATCAATGCTGTTTTTGGCAATATGGTATTCACATAATAATATTTAGCCCTGCAGAAAACAAAGGCAAAAAACAGTCTTGTGTTGTGTAATTTAAACCCATATTTACCCATAAGGGCAACTTGACATGTGTGGGAAGATAAATTCTTCTGTGCTCAACAAAATAGAGAAACATTCAAAGGGACAAGGACTTTTTCCATCTTTACTATACACCCAACAAGTCCTCCAAGGTATTTACTCACAACAGCTGTCTGCCTTTAACCTCTCAATAGGAGAAAAGGTGGAAGAAAGAGTAGAAAAAAGGTTCTTAGAAGTGTGATGAAAATAATAGGATTGTCTAGAAACTTATAAAAACACCTGTTTGGACAGAAAAATGTGTGAAATGAAAATATAAACGATAAAATATTGTCAAAAATCACATAGTTTAAGTACAGTTTGTGTAGTGTTTGTACACAAAACAGCATTATTAGAATTGGACTGATGAAGACTGACACTGATGTTTTTAAAAGTTAGGTTAAAACTCTGAGTTTGCCCACATTGGATTTTAATTGTTGGTGGCAGCAGCAGCCTCCGTAACAGCATGCAGACTATCATGGGATGTAAAACACAAACAAACCAACAACTATAGAACCAATTGGGGGGGTTCAGGATGTCAGGATGTCACACTAACTCTGCTCAACTACATATACAAGCACCTCGAAAGCTCTAACAACCATGCTAAATTATTGTTTGTGGACTTTTCATCAGCCTTCAGCACTTTTCAGCCACATCTGCTGGTCCAGAAGCTCACAGACAAGTTTGGCTTGGACAGTGGTATTGTTGGCTGTGTAATAGACTTCCTCACATGTAGGGCACAAAATGAATAAATGGTCAATTTTCCATGTTGTCCGTAACATCAGCCAGTTCTCCCCACGGATGCATCTTGTCTCCTCTATACCTATTGTATGCTGACTGCTGCAGCATGTATGAAAACCATCACAGCTTGAAGTTTGCTGAGGATACAGTCAAAGTGAGCCTCCACGATCCAGTTGTTGACTATTTTTCAAGTTGATGACATGTCAATTGGTGTCTCACACTCCTGAATGTTGCTGAACTAACGGTGCACATATTGATTTCAGATGTTCTCATACCCCGTCTGTCAGTACATTCACAGATGACCAGCATATAGACATTTTGGGTTTTCACACTATACTAGATGATGAACTGACATTTAGGAATAATACTGACATGGTGTACAAGAAAAGCCAACAGCATCTCTTTTGTCTCGGGAAACTCTCAAAGTTTCAGGTTAACAGGACCTTGATGACAACATTTTATCAATATTTTATTGAATCGATGCTCACTATCTGTTGGTATCTCAAGGTAGAAGGTGGTCAATGTCAGCTGCAAAATAATAGGCATTGTGCAGGAAACTGCAATAAATGCATAATTTTCAACTTTTGCATCAACAGTTTCAGTTTCTGCCATCTGGTACCCTCCTCAGACTACAAACACTACTTTATACACCTTTATTCCTTTCTGCCAACTGCCCCCTAAACGTTAATTTATCTCTAAAGCAGGCTGACTCACCACGCCATCTCTATGGCAGCGACACTGTGGGAGACATTAAGTTAATGCACTCAAACCTAATTCAGCAAATAAAAGAATAAATAAAAGAAAGAAGGTAAATAAACATATAACAGCAGGATTTTGCAGACTGATCTTCTGGAGCTGAACATGATCCATCACCGAGGCAACAGGTGGATATATGATATTTAGCAAAACACAGATATGTTACTACATTCTTGATACCCAGTGTAAAGAACACTTTAGTCCAGATGAAAGGCACTTGAGGACTGGATGAGATGGGTCCCATTCACCAGATCACTTATTATCATGGTGGTTCAAACACAGGCCTTAGTCCCAAAGGAGGGACAACAAGTTGCTGGTGGACAAATGTGTTGGAGGAACAATAGTGGAGGTAAATTGATCTTTTTTAGCTGAATTAAATATTTTGGAAATGCATTTATAATTTGGAAAACTGCTGTACTAAATGCAGGTGAGTTTTAAAGATTCATCTCTGCATAATTGACATAATTGAACCCTCAGAAACAATATCTAGATGATCAAGAGACACTCAAAAACTCACAGAAAAATTCATTTTAAGGCAAGGTGACTCACTACACCTATTCCATGGTTGTCTGGCAGGTGGTTTCAAACACTGGCTCTGGACCCAAAGGGAAGACACCAAGCTTCTGGTGGGCGGATGTGTTGAAGGAATATGTCTGATGAGAAAATGTTTAGTTTTTTAATGACTGAGCCTCAGATTTTGACTTGGATTGAACGAACATATTAAGAAAAGTTGTTAAAAATAGGAAAAATTGTGTTGATAATACACTTGCTACAGTGTCTCAGTGAACATGAATTAAAGCAGGAATGGCCTACAAATTTGATAACACATTATAAGACCTCGGGTCATTGGGGAAAAAGTGGGTTTGAATCAGAATTGGAGATGAAAAATTATGTTCAAAACTGCTCAGGATTAAAACAAAAGCTCATTTGTGGTTTAAATAGGGATGGATATACCAGTATCAACACTAGTACCATTACAGTGATACCAACAGAGTTCTTCCTTCAATAACTTTCCTCTACTTCATTCGATAACCATCATTTGACAGGATGCACTGAGTAGCGTAAAAACACCACCACTCCTCCCCAACAAAATGATTTTTGCACAATTACATTTTAATATTTTTGTGGTATCTCGGCACACTGAACTACCAACTCTGTCAAACACACCGCTACAGACTGTGTGGATTGTAGCTGCCGCAGTAGTGGGCCAATTACACGTCACATTAAATCAAAGAACGCTTGCAATGATTAGCTGCAAGCAAAAAACCACACAAATAGTAATTTTACACTAGATCTGAGTACAAAAATGATCAAATGCAGATATCGTTTGACTGGAGAAGTGTTGATACTGCTTGGTATTGGGTTATTTCAGTCATTACCATGAAGGTATCAAGTACCAGTACCCAGCTCCAGGTTTAAGTGAACTTTAATTTGAACACCACCACCTCATATCTGACCCCAAATATCATTGGTGAAAAGATTATTAATTACATTTCAGTGAACTTAAATTAAAGCATTATTGGCCTAAATGGTGGTATTGGTACATTACAAGCTAGAGAGTATTTTAAATCTACCTTTGAAGAGCAATAAAGAGATGAAAAACTAAAGCACTGAACTGCAGACTGGGAAAAAATGAATTTAAGTAATACTGTGTTGCTGTAAAATGAGAATTTCTCCAGCATCAATCAGAGCTTTTTTCCATCTTGATGACAGTGAAATCCCACACTGCTCCATTAAAGTGAAACTGCAGCACAGCTTCACCGAAACAAGTTGAAAGGAATTTGATTAAAATTGTCTGGTTTTGTAACCGAGTCGACTAAACCGACCACAGCGATATTAAATCAAAACTTATTGACATGCCGTCAATTTCCCCCTTTCTTTTTTAAATTAAATGTATGGCAAGCTAGTGCTAATTCTGTACGGCTTTAGCCTCACCGTGAGCAGTTAGCAGCCAGTTTATTATCACCTTGTTGTAGCTTAGTGTGTATACATATACTGTATACAAAGTTATTACAGACATGAAAGCGCTTAAGCCCTCTGAAGGAAAAAGGGTGTTCAGAGGCTTGATAAAAATCTCTGTTATTTCAAGGGGAGTTGAGGGCTTTATTGTTAGCTTTTGGGCACAAAGCTGGAGTCAGAGATGCTTTAAAAGAAAAACTCCAAAGCTGACCTTTAGGCCTCAATCAAAAACAGACCATTTGGTAAAAATGAAGGAGGCAAGGAGAAGGAGGGGAGGGGAATTTACCGCCCTTCAGAAAAAAAAGGGACTTGGCTCTGTTTGTGGAAAGAGGAAAATATCATGAGGTTTGTTCAGTGAGTGAAATCTGCAACAGAAAACAACATTTAAACCGCATTAGAAGTTCTAACTCCTAATTGTTGCAGTGGAGGATTGTAACTAAGTACATTTACTCGAGTACTCTACTTAACTATATTTTTAGTTACTTTTCCATTTTATGTTACTTTATACTTTTATTAATCTACAATTCAGGGGGAAATATTGTACTTTCCACTCCATTTATTTGACTGCAGTAGTTACTTGTCATGTTAACATTTGAAATGAAATAACATATAATAAGATTGTAAAATACTTAAAAAATGTAATACAAGTAGTTCCCAAACTTTTTGGTTAAAAGCCCTGTGTGTAGTTGTGGCTCATCATGTTACAGATGTTTGAGTTGTCAGCAGTTCCACTAAATAAAAAAATTGTTTAGGACAAAGAGGCAACATTTTCCAATATTTCACAAAAAAATATTTTTCCTTTTATCATTTTAAATAAATTTAACTTATGATAATCCTGTACTTTCACTTATATACGACCTTATTTTTTCCTTTAATGGAGCAAGTTTACATGATGGTGTTGCTACTTTTACTCCATCATTGTATTGTTAATTTATAATTACATCGCAAAGTGGAATTTGTTGTTTAGGCAACATAAATGCTTGTAATTAGACCTTTGTACTTTAATTAGACACTGTGTGTCTTATTGCAATGTTTTAATCCCTTTTAAAATTAAAAACAGTAGCGACGTTTAATGTGGGATGAGACGAATTAATATTGGTTAGTCCGTCTATTTCCTGTTCACTTCTCATAGACAGTGCGCTCATCTAATTGTCAGCTGAAAACCATTTGTGTCAGACACAAGCGCGTGCTCATCCGTTTTAATACCGTAACGTACCGAGTGTTCGCACTTTGAAAAAATGAAAAAAGAAAGCCGCAATCAACAGAGAAAAGAGCAAAAATAACCTTTTATGAGCTCATTTGCTGTAAAATGAAACATCGTTTTAAACAAATGATTCAAATACGCCAGGTGAATTAAATCAGAGGTTAATTGAACCCCGATGAGTTTTAAAAACTGAGCTTTTATATCAAGAATACACTTTTAGAAAATAATTTATGTGACAAGAGAAGATTTCAGAGTGACGAATACATTTCGGTTGAAGTTTGACAGCAAATTCAGAAGATGAAAATAGATCAAAACGCAATTAAAGAGTAAAAAAAACAACTAACACTGTTACGGTTAATTAGATCTAATCATAATTTAACTCTGAACATTATGACGTCTTATTATTGCGTGTAATTTGCCATGTTTGATTTAAAAACTGAGTTTCAATTGTAAACACACCTATAAGCATGCAGTCAATTTTTAAAGGACGAAATGTTTCTTTAGATTGACTAATTATAATACATTAATGACAACTTCATTGCATCAAATCATTTAAAAACAGTGAAATTAATTTTAAAGGTAGAAAACCGAGATATTAAATATGCAGTTTAAATTATAAAATAAGCTGGATAATTTCTTTAAATGTATTATGAAAATGAAATATTCAATATAGAAACACAATAAAGTCTGTGTGTGTGTGTGTGTGTGTGTGTTTGTGTGTGTGTGTGTGTGTGTGTGTGTGTTTGTGTGAGTGTGTGTGTGTGTGAGTGATTGTTTGAGTGTGTACGTGTGTGTCCAGCTCTTTTCATTTGCCCCCCCCCCCCCCCCCCCCCCAGAGGAAGGGGACTTACCCTCCTTATTGGTCCACACTTGAGCCTCTTAGAGACAGAAGATTCCTAATGAAACTGATTCTTTTCAGCCTACAGAGATCATCAAAAATACAACACTAGAAATACAGCAGAAAAAAAATCTAAAAAGCCACCTTCCTCTCTCAAGAAAAACCCTGCATACACTTATATATTGTTCTTAAATATATTCAAATATACCAATCAATAGGCTAAATGACACACACTTTCTCCTTTATCAGGAGCAAAACAATACAAATCAAAGAACAAACACACACACACACACACACACACACACACACACACACACACACACACATTTCCAACTCTTTGTTATCCCAAAATTACCCCCCAAAGAGGGATAAATGCAGGAAAACAACATAAAAAAGTACAAAGAATCCATCTGGAATGTAAAAGGCTTTACAAGATGAAACCTGTTGGGGTTTTTTTTGGTTCTCACAGACAGAAGAGGAAAGGAGAGAGATCTCGGTGGGAAAGCGTGACTCCAGAAAAACAAGGAAGATAAAAAGAGTGAAAAATATCAAAAGTGATCATCTAACAGGAGCCAGGAGAGGCAGATAATGTCACCTGATCTGACGGACACAGATCGATTTCCAGCCTTTAGACCCCTGTCTCCAGCTAAGGACGCCCGATAGACATGAATCATCCCAGGATGCCTCCCACTGTGTGTGAGTGTGTATGTGTGTGTGCCTGTGTGTGTGTGTATCTTAACTGGTACTCACTATGAATTTGTATTATGATAATTAGAAAGATCAGTAAAGATTCAAGTGTATAATCTCATAATAAATTAGATCAAGAGAAAATAGTGTATGTTGCATTGCTCATGTTATGTTTTTATCTTTTTGAATCTTAGTTGTGATTTATATTTATTTATTGTCCAAACTGAAGTGGATTCAAGACCATAATTATAATAATGTGTTTTTTTTAATCCATGATGATTTTCAGCATATGTGCTAAATAAAAACATTTAGTAAATAATGGAAAAGCTTAAATTTAGACCTGCAATATTTCACTCATTTTACTTTTTATTATTACTATTATTTTCATCATCACTCTGTATTTCTCTTCGGTTGTGTTTTGTCTCCTTTGTTTTGTTTTCCTGTCCATGCAACATAAACGCAATGGCTTTCAATACTAAAAGTTTCTTCATGTCTGACTTTGAGCTAATTCAAACAGAAGTTAGCTTAATTTGTCTCTCAAAGACTGTTAAGTGGAAACAAAAACACTTGGGCGGGCGAGTACCACCTTTAATTCTTCAGGCTTTTATAAATATGTGGACAATATGTGATGGTTCTGTGGTGATAATTACTAGGATACATGATTTTATAGCAGATAATACATTGTTAAAGCACTTGTCTAAACCCAAGGGATTCACAAAATGATTTACAGAGCAATCATGAAAACAACAAACAAATAAAAAGAAGAATTTAAATGATGAAATATGGAGTTTAAATTGATGCTAGACCCTCCTACAGCGAGAACACACACTGTTACCTCCAAACAGAAGGGCAGAGTGGTTTATAATAGAGTCCTTACTGTCTTAAAAACGTTGGCATGCTGTTCTTTGGGCCAGCAGAGCCATAAGCCCACGCACGCATGCACGCATGCACCCACGCACCCACGCACCCACCCACACACACACACACACACACACACACACACACACACACACACACACACACACACACACACACACACACACATTAAAGCCCTCCCCGCCCTCTATAGGGAGGCTTGTGCAGCAGATGTGGGGTCAGCACTGCAGGGCCTTGCATAAGGCCTTGACTGAGCCAAGCTGAGTATTTTACTGCATTAAAGCCTCACCTCCTTTTATATTGTTTAATTAGTTATCAGTTAAGGCAACAATTAGAAACTCATTTAATTCAGCCAGACAGTCTCAATGAGAAGTCTCACAGATTATCAAGGTGTGTTCGTCTATTTTGGAAAAAGGTCATCAGATACAGGTATGTGTGAGGAGTTTCACATGCAGAGAACAAGTTTTCTGGGGCCCTACAAAGGATTGTTTAGTCCTAACATTTGTTAATCATATTTAAATTGTACTGAGATTATAGACTACAAAGAAATGGTGAATGTGTCTGTAAATGCTTAAATTTGACCGAACAAAGAATAAGAAGATAAATGTAATTTAGGAATTAAAGATAATATTTAATGTTGTTTTTGAGGCCCCATTGTGGCCGAAGGCCTTAATGATGCTACTTGCTGTGTTTTAAACCCAGAGCCCCTTCTTTGTCACGTTTCAATCCTTTTTACCATGAGGCTAAGATGTACAGGCATAGTAAGTGAGAAAATAAACCACAGCAGTATAATTGCAAGCAAGTGTTGGATCGTATTGTTTGTCTAAATTTTTACCAGTTTCCAAAACATACGCCCATTCCTACCTGCCTACTGTTAGTGGTGGGGCAAAGCTTTCAGTGTGTCTGACTGAGGGACGGGGCGTTTAAGATCACAGCTGCTACAGAGCCGGGAGGGGAAGGCAGGCAGCTAATGCAGCCAATTAAAGTCTAATCCAGTGATGAAGCATTGTCTCAAGAAGATAACAGAGCTCCTAAGTGGCGCTGCTAATGACAAGGGAGAGGTGCAGATGACTGCTGGATAATGCTAAACACCCCGTCTTTATGGAGGATAATATGCAGAATACAGTTAGAGCATAGTGAGATAGTGAGACAACAGAGGTCTGAAAAACACTGCTAGATGCTGTTAACAGTATATCTAAATGACGAGGGAAAATATTTAAAGAAATATACTTGAGAAGGTAAACTCATTTCTTTTGTAACACCACAATTTTTTGTATAATATCTAACAATTTATGATAGCCTATTTATTCTTAATAATCCTACAATTTTCTAGTAAGTAACATATTTGCACCTCTACCTATTTTTGTTTTTTCTAAGGTTGAAATGCTTAAAACCAACTGTGTTTGTTTCTGTTAAGAGTAAGTCAATTAATCAAGGTTTTGTCCAGTTTCACTTATTTTAAAGTACAGTAGTACAGGTCTGTGTGTGCTTACAGTAGTATACATTATACACACTATACTGATTTTTTTATTTAATTTAAATTCAAACATTAAAAGATAGCAGGAGAGGTGGGTGCTAACATCTGTGCTGTGAGATAAGTACATCAGTCTTTTGTGCATTTCAGTTGTGATTCAAATTAAGAAAGTATGATTTCACAAAGACAAAAAAAAAATCTTCAATATGTGACACACTGGACATGTCATGTGGGCTCACACAAAACCTACATACAGGCTCACAAATACAAGCAGCCAACCTGCATCAGCATGGGCAGTGTGCAAAAAGTATACACATCCACACGTGCCTGTAAACCTCTTCCAGGACACAACACTGACACCTTGACATAATGTTGCTAATTCAATAGGCTTTATGGGGCTCAAAGGACCATTGTCATGCGGATCACAACATAATGGTCATTTAGATGCATCAACAAGATTAGCTTCAACATTTCCACACCTTCTTGCTGGTACAGAGCAGACAGGCAGCAACAGAACACTGTGTTTAAACACTGAAGCAATTGTTGGTAATATGCTTACAAATGTTTAACTTAATGTCTATATTATGGCTAATTAATGTGCTTCATAGTATAAATGTTGGACAAAAGCTGTGGCAGTGGGAGCTGGATTGTGTCTGTACAGAGTATTTGTTTAAAAAAAAGTACACCTACATTTTCAGGAATTATTTAAACAACATGTAAAATTGAACAGGGAAGCCCTTAATGAAGATTCAACTGTGTAGCTCCATGAATACACAGAAGAACAATAGCCATACAAGAACTGTATGCACTGTAGGCAAAGAGTAAAAGGAATGTGCTGCTGGTAACACTTTTAAAGAGTCCCTTTTCTCAAATTATCTGTCCCTATTAGGAAAAAAGATTCGTAAGGTGGATAAAAGCAGTGGTGTCAATCATCCATAATTCCAAGCGTTGAATATGGAGAGAAGAAAATAAAGATCCAGGTGTTTAGGTTTGTGGATTTTAGTGAACCCTAAAATAATCACTATGCTTGTGTGGATTTTCATAAAGGCATGCTGGGAAACATCTGATCTAAAAAAGAATTAAATTACAAAATGATATTTGCACCATGTCTCCTACAATATACTGTTTAACATATAATTACAGTTAATCACAACCTACATCTATCTTTGTACAATTATGAAATGCACATGCTCTACATCATGCATATCTATTCTGTGCTATTCTTACTTTGTTTTGGATCATTTAACACTCATGTCTGATCCAAGCTTTAGCGAATAACATGAACATATATATTTCTAGATATCATTAAATAATAAACATGTATTCCTTATATGTAGAACAGTTACGTTAATATAATGTAATGTTTTAGCACTGTAAGTAATTAGAATGAGTAATTATGTTCCTATTATTTCTTGTTTCTATGGAACTTTGAAACCAATTTAATAAAAATGCACGTTTAAGCTGAAAACAAAGATTTTTACACAACAACGTCAATAACCACCTAAACTTGTTTAATTATTCTTGTCTAATTATACTTACTAGAGATTTTGATTCCTGGTGTCAGCCCATTGTTAATTGTTGTGTACTCCCTACTGTTTCCAGCCTTGGGAGGTTAATCCTGCTGTCTGAGTGGTTATGTGTATGTTTATGTGTGTATATCTCTGTGTGTGTGTCTGTCTGTGTGTGTACATAAATTACATCCATCTACTTTATCTTTCTGTGTCAGGAGTAGAAGAAACCCCCCTGTGTTTTAGTCAAGAAATCCAACTTGCAGAAAGAGAAAAACCCTAAAAAACAAAGTGGAATCTCCCTTTAAACATGTAACACAAGCTCAGTAATCATCTTTAGAAGTGCTTACAGGCGCAGCACTGTACAATCAACTGAAATTTGTAGGAACGGAAAGCCCTGGCATGGCCCAGGCTCCTGAGATCATGTCTGTTTTATTGGGGGATAAATGTTGCCATTGACATTGTGGAGGGGGATAACAGAGCGTGGCTGGCCCAACTCTAATTGGCTGCATTAGCATCATCATTGCTGAGCGCCCGCCCCTCCCGCTCTGGCTCTGTCTCCTGCAATTTGATTGGCTAAGTCAGCATTCCAGCACAATTTACAAGCTACCTCAGGGATGTTTTTTTTTCCTTTTCCCCCTTTTTGCTACTTTTTTCTCCTCTCTGTCAGGGCCTAACAAGCAAGTGTGTGTGTGTGTGTGTGTGTGTGTGTGTGTGTGTGTGTGTTGTGTTTCATGTCATGAGTCTGCTCCAACTGTGTGCCAATGCAAAGGGGCTGAGAGCAGTGGAAGATTTGATTGAAACCAAGAAAAAGAAGATGATGTATTTATATAACCTATGAAGGGGGAGAGAAAAGCCTTCAGCTTTACATTTAAAACAAGACTGGGAAAAGTTGCACTAGAAATCATTTACAGATTCATCGGAACGGAAAAGAGACAGATTGTCAAGTCTTTTCACTGTAACTTAGTCTACGTGGGTAAAGCCAAAAAAGTGATGCCTTACTCATTTTTAAACAGACAATTTTATTCTAAAAAGAAACTTTTAGAAGCTCTATGAGTTACACTGCTTGTGCAAAGATAGCTGGTAATTAGTCTGGCGTCAAGACAAAAATTAAATGATCCCCTGACTTAAATGTTGACCTCTTACCTTGTCTACAGTTGCATTCAGGATGCTGACTGTTGTGTTTCAAAAGCCAGTGTTTTCCATAATGAAGATGTGGGAAAACCACAAAAACATTGTTTTTTTAACAAATCTGTGAAGCTAGCAGTGTTACACATTTCATACTCGAAAGGGCTTGTAGATATGCCATAAAATGCCTGTAGAAAAAGGAGACACAAACAAGAAGAATTTAGCTTAAAAGGGAGTTTACAGGCCTGTGTGTAATTAGGATGAATCCTTACCTCACAGAAGACAAAAATCTAGGTAATAATCAACTGACTTAGAGAGTTGAGGCACTCTAACCAAAAATTGGGGTGTACTTTACTTTTCTTTACTCTTTTCTGCTTTCATAGCATCTGTCCTGTGATGCAAAGAGCTTTAATGGGTGAATGATCCTTTGAAGAGCCAACCCTGGGAGTGTCCTCCACCAACAGAGGTCTACAGGAAATGGTGTGAGATAGAAACATTTAATACTTGATGTGTGATGATGACAACTTTATGAATACGTTATCTTTTTGAGTATATAAACCAGCCTCAGCCTACATCACTCAGGCCATTTCAGAAACACGTTGTGTGTACACTGCAGTGCCGTACAGCAGGAAGAACTAATTATTTCAGCGCAGCGGGCTGCCATGTTAGTGCCTCAAACCCACTGTGCATTAATACCTCCTTCTGGGAGTTTGGGGAATACGAACTTCTCTGCAGGTCAGCAAACAGACGTGAAAGAAAGGTTTAAAGCACAGCGAAGGGCAGAAAGAGTCAGACTGATGGTCGCGGTCACCCAGCTCAGTAACGCAACACAGAATGCCACATACACAATAGGAAATAAACAAAAAGACTATACTGAGACACACACACACACACCTAAGGCCATTCTTCCCCCACTAACCCCACACCTACTCTCACATAGAAGAACAAAAAAGAGCAAGAAGCTTTGTGGATCATCTTTTTCTGCAGCCCAGCCAGCTTTAATCCCTGCACAGGGATTTGGGTAGTGAAGGGGAAGGAGAGGGAGGGAGGGGGGACGATCGAGGTGAGGGCCTCCCTCAGGTGCTCTCATCCTAGGAGCTGGGGCCTAATTGGGGCCCTTGTAGCCAGAGTTAGTGCTTTCAGCTCAATTGTGCAGGGGGTCCGAGCTTCAGCACCAGCAGACATTACTGTAGGAGAGCTGTTCCTCTGTTCAATTCTATTCTAACTTATCAGGTTTACAATGATTTTCTTGGTTGTTGTTTTTTTCTTTTAAGAAAATGTCAAATCAATACATGTTATTTGTGACCAAATTGACGGAAACTGAGTTTAGCTGCATTTATTAATGTTGCAATAAGGCAAGAACAAAGGTGGGACTCTTGTGTTGGGTCACAAGATCAGTTGTTAGTAATATGAGTCACATTTCCAAATGTTCATTTTCTTTCTATCGTGGTTAGCCATGCTGTTATTCATGCTGCAACAGTTACTTTTTTTGAGCACTTGTATGCAAAATAAGGCAAGACATCACAATAAGATGCATTAACTGTAACCAACATGAATTGGGCTAATATAATTTGATCAAGGCAGCAGCAATAACTTTACTTTAATTTAAATCAAATAATTAACATGCATGTAAACATTGCATGATTAAGAAGTGATGACTGCTTTCAGTTTCAGTTTGTATATATCCCAACTATTACTCTACTATTCTAATGAGACCAGATTAGTGTAAGGCCTTAAAAATGTACTCATCATCACTGTTGGCAGCCATCTTGTCAGGCAGAAAGTCTGAGATATGAAACAGAAGTGTGACTGCTGGCGACGTGTCGAGGAGGGGTTTGGTTCTCTGCAGAGCAGTTGCAGAAAGTGAAGGCTGTTGTGTTTGGCGTCTGCATCTTGTTCAGCGGCACTATGGGGACTTGCAAAATAAAGACGTTTATTTTCGGAGTCTCCCTACAGTGTAAAAGCAAACAGTCGCATGAAACACATTAATACATAACCCATGATCAAAATGTGTGGTTTTGGCATTGTAGACAGATTAATTAAGTGCAACAGAAAAACTAAAAACTTTAAGAAATTATATCCACATGAGGGATGAACAGCAGACAACCAAAAATAGATTTTTATTTTTGCTATCATTAAACTGAGAAATATGTATAAACTGTAGGATTTAGTACTTCAACCACATGAGGAAATATAATACTACTGGAGTCAGTTTTTACTTAAATTATGAGAAGCTACATAAACAACACCAAGTTGGTAAACAAGTTTCTCTTTCTCTCAGTCTCCATTTCTCTGCCCTTTAATTCCTCTTAGCATCACATTTATGCACAATGTGGTTCTGACCTGATTTCAAAACCTGCTGTGTGTGTGACAGATGGTTCACTATGAGACGAATGGCAGGATGACTCATCACACAGCCATTAAAAGATTAGGTATAGATCAAAGCCCCATCAAAATATCTTGTCTGTTCCTAAATGTCACCCTACCTGCGTCACATTGTTTTGTGATATGACTCAAATGTAATCAGTCAAAGACAATAACAAACAGAACAAAAATTCACCAGCTCAGTTAAAAAATGAGTGACATTAATAGCGCTGTAAGATCAACATACCTTGTGACAAATAAAAAGAAGACAACCAAAATAAAGTGTCTTGGTAAGGTGTTGTGCCACCACGTGCTGCCAAAACATCTTCAGTGCACCTTAGCACTGATTTTTCAAGTCTCTGAACTCAAGTGGAGGGATGGATATCATTTTTCTAAAAGATATTCCTTCATTTAGTGTTTTGATGATGGTGGTGGAGAGTGCTATCTAACATCATGTCCGAAATCACCTATAGTTGTTTATTGTTGGTTGAGATCTGGTGACTGTGAAGGCCATAGTATATGATTTACATAATTTTCATACTCATCAAACCATTCAGTGACTGATTGTGCCCTATAGATGGTGGCACTGTCACCCTGGAAGAGACCACTCCTATCAGGCTAGATAGGAGAATAGAATAGAAGGATGAATCATCTTACCATATAACTTTCTGCCACATCTCTGCAGATCAGTGCCTATAGTTTTAAACCAATTAACTCTCAAATATGCATTCATCTTTTTAATGAAGGGTTTACGTACTGCAAGCCTACTATAATATACCTCTCAATGTAATTGTCAACTGACTGTTCTTGCTGACACAGCTTGATCAGGGAGATCTGTTATTCCTTAGATATCGTACTAATCCACAAGCATCACAGCATGGAATCATGGCCCAACAAAGAATTCTCTGTCAAATTCCCTTAAATCTTTTCCTCTTGCCATGTTGATACAAAATCAGAATCAACTGTGTCTGCTCATCATTTGTATACATGCCACAGATCATGATTGGATATTCTTAAAGGGCCGCAGGATGTAAGACTTTTTGTTATCTAGTGGTATGGTTGCAGATTACCACCAAATAAATGTATGTTGGCTATGAAAAGTTCGATTATACACTATATCAAACATACATATGAATATTATATTCCATTTCTGCCAAGTCTGCTCCACTACATGCCACTAAATCTTTCACACTGGTCCTTTAATTATACTAAACAGTGCACATGTGTGGAAGGATCTGCATTTGTTAGGTTTTTCCACTAATTTATTCAAGTTTTAACTTTGTCACCCATCTGCCTCTTCAAAAATATTCAGTGACAATGTTTTCGTGTTCCCTACAATGTCTGCTTATGGCAACACAAAGCTTGACACAACTTTTTTATGGCAATAGTTAGGCACTCAAAAGACTTGGTTAAAATTAGGAAAAGAAAAGAAATATTCTAAAAGTGAATAGTGGCTTGAAGCATGACACATGATGTTTTTACTTTATTAATATTAAAATGAAACAGTGTTCTTTCCCTAACTTTACCCAAAGTGTTTAAGTTGCCTAAAGGCATTCAAACCTGCGTTGTTTAGTCCAATTGACTTACACCCCTTTCACACAGGCCGTTGAAGGCGGGAAGGTTGCACGGTTATTCTGTCTTACCGTTCTGTATAAAAGGTTCAAACATGGAATGGGGGGCAGTGTTGTTTTGCCATTAGGCTGGAAGTGGAGGTAGTCCCATTGCTGGGCTGACATATGTGTGAAAGGGAGAGCCGACATGGTGGAACCATTCACACTAGACAATGACAATGTTGTTTTACTTTATTACAGGATCTCTCTACAAAAGGGGCTTCAGGCTCTGGTTTATTTTATTCCTTGATTTGATTCATGTGCAGGTCCGAACACAACATTTGCACTCTGACTAAAACAAGTGGTCTCAATCGGGTATGAACTCTGGAGCAGTTTGTTGAGGTGGGAAAGTGACCCAAACCTTGATCCAACCCAACTACAAGACAGATTCTACAAATTCAAGCTAAACAGCTCCTGTAGCCAGGTACACTTTGTATACTGGGATGTTGATGGAGAATGCTGGAGAATGACCTGGCCTAGCACAATAAAGTATGTTACAGATAGGACCTTTTCCAGGCAGGGTAAGGTATACTGTGTCAACACAATTCCAAAATATAGGCAGTTAAGTTGGGAAAAAAATCTTAAAATTGGTTGTTGTCTCATTAGTCTGTTTGAGAGGATTTTGGTAGTTGGGGCTATTGTTAGGTTTGCACTTGGATTATGTATTATGCTGTAATCTTTTTCAAATTGGTTAGCAAACTATAAACTGACATCTGAACCAGAGACTGAAAAATGAAGTAGCTTATCTTGTCATGTGAACACGAGCAAAAACAAAAGCAAAACTCTGGATTACATTCAGTTATGTTTTTTCATGTTCAGCGCCAATGTTTTTGGGATGTGCGTGTCCCAGACTCTGTAAATGCCAACAGGTTTTTTGTTCTGCAATAGCTCCACATGCCAACTACGGTTAAGGTAAGGGAAAATATGGTGGTTGGGATAACAGTCAAGTAGAGAGGAGTGCAGGGAGTGTAAGGGTGAGTCAGTGAGATTATATGGGGGTGGAAGGGTGGGAGATGGAAGTCTGTAATTGGTTGCCTGGAGAGGATTAACCTGTCTGCCTCCAGCCTCTCCCTTCTACCTTAAACAATATACTATATACCTAGGTTACTATGGCAACTACCATCTATCCCTTGAACCCCCCCCCCCCCCCCCCCCCATCGTGCCTCCTTGCAGTCTCATCACGCAAAAAACTGAAAACAGCGACATCACCAGCATTTTTTTTACATCTATTTATCCATCTTTATTGTGGCTCTCACTACCTCCATCCCTACCGCCTCCCTCTCACGCTCCCTAGAATAGAAATGATTAATTAAGCACGAAATGTTCCCAGTAAGGGAATTGTATTGTCTACCTGACCAGGTATGAGGAACAGTGGCTACTACACGCTACATTAGCATCTGAGT
Source organism: Scomber japonicus (assembly GCF_027409825.1). Classification (NCBI taxonomy): domain Eukaryota; kingdom Metazoa; phylum Chordata; class Actinopteri; order Scombriformes; family Scombridae; genus Scomber; species Scomber japonicus. The sequence goes on along the minus strand of NC_070590.1, from coordinate 11,581,809 downwards.
TTCCTGACTCCTTCACCACAAATCTCTAATTAAAAGACAGGGAAGGGCATCCCCTTCCTTTTAACTCTGGATTTAAAATATGATTGACGCTTTGAGATTCCATACCACACACACACACACACACACACACACACACACACACACACACACACACACACACGAACACACACACACACACCCCTAACCTCAGATGTAGCCGCAAGGCAAGCAGAAACTAGTTTGTGTGAGAAACAGCAGCCAGCCAGACACACCGAAACACAGACAAACACTCCTGTGAAAAGAAAAGACAGCATTTGCGAGGTTCCCACCACATCACTGTATGACAACACACAATGGGACAGGAAACAACACTCAGACTACACACACCTTCATCCTGTATTCTGTCTGAACAAACACTTGATGTAAAATAGTAAGATTAATGGATGAATGCTTTGCTCAATAGCAATGAAATGTTTGACAATAGTGCTGCCAGGTATGAGAACACAAGCTCATTAAACATCAAATGTACAAACATCATAATTATATAGTTAGTATATCTAGGGGTTTTAGACCTGGGCTGCCTATGTATATTTGTTAAATGTTATCTATACTCTGTGGGAACACAATCCTTGAGAGTGGCGCTGTACAGCAGGTTTGTCACTTTTTCAAAACATCAAGTTTGAATCAATTTGAACCAATTTGCTCACATTAATTACAGTGATTGTCATAAGCATATATCAAGTCAAGTCAAAATGTATGTAACAGCTGACTAAAGTGCCAAACAGGCTTAAATACTAAAATAAATCAATAAAGATCAATGTAAACAAGTATAAAAGGAAACAATAAACATAATGGTAATAAAATATTGAGGCACAATGGTGCAAGATAAACAGCTGATTTATTTCATATAAATGAAGAGATAAGGCGATCTGTTTGAGCAAAGAATAATTTTGAAAGGAAAGTGATATCATTTGAAATAAATACAGGAATTTAGGCAATAATGTTAATATAATTGAGTTTATCTGTCCTGCTAGAGAGATAAGAAGCTTTGACCATCTGTCTAAATCATTTTCAGTGTGCTCCAATATTGCTTTATAATATATTTTAAAAGAGCCATAACTGTGCTAATTAACAGAAATCAGAAATAGTTACATTTCATTCTCAATGTTTTATGACTTGTTTCTCTGCCAGTAAAGCCCTTAATTTTACTCTCTGATCTGATGGCTATTGTTGCCAGTTCAATTGCAATGTCAAATAAAATGGTGACAAACAACATCCTGGCCTCATACCTCTATGAAGCATAAAATAGTCTGAGGTAACACTGTTACATGAAATAGAGGCCATAGGTGCTGAATACAGAACTTTGACCCAATTACAGAAAACTGGTCCCATTCAAAATCTCAGTACTACAAATAAATAGTCACACTCAATCCTGTCAAATGAATTTTCAGCATCAAGGCATGATAACTTTGGGTTGTAGAGATGAGTGGGTGGATAATAACACAATAAATAGTCTCCAGACATTGAAAAATGACTGTCACCCAGGAATGAAGCCTATTTAATCCTCAATGATGATTGCAAGTATGATTGCCTCTAAGTGTTACGAAAGGACCTTGGTTAGGATTTTATAGTCATATAGTCTACTGTAAATGATTAATTGGTCTGTATGACCAACATTCAAGGGGATTTTTATCAATCTTCGGAAATACTGAGAGTGTCACTTGAAAGATGGTCTGGGGTACTTTTCCTCTGGCAAGGGATTCATCATCTATAGATTTCAAACCACGTGAAACCTTGAGTGCTAATTCTTTATAGAATTCCATAGGAAACATATCCTGAAATGAATACATTTCAGGAAAAAACACTTTAGCATCTGATTGGTATACAGCAGATTAGTATTGTTTAAACTGATCATTAATATACGGGGGATTGTGTGAAGTAGTATTTGTATCTGTATTAATCTCTGTAACTGTAGCTGATTGCTGTTTGAGCTGTAGTGCAAGTAGACTGAGGTTCGACATGTTCATAGTAAACTTGTTTGGATTTAAACAGAATTTCTTCTTCCTGCCACGCAAGAGTTTGGTAAATTTGGACTGGAGTGAAAGTCTTTCCTTACAGAGATCTGATGTTTGCAAGAGAGAGTATATTTTATCTATATCAGCAATGCTGTGTGTAAGATCCTGAAGTCACTTAGAGTATGGACAGGACTATGGTATGACAAAAATATTCTATGATACTATGATAAAATAGTTAATCCTAGAATAAGTGGACAGGGGAGGGGAAAAAAGTTGCTTTGCATTAGGACTCTTCATCCGTTATGGGTCAGATAGACTATAGGAATAAAGGAAGAAGTTGACTATCACTGCAGTTGATGATAGAGAACTGTTTGGTTTAGGCTTAGATCTGCTAATTATATGCTAATGCTGATATTTGATAGTGTAATGTATTAGTCTTAATAACAAAAAATATAAATCAGCAAAATCAAAATAAACAAACATGAAATCAAATCAAAGACAGCCCTGTGAACACCTGTCCCTCTATTTATCACATAACACATCAGAACCATTTTCAACTTTCAAAAGAAACATGCATGGGCTGAATATCATTAAACAGGACTCTGTTAGCAACAATATTACTTTTGCTATATAAATCATAAATCACACAAGTACATATAAGTTGAAGTGCCATCTAAAGATTACAGTTTGAGACTTTATGCTAAAAAAAAAATCTTGGTGAACAAAAAAAGGATAAAGATAAAATGATAAAATCAAAATAGAATCATTCCACCAGTTCGTGATGGATGACTGTATAACTGCTTTCATGTCTGACTTTTAACTGAATGTGAACACACATAACCTACTCCGGGTTATATTACTCCACACACGTTACTAGGCTACGTCTAGGATCTCTCTCTCTCTCTCTCTCTCTCTCTCGCTCTCTCTCGCTCTCTCTCGCTCTCTCTCTAAAGATTTTGAATATTGAAACTGTTAAGCCAAAACAACTGTAAAAAAAAACAAAAAAAAACCCAAAAACTGTCAGTGTATTAAAGATTTGTTAAAATTGTTTTTAAAATTGTCCAGTAAGCCTTTTTGTCTTACCAGCAGTTTAGTAACTCCCACTTTACTCCCACTGTTGTGGTAATGGAAGCAGTTAACGTCACATAGTGGCGATTGACAGCAAGCCACCCATGAACTTCATGACTGATGTTGGATCAACTGGAGAGGCTGCTGATGATCCATGAAAGTCAAGCTTACTGGGATGAATCATCCGCCTTGTTCACACCTGGCATTAAAATTTGTTTTGAGTTATCTGATCACAAGTGGACAGCTCTGAGTACATTGAGGACATATTGAGATCCAATTGCTCAGATCACATTTGGAGGTGGAATGGGCCACATATGTCCACATTCCTTTAGCAGTGTGTACGTGAATGTGTCCTCTGCATAGGTGTAAAGTGTGAAACAACAATAAGCCACAAAAACAAGCAAAAGGGGTTCTCATGGATGGAGTACAAAAACACCAACAGTTACAGTTTTGATTTGAGTTTTATTGTATTATAATAGATTCATCTCTATCTATTATATTCTATTTTGTGTTTGGTGATGTGGTTATAATCACACACACACACACACACAATGTACATGGGTGCATATGGATTGGCTTTGTATATATATTATATATTTTATATTTTTCACTATTCTTTTTATAATAAGGTTGCTTAAGACCAACTTCAACTACATGTGACGTTGCGGACATTTAATGATCTTTTCTGTGTTGTCTCACAATTGGACATGTATTAATAAAAAATGTCAACTTTCATGCACAAGTGAAATAGAAGGTGGAATTTTAGTAATTTCTTAGTTTCTTTCTTTGTTTCAGTCTTATTAAGTCACTGTTTTTACTGTCAAGAATGATACATGGACAAACATGTAAATACAAGTTCTACAACAAAGAATAAAACCAAATAAAAATATGTCTGCGGCTGAACCTCAATGACGCTGCCACACATTATTACAGCCTGAGCTGAGACACACAGCAGAGCCACATACCCCATCACAAACCTAAGGATTATATTTTTTAAACAACATCTGTCTTTCCTTCTCCTGCCTCTCTCTCTCGCTCTCTCTCTCTCTCAGTTTTCAGGATGGGATAAACAAGCCAATGCGCATCCAGATCCTAAACCATTATCTTGATCCTTTGCTTGTCTCCTGTGTATGTTGACAGAGATTACAAATTACTGAGTTTGTGTATTATTTTGCTTGGCTGCTCATGGTTTGGTTTCCCTGTGTATAACCAGATGTGGTTCACATCACTAGGACCAACATTAACTTGTGTTTTAAAGTCGTCTTGCATGAGTGGATGCTTGGAAGAAGTTGAGTTGTTGTCTGTGGTGACGCAGTCAATCAACCATCCAAAAAGCCAAAAGAGGAACTAACTGGCCAACCAGTCTGCCAAATAGTCAACCAGAGAGTGAGCCAAGAAGACAACTGGTCAGCAAATCAAAGTCTCGAGATAAACATGGTTGAAATTGACACCTGGAGTTTGGGTTTATATTCATGGCGATTACTGGAACCAGAAAATCTAAGTTGAGGCAACAAATTAAACATTTTGTAGCTGAGGTGGATCAAGTGAGGAAACCACTGTGCCTCAGTGAGACCACCTTAGAGATCTGCAAATCATGGTACACAACCCTTTAAACACAGCAGAGTCCTCTTGGTGGGTAGATCAGTAGAAACTCATGCTGTACAGCACAATGGAGTTTTAAATGTACATAACTTTATTCAAAATTCTAGTGGAGGTCGAAAAGTTCCTTAAGATAAGAAATATGTCTCTGAAATGTGTCTGAAATGAGGCATCTGGAGTATTTTTTGGAACAAGCCGATATAGAATAAACATAATACTAGCAGATGGTGCAAAATAATTGTTCAGCTCAGTATAATCATAGGTTTGTTTGGTTTGTTTTATTTATTATTTATATTTTGGTAATCAGAATTTTGGAGGCATTGCAGGTATCATCAGAGTAAAACTGGTTATGATAGCATTTAACTTTTCATGTTAAATGTGGACAACTGCGGACAGGGTTAACATGTAACAGGGCAGGAAGTAAAAATAGTCAGGTGACAAACCAGCCTACACATCTGCAAGAAAGTCTACCTAAACTGCTATCAGCTAATGTGTCAATCAAATACTGATTTAAACAGCCAACCAAACAGTTGTCAGAGGCAGAGAGAAAGACAACAGCAACCCCACAAACCGTCAGTCCACTCAACAGACAACAAACTACTGTATCTAAACCAAACCAACAATCAGATTATCAACAAACCAACCAAACAGCCACCTGAAGCGGAGGAAACATCAGGCAGCCACACCTTGGGGTTTGGCAGCATATGGCCTTAGACAAAGACAACAGGGCCATGTTTGTCATTACAGTGCCACGGTGTACAATCAAATGACGAAGATTAACGTTATGCAGAACTCAAAGAGATTATATCTTTGTTTGCCCCAAGAAATCAATCTGTCAAGTGCCAAGCCAGCAGGCCAGCACCTGTACAGTACAGTACAGTACAGTACAGTGCAGTGTCTCCTGTACCTGCTGGGTATACCTTGAAACTACAGGACAGGTAAGTGACACACTATTGACACAGGTGGAAGTCTCACTTTGTCAAAATGATACCGGATTCTGTCACAATTAGGAAATCTCAACAATTTACAGTGTGACAGTATTTGAAGTATATTTGTGAAATAGTGGACAATTGAATAATTTCAAATTCTTCTCTCTTGGGTCAGACAGAAACACAGAAAGAAGCTGCCTGAAATAGAAATGATGGCAAATTGCATGGAGATCTAAATCCGGGGTTTTTTTTTTTCTTGTGTCCTCAAATCTCTATGACAAAGCTAGCAAGTGCAAAGTTATAGAATCACTATGGCCACATGTATGGAAAATAGATCAGGCTGAATTAAACCGGAATTTTCCTTCAATGTTAAATTTAATTATTTGGATAATTTAGATAACCCTGAAAAAAATAAAATTGTATATTAACTTTAAGACTTCTTATCCCATTAAAGTAAATAATCACCAGCCGCCACTGATTGTATTCTAACTTCAATGTGAATTTGTCAAATGAAGAACACTATGATACATTAGCTACATTTATTGACAACGAAGGGGGAAAAATGGCATTATATCAGGTTGAGCTTAGAAGTTTATGAAATAACTATCAGTCTGGAACTGGAACTATCAGTTGGATCTATCAGTCTGAGCTGTGCAGCATGGCAAGGTTTCAAGAAAGAGATTATCTGCACTGTCACACCCCCATTAAACAAACTGGAACACTGTTTGGATTGCTTTACCTGAACAATAGAGGAACAGACAATCAGATCAAAAAGCCTGCCGTTACTTCAGCATCTCTCTTCAGATGATGACTCACCCACTTTTAGACGTTTCTGAGGGACAACACACTGTCAGATCATAATCAATTTATCATATGCTTCAAATGAAAACACGTTTCGCATGAGAAGTTGTGGTACAGTCAGGTGTGACTGCCAGGCTCAGAGAGAGAAAATAAATACCTGTGATCTCTCAAGCCTGGTTAACATCACTGACAAAAAATGTATTCTACACAATCACCAGATAGTTCTGTCTCATAGCAAATGTGGAATCCAGTGAGTGTAACATACAGACTTTTAATGATAGCGCTAATGATGTGTCGCTCTCCTGCTCTGTCAGTGGGTCAGGTGAGGTTTTGTGAGCATGGTTGCTATTTTGATTTAAGGTCAATTGCGTTGTGCGTTGCTTTGGATATGTTTGGTGTCATGTTTTAGAGGAGCAGAGAGCTGTGTGAGGTCTGGCCATGAAAAAAAGGAGAGTGAAAGTCTTTATATGTAACATCAACACTTTGTATCCTTGTGATTTCACATCTAATGTAAACATGCCAGTAAAACATTACATACCTATACCACAATAGCACAGTACAGTGTGTGCTGTACACAACACATGCCAAAATAGATGCATCATATCACAATACATGAACATTTAACAGTAAACACAGAAACGCCATCCTAAACATTGTCCATAAAAAGAAGGTCTATTTGTATTCTTCTTTTGTATGTATTTTTTAAACATTTGGCCGAGTACAACACTTGGTGCTATGGATGAGGATAAGTATTTACAGGTTAATGTATTTCCATCTTTCTCCATTTGTCTGAATTGTAGCGAGACCACAGAAAATGTTAAGAGACTTAGCAACCTCAGATTTAAAGTTAAATTGTCACTGAAAATAATGAATATTTGTTAGCTTTAATAAATGGCACATTATTTCATATATTGGTACTGGAAATATGTTTTTTATTATGCGATATTGTCCAGTATGGACATAAATTCTGGGGTTAATCTTGTTCTTCTTGTGGTAAGTAAAACAACTTGTACAAATAACAATACTATTAAATGAATTTCCACTACGGCAGCTTTAGCAGGACTCTACAGCAGGGGGTAGAAAAATAATGAAACAATACATGAAAAGAGACATTACACTTGAATGTACTAAATTACAATTGCTATTGTCATTGATTAACATAATTTAACAGTGTATATTTAGCAAATAGTATGTTTGAAAATAATCTCATATCCAAATGTTGATTGGATGTTTATACCTGGGTAATGCTGGTAAGTTGGAGTTTGAAACAGTTCAACAGTGATGTCCTTTGTGTTTGGGTTATTTTGTCTATCTCCATCAGTATTAGTATTGCTTTTACAACTTGTATAATTACTACTTCTATAATCAAAGGCTGTGTGAATTACTCCTGCATGCCTCAATGGATAGATATTATGTTATAAAAATAAAAATAGTCACTGTGGATACAAGTACGCATTAAATGGATATTCTGACATTATTAAATACAACATCAGTAATTCTTGCTAACCTCTCCCCTGGTTCTCCAGGAAGCCCTGCCCTGTTTGATGTTATGGATGAGAGGTAGTGTTTGTTAATGCTGCCACCGCAGGCGGAGACCCACCAGGTCAGCACTGCCGCAGGTTGGGTCATGTCTGACTGACTGACTGACTGACTGTGTGGCTGAACGTGGGTGGGAAGCATTGCTGAGGAAATATCTACAGAGAGAAGGACGGCGGGAGAAGACAGACGGATATTCTTTGTTTAATGTCATGTTATTTTTTGTCCTTTGTGAGGTTTTGTTTGTCAGACATTTAATATACTTCTGCTAAAAAGGTTAATATTTCCACTGTTACTACCGTTAACATTCCTTCCTCTTTTATAACTGCCTTTACAACTGCTGTCTTTTGCTTTGACAATACAGCCAACTAGGTTTTTTTCTTTTCTTTTTATTACTTTGTCAAAAAAGCCCTACTCATTATCCATAACTTCTTTATCAAATTGTTAGCATCACCTGCCTAGCCAGGCAAGTAAAGACTACACGAAAAAAAGTATATATATATAAAATATGGTGATTATAATGATGATTATTTACAATAATAAATAACAGTTATTGCTTTTATTATCACTGTCATCATCATACAAATTAAGGGAAATATGCTTAATATATATCCACGTTTCCATAATGTCAAAATAAGTGTACTAACAAGAATGCTTAATAACGTGTTACTCACACCAAGTGCGCCACAACATGTATCTCCAGATGTAATACAGAAGATCAGTCATGCACAGTACATGTACATGCGTAAACTATAATATAATATAATAGTGTATTTTATATGTACACTCACATACAAACATTGTGAATTATGTTCATTCTGGACCCTGGGGAGAAAATAATGAAATAATCTCAACTGAAAGGTTACAGAATGAAAAGGACCCAGCGCTAAATGTAATTTTGTGTTTCATTATGAATATAGTGGATGTGTTCTTTAGGAGACCTAAACCTTGAAAAACTTTCCAAACATGCAATTACTACTACTACTACTACGTCTGAGAGCTTTCTGCTGCTAACTCAGTTGCTAGTTTGGCGGCTAGCTCGGCGGCTAACTGGCTAACTGTAGACTGTAGTAGTAGTAGTGTGTGCTGAATGCATTTATACCTCTACAGCAGCAGGAGCGGGTTTATGCTAATCACCGCCGCGTTACGTAAAGCGGCGGTGATTTTCAGACCCGCCCACTAAATCCTGAACACAGAAATCTTGAAACACAGTTTGTGAAGCCTAGCTCCACAATTCAAATCTAAATGGTTGAAATCCTTTTTACACCTTTTTAGAAATACATTTGTGACCTATTTAATGTGTTTAGAAGAAAATGTCTGAATTCATTCTTTAATTATTGTTAGTGCTTCACAGACATTTCTATTAAAACAAGTCCTCCAAATTAAACAACCACACAGGTCATTTGTATCTACACTCCTGGACAACCCATTGGAGCATTTTCAGAGCGACCCATTGGAGCACAATATGCCACTATCCAAAACCCTTACAAATTGCTGTTAAAAAATAATGATGTTTTAAGATGTGACAACACTTTGGTTAAGGTCCGGTTAGGTTTAATCACAAAAACATTTGGTTAGGGAGACATAATGGTTTGCGTTAAAATGATCACCCGAAATGTGGTTACCACTTCCTTAAATTAGGCAACTTCCGTCATCATGGCAACAATAAACACAAGTTACAGTATTATAAAACAATGTCCAAACTCGGTGTTAAAAACACGGCACTTGTGGTTGGAAACAGCAAACAACGGTTGAAACGTGAAGTGAACAGTGGTCTTTTGCAGCTAAGTCCACTTTTTGCAGCATCAAGCCATCCACCCAATCCACATCCTCCTGATGAGGAAGTCACCCTATTTGATTTCCTTTTGACGATGTCACTTCCTCAGATCATAATTACTACGACCACTAAATGGCATAATGTCATTCAAACATAACAATAGGTCGTATTTGGTGACTGAATTCACAACTTATAGAGTCGTTTTTCTTTGGAGGACAGGCTCCTCTATTACAAAGAACAGGCAATAAGCCATATTTGTCATTTTGCTAACTATAAATGCCTTGCATTTAGCTTTGAATGAATCCCTAATAAATCCCAAATATAAAGAGTGAACAACCAATGACATCTGATCAGAAGTTAAATTGACCAATTAGCCCAAAGTCAAGTTCAGAGGAAGAAAACTGTTATGATCTGTCAGACTGTATTTAATTAGGACAAATATATGACTTGAGTATGAACTGATTATTACTATTAAAAATAAATTATTGTTATCTTTGAGCTCATTTTTACAATCTGTTTATGATGCATAATGTTATATCATCCATCTATAATTATTGGTACTATTTATATCTCAGTGCAGTTTGTAAAATCACACTTGGCTAGCATGACAAATATCTTCAGCTGCTGTGGCCTTATTTGCCTTCTTGCCCTTTACAACACAGCTAATCCACAGATACACCAGAGATCCCTTTATGCATTCTCCATGAGTGGAGGTCCACAGCTCTGACTGCAGGCAGCCTAACTGCCTCCCCTGAGACTGAACTAAACAAGGGAGTCTGTGTCTGTCAATTACCCCCAGGAGTCAGAACACCAAAGCATATTGGACACTACTAACATACACATGCACACACTCAGTCTTGGGTTTTGGCAGAAGAGCAGTGGCATCATGGATATGTATGACACATGCATTCACACAATCACACATCCAGACAGCTGTGATTTCCCCAGGTAGCTGCTCTAAGCCTGCAGAAGGAGGATTTGTTGGAGGCCTTGTTTAACACAGATGTCAAAATGAGAACAGTGCAAGCCACAGCGGGAGGAGGACGGAGTTGATTTTTGACAGAGATGTTTGGCTCTCACTGCTTTGATTGACAGAGAGACAAGCTCTCAGTTTAACCCTCCATGTCTGACATAGCATCTCCTGAATGATAAAGTGGTAACAGCTTAATTTAAGCAGCTGTTCATGTTCAAGAGGTTTGAGGGGTCAAAGGGGTTTTGTATTTGAATTTCTTTTTGGTATCCTGCTGGCTTCTTCTAATGTTAAGCAGGACTACACCAACTACTGATGAAGTGCAGAGTGAATCAGAGTAAAACCATTTTAGACTTTCCTGTTCTCTTTGTTCCTGCAAAGGTCAGCACTGTCAAATAGTTAAGTAATGATTTAACTGTCAACCAACAACAACACAAGGAAGCGTCATGTATTTACTTACAAAGTCATTTGCATCTTTGTGCTTTGGCAGAAAATAATTAATGTCAGGTCAAACATTTGCTGTTAAAATAAATGATGGTGAGACAGGAACTTTAGGAAGGAGATCGAGGTAGGTGGGTTGATATAAAGTGGTTTGCGTCCTGTCTCCTACAGTATATACTGGTTTATTTTTCACATAAAGACAATCTTTCCCTAACTGTAACAAGGTAGTTTAGTTGCCTAAAACTGAAAATAAACCATGTGTCACAGGGGAAGTCAGCTATGTTTAGTGCAGGAAGAAGATTATTTAGAGCTTCAGGGATTTGCCTGGCAATTTTTCTATATTTTATTTATTGCCAATAAATCTCAAATGCAGAGCCAAACCAACAATGAATTGATCCTACTTATAAGTATTGTGTGTGTCCAAAGCCTGATACACCTTATTCCTCTGTGCCCTAGACCTCCTGTTATTGTCCAAAAAGTATTAAAAACATGTTAGTGAGCCACACAGCTGCACTGAGGGACATGTTCCTTCACCACTAAAAGTTTTGGTACATAAGTTTGTTTAGAAACAGCTTTAAAGACTAAAAATAGCAATCACGTTTTCAGTCTCAGGAGAGTAGTTCCTTGTACCGCAGACATCGCTGCACATGTATTTACAGAGCTTTGCTACCTTGTTCTTCTACATATCTCAACCTCCCATAGCTCAAATTTAGCAAAAACATCTCTAAATGATTGTGACTTTGTTAAATAGGTAGACACTGCCTGAGGGAAACTGTTAGCTACCATGCCCAAAGCGCTGCTATGAGGAACTCCACCTTAATGAACATCTCTGACTGTCTGAGGGTGTGGGACGCATGAAAATGTCAAAAGAAAACTTGAGAGATGTAATCTCCTCTCCTGAACCTGTCTACTTATTTTTGGTTACACTTGCAAACAAATGGAACACAGAAGAAAAAAACTCAGCCCCTAAGGAGGACAAGACAACCCAGACAATGATTGGCAGCAGCTTAACAAAGCACCTGTCTGACACACATGAAAACATGCAAACAAACACCAGAACCTGTCCTGTTTTTCATGCCTCCACAAATGAGGCAGAAAGAAAAAAAAGTCATGTCTTCAACCCATTGCTGTTTATCCAAATTGGTGTGAAAGAAAAGTTGAGAAAGCAGCATAACAGCATAGCAAAATGAGTGTGGGAAAATTATGCAGAGGCAAACGGTGAACGATGAAGAGGAGGAGATGTGGTGACGTCAGACTTAAAGCCCAGAGATAGGGCTTGTTAGCAGGAAACTCTATTAGATTTGTCTCCTACCCTCTTCTCCGTTCTCCTTTGTCCTCCTCACCTCTCCCAACAGGCCTAAATTGGCCTCCAGAACTCCACCTGACTCCCCTCCCAGCCTGCAGCACTCATGTATATGCATTGCAAATCCCCCCTAGACACGGACAGATAGGCAGGCCAGGCGTAGCGCTGGCTTCACCTAACAAAAGCAATTTGGTACAATACACCGTTTGGGTCAAGTACCCCATGCGTTCCCCCTCAATTGTTTTAATCAGGCCGAGGTAGCAGCAAAGAGAGGGCTCGGAGGCACCTAAAGGCACCTTTCCTCCTGGCCATTATCCTCCGGTGTGTGCATTGTGGATGTGGTTGTTAAGAGAGACAGACATGACAGCCCATCTTGTAGACGTGTCAATTAAAGGAGACTGGAATTTTTTTAAGGGTGAAAGATGCATATAGACATATATGTTTTCGGGGATATTAAAAGGACAAGTTTGACACTGGAGACGTGGAAGTGAATGTCAAGAGGGAAAAGCACTTGTTAAAGGGAGACTTTGACATTTCTTATTGAAGTTGTTTCAGACTTCTGGACCAGTCAAATGATCACACTGTGGAATAAAGTTTTCACATTTGTCCTTTGGTTCTGCTAAAGGACTATCACAACTTTGGCACATTGATAGCCGTTGACTGAACATAGACAATGGAGGCATACCTTGTAGATCAAACTCTATTGTAAGCAGTTAATCATATGCTGGAAGTTGGAATTATCCTAAGCCCTTGCACAACCACACAACCTAAATACCATGACAATTTATTCCATTTACATGGCAGTTTATTTGGACTGGACATTCCCTCTCTCATGGCTTGATATTTGGACAGAATGATCACAAGTTGATGACTAACACTCTCTTTCTGAAGGTAATAATAGTCCAAAACAAACTGATAATGAATTGACAAATTCACAACATAAAATTTTGTCCACTGAAGAATCTAAGTAAATAATCTGTTTCCAGTCTCTAATGAGGTCAGTATACTTATGAGCACATGTTGGATTATTAAACAGCGTCTGAAAACTCCTTCCCTTAAACACCTTTCCCATGTCGAAATCAAATGGGCTTAATCTTTGAAAGACTGTCAACAGTGTGTGCGGTTATGCCTCTTATGATTCATTATGTGTCTCACCTCTTTAAGATGACAGGCTTTTCATCACTTTGTGTGTGGCTCAGAACAGGTATAAACTTTCTGCTTTTAGAAGCAGTTGAACAAGATATCACTTTGTTTCAACTATACCCCAGTTTTAAGAGTACTCAACTGAATTAGCATTCACAACTTTATGACTTGCAATACACCGGATGTTTTATATCCTTATAAGTATCTAAACCGATACAGCAGAACCAACAGTGCCTTTTTTATTCCATGTATTCTTCATCTTTGTCAAGACCTGGCATCTACATTACCCATAGTGCAATTTCAACGCTAACATCTCAGTCAGACATTTTGCTGTGTTATACTAGTAGCAGCTAATGAAGCATTAAAATGCTAGCATCAGGCAGAGTTGAGGAGTGGGCTAAGCCTGCTAAACTCTCCTTTTTTAGGATTTTTTCATTTTCAGACTTGTAGTCTTCATTCTCAACTGACATTGATTCATGTGACATCAGTAGAGACAATTTATCAGCCCTTGCACAGCTTCCTCCGTCTGTGTGATCAGAGTTATAAAATCGGAGGAGTTCCCCTTTAAAGTCTGTGTAAAGTAAATTCATTGATTTACTGCTTAACACATTATACATGTTAGAAAATGGTTACAGAAAACGTGAAAAGGCTGATAACTATGCAGTATTGAATTGTGGAGATAGAGATAGAGTTAAACTTGCTTGCAAGTTACGTGGCTTGCGTGACCTAAGCTAAGCCAAGCACAGTGTGCTTAAGTGACAAAAGACATTTTGTTCTATAGCCTAGCTTTATTTGGCTAACATTATGTTGTGTAAGACAGTATGGGAGAAAGAAAAATAACCACTCTGTTGCAGACTGAGGGAAATGGGGTCCATCTCAGATAAGTCAGTATCCTTTGGCTCAAAGCTGGACTCTGGCTCTGATGGCTTGAACATGTAGGGCTGAGTTAGCAGCAGAAAGCTCTCAGATGAAGAAACCATGATTTTGATTGACAAGTGACACTTGATAGGGGGCAGGGAATTGGGCAGGCAACGCCCACAGCGTTTGGGAGCAGAGTCAGAACACATATTTTTTATTTTACATAGACTTTAAGAACCACTACATAGAAACTACCGAGTGCAATTTTGGGTTTCAATAGACCAGGTAAAGGGAAACTAAAATCTTTTTTTTACCATTTAATGCAGACAATCTAAACATTTTTAAAATACTAAATATTACACCTATATATTTATAGTTACTATTTAACATTTCACATAATTTAGCTTGACAGCTTTTTCCAGGCTCTCTTTTGCCAAGTTGTCTGTCAATATCTGCAAGGATGTTATACTAAAGCTTTAGCAAATAATCCAACAAGGGCTCATGAATAAATTGTGTTTGAATTCTCATAAAAACGATGCAGAGTGATAAAAAGAGAGATTATGGGTCAAACAAACAAATATAAATAAACATGACAATCACAGGCAATGTTTGGTAGAGCTCAAATAACATGTTTATTATGTTTATTGTTTGTCTTCCAGGACTGATAGTCAGGCCTGAATGCAGTGCTGATTAGCAGCCAAACTGGAAGCCCCAGATGTTAGACAAAATTCAAAATGTCAGAAAGGAGAGATGTGTTTTTTGATCCGGTGTGATAAGTGTCACTTGCTTGGCTCTCATCCCGAGACAGGTTAAGAGAGAATAAACAACAGCTGGTGAGACAAAAGAGGAAAAAATGCGGATAGATTCCACTAATCAAAAACCGACAGAAACATCCCGAGACAGCTGTGCCAAAGATTCACCTTTACAAAGAATGTAAATGTTTTTATATCTAAAAATCTAGTGTTGATTCTACTTGTTGTATCTGTCACAGGGTAATAAATTTAATGTCTCGAAGGGTGCTTGACTTGAGATACTATCAACTGACAAAACTTTCATGTGTGTAGATTACAGAGCCATATTTCATTGACAGAAACAAATTGGACCTTCAATTTCAACATGTCACCTGACTGTGCGATTGTAAGGTACTTTGTGCCCTCAGAATTAGTGGCCTATTTGTGATATCTATACCACATTAAGGAGGTCAAATTGGTCTGAATCTACAAACATTTATCTATTTTAAGACCCTGGTGTAGTGCTTGCAGATGTGATTAAACATTTTCTTTATTGATATATGCATAGTGTATCTCTCATTAAAAGGAGATAGATGATGTAGTCGTGAGAAGAAGCATTTATAAAAACAAAAACCCAAACTGTAATTGACTGGAAACACTAAATGCAGCACTAAAACTTCAGACTTGTAAAAAAAAAAAAAGGAGAACCTCACAACAAACAATGAAAACATATAGTATGAATAACATGGGGAAGTTAAGGTCTGACCTTTAAAACATATTTGGCTCTAGTTGGTAATGCACACAGGTGGTGAGCTGTGACAGTAGGCCTACTGACAGACATATGACTCATAAAGAAGTGTGAGAGGCTGATTCGGACCTTGCACATCCAATGGAGCTGAACATGATTTCACGGAACTGGCATGGACCATTTTATATAACAACGTGGGAGGGTTTTTTTTGGTGTCTAATGTACTGTATCAGCATTTACCATGGGAGACAGTATCTAACATATTAGGAAATCATATTCATCTTGCAAATTCTGTTATGCTGACAAGGGACTGGATTACTAGAGGTTTACAAAGACAGTTGGATGTCAGATGGTTGCTCTGAATGTACTGAGCCATCCTGAAGTGCAGTGCAGACATGTCATTGTCCATTTCTGTGAAAAAAAAGGAGTGGTGGTGCCTTTACGGGTGTTTTCTCATGAAGGGCTGAAAAGGGTCAGAATACACAGCTGTCACTTAATAAAGGACGGTCCGCGTATACGTATATGAATATATGCAAAATACCTGACTGGCTTGTTTCTTTTCACAGAATATATGTGGTTAATTATGCCTGTTTTCAATAACTATGCCACTGGTTACACTATAAAAGACACTAGCTTTATTGCTTTGATTTAATTTTCATATTTTTCTGTTAGCTTTCTTGACATTTGTATTAATAACAGGAATCATTACACAACAATGTTATTCTACTTATAGATTTCTCAGTGTATTTGTGTCTGTGCTTATGAATTTAACTAAATGCGTTGCAGAATATGCAGGAGTGTTGTTTTATATATATCAACAATTATCCAGGATTAACTGATTTCAATACAAGGTTACTAATGGATAAGGATTTAAGATAAACTTGGCTTGCTTTTTATGTCACTGACATCTTATCTGATGTAGTAAGCCCCACCCACCTGTTCTCCTGTGCAGATTCCACACAAAAATGTTTTTAAGCTTCACAACTCAGACCTTCACCTGCTTGTAGCACAGCTGTGTAAGAACAGCATGGTGTTATGTTAAAAAAAAAGAGAGGATGATATTTGAGAGGGGTTATTGCAAGAATCTGTCTGTCTGATGAAGTGCAGATGGTGTCTCTGAATAGCTGACGGGCTACTGTCCACGTCACAGCAGAAAACAGCAAGCAGGTTAAACCTGTAGAGAAGTCTACAGAGCAGAGTATACACAGAGTATGTATTGATTAAAAGAGACAAAAGCTTTCTTAACATATCAAAAGAAAGGGCATATAATAGTAATGCTACATACACATTTGGGTAATAATTCCCATAGAACTTTTTTTTTCTTTTCTTTTTTTTTTGCACATTACTGCCAAACATTCTGAAAAGCATATCTTAAATGTGATGGCTACCTTTACCTTTCCGGCAAACATTGCTTTAAGTTCATGCTGGAAAGATGTGAAAATCACCCTGCAAACTTTTGATATGAGTTTGAAAATATTTAAAACAGTCATTCCACTGCTGGAGCATCCTTTGATGAACAAGAAGGGAAACTGTAATGGTTCCTTCTGCTGGCTACATTGTGATGATATGATGATATGATAATTTCACATTGACCAACAGTAAACCTAACTTTCTGTAGAAGTTGACAAAATTGTATTCCCTCTATGTGTTGACTGTATCTCAAGCATTCAGCCACTACAGGTTGACACTGAATGGATTGGAAACTATGACTGCTTGAAAGGTAGGGAATCTATCAAAAGCTGGCAAGTTTCCAGACTTTACTCTTATGTTTATAAAGTTTGTTGGGATAAAACATGCCAAACAATTTGTACGATCCATTAACTTTCTCATGCCCAGTATTCTAAGATTGTCAATCATTTCATCAAACTGAACTGAGTAAGATTTTCTGAAATAAAATGGAAAATTCCTGCTAAACAAAGCATCTTCAAAGGTGCTGCTGCTTGAACAGTCCTGTCCCTCTGCCTCTCCCATCAAATCAAACTGCCTTTCACTGTCTAACTGATATTTTATTGGTTTAAACTCGTGTGTCATGTCCCACCCCAAGATGACGCCACTCTACACCCTTATTACTTCATCTATTTTGCTCATTTGACTTATTTAACTAATACGTAGGTGGAGCATTGCAGTCATCTGGAGACCGTTGAACTTCAGTTTAACCTCCCTCTGCTTCTAACAAACTTTTATTTCCAACTATAATTGCAAGCCCCTTCCCTCCCTCCCCCCAAGGCAGCACTCAACTGACAAGTGTATTTACTGTTTGCCTTAATGACCATGACACGATGAATCACTCGGGTGTGTTATTTCCATGGTCCACAGAAAAAAGTTCAATGTGTGCAGATACATGCTCATGCACATATTCATTTGTGTGTGTGCAGTTTATGTTGGGAAAGAATTACTGTGCATCTGTGTGTATTGTATGCAGGTGTGTGTATTTATACTACTCTGTCCAGAGTGTTACTAATACTTATGAGTAACAGCGCTGTGTGATCTGACCTTGTCTTCCCACCTTTTTTCATGTTACAGTATTACATGTGTACGTTAGCCTGTTTTCCCTGTGTGTGTGTGTGTTACTGTCACAGCGGTGATGGACAGGACACCCTGCAGGGCATTCTGTCATGTTGAGAAAGGAAACGCAGACAGTGAAAGAGACAGCGAGGAGGACTGGAGGGGAAACCTGCACACTGATAATTATGCCGTCCTTCACCTCCTCCACTTAACCTCAACAAGATGTAGATTGAAATCATTCCTGTCGTTTAACAGGAAGTATTTACTGAGAAGTAATGATGTTTAAAACTACAGTAAATTATTGCAGGGGATTGACCCATTGACCATACTGGCCTACACTGTTAAACATCATCTTTTATCATCAACATGTGCATATAAATACATGTTTTAGCACTTTGAAGTCAATTTAAAACTCTTAAATTGAGAAAACGCTCTTACCACAGAGTCCATTTAGTAGCTTTTCTAGACAAAAAGTTACAGAGCAGCTACTAAATGCCACTAAGACTTATTTCAACTGCTGTTTCCAAGGTTAAGATAAAATATTCAGCCAACATGGAAAAGAAATCCTTAAATTGCCCAGGAAAAAGCAAAAACATCTGCAATTTTGAACATTTACAATTTCATGACAACTGGACAAACTCCATTAGTTGATGAACATCATGGGACATGATCGAAAGCTCCACAACAGATAAGAAATTGACTTGACTTGACATGTCTGGAGTGAACATTTACTGTTAAATTATTACCCACATTTTTAAAGCAGTTTTAAAGACACTTGAATTTGCATAAAATGTTACAGTGTACAGTTCAGTGTACAAATGAAAGGTCAATTTAACTCAGTAAATTATGTTTGTATGATACTAAATTATGGGCATATCGCAACAGTTATGTGCAGACCTTGGAGAGCTATCAATGTCAATTAAATTCTCCAGCATCTGACACGAGCACGCCCATTTTTATGATGCCAGATCTTTGCGCAAAGCTCCTCCAACCTAGCCAGTCCTCATTAACCCTCCTCTGACTCACACGCCCCTCATTACATCCTTGCAGTGTGTAGTTTACCACGTGCAGCTCACCAAAGGGATATAGATTCATAAAACATTCACCAGCACGCTACATTTACACCCACTTTCCTAATGTAAACACAATGAGGGTGTAAAATATCCCTATGAATCTTTCAGAGTGGAAATTATGCCGGCTGCCTGTGGGGCAGATTTCTTCTAAAGGGTTTGTGTGAAATGGGGTGGAGCTACTTTTTGTTTTGACTTGTCAAGGGCAAGAAACAAGATGGTGGATGATTGAGGCAAACCGCAAGCTAGAATCACTACAATCATTAGAGGTCGTAAATCTTAGCTGTTTAGAAAGAACAATGAAGAGATTGAACCTCAGGCTATGTTATACCTCTACAGAGCAGAGGTGAACTTAACAGATACATGAAGGCTTCAACATTTAACATCAAATTTGTTCCATACAAATCTGTGGTGTTCTACTTGGAGACAGAAATTGTGGGCGCTTACTAAGGATCATTAACCCTGATTTTATGCCTCTATACTTTATCCAGCTTTCTGTTCACTTGAGGAGAATCTAAAAAGCTTTGTCAACATCATACAGCCAATATTCTGTTATATCAATTTCCCAAGATTGATTCAGAAAGCCTATTTTAATCTCTCATTGACTTAACTCTGGGCTTTAACCCAGAGAAAAAGAATACATACTCTTCTGTGAATTTACAAACCATTAAGACCATGTCTCTGCCATTCACAGACCCCGTTCAAATCTTCTTAGTGCTTTGAAATCCTTTTGTAAACTTTATTTTTTGTCTCCTTCCCTTCACACTGGAAGTGGACTTAACAGGTGAAATCAATAGGAAATAAGAGCTTTCTCCTGGATTCTGGGGATCTTTTGATTTCATGAGAACAGCGTATTGTTTCTGCGCTTTGTGTGTGGATACAACAAATAAGCATTGTGTGTGTGTAGAGTAGGAGAGCTTTTTCGCCATTGCAGAGTGTGTGAACAGTGCACTTTGTTTTGACTAGCGCCATGAGAGAATTGCTGCTTTGCCAGTGAAGCAGTTCATGTGTGTTGATGGAGGCAGGTTAAGAGTGTCAGTCTTGCGCCTCACTGATGCCCTGCCTTAACTGTTATTACTGCAGCTTTTCAAATGCTCCTCCTCTGACACTTTGACACAGCAATTGTACCGAGACGAGAGAAAGGTAGAGACAGAGTGTGTGTGTAAGCATGTGCATGTGTATACTCATGGGTCAATTTCTTTGTATGCACATGCCTATGCACCTGTATGATTATGGTGTGTCGTTGCAGGCTCTTTGTGATTGTCAGTGTGTTTCAAAAGCCGTCCATGTCAGTGTGAGTCTGTGACAAACAGGCAAAACATTTGACTCGAGGCTGTGATGTCACTGAGTGAAGTCTCCATTGTTTTCGTCTAACTTGGATTTACCTGCCTTTCGAAGGCACTGAACTTGTACTAAATAGTTTGGGAAGTTATTACTGGTTGTGTGTTTGGACTCCAGATGAGCTCTGCTGATACGAACTAAAGGAGTTGTTTGATGTTGCTGTTTCTTTATTTTGTATGAGCCTTGTTAGTCAAAGCAAAGCCACTTTCTGACCAACTTGTCAGGCCCAGCTGGGAATATCAGAATGAGTAACACCACGTCTCATTTCGCCTGAGTGAATGTTGATCTTTATTAAATCCTCTCCAGTCTACATACTTTCTGTAAGCCCAAAAGCGTGTAACCACAGTCACAGGCACTATGAAGCTGTAAACTTCATTATACCCCAGTAAATATTTGGTTGGTTGAGTGAAAACTGGACCAACAACTTTGTTTTTGTAATATCATTATCACACACAAAAAATAATACATCAAATAATCTTTTTGGTGAACACAATAGAAAAAGCTTGCCTTGGGACACAGTCCAGTAGCCCACTGATTAAGACACATAGCACAATATCACAACATCAGCCAATTCAAACAGCTAGCAGTGGACTTGCATACCCCTCTCTCTATCCATGTTTCCTGTTTATCTGCACTGTCATCTCTCAGAAACCATAACTGCCAATACATATCTTTAAAAAAAACTAAAAAAAAAAAAACCCGTTTATCCTCTCTATAAAGGCCATTTTAAAATCCAGCAAACAGTCGACACATCACACACAAAGCTTTATGTCAACATGTCAAACAGACAGACACATTTGTGCAGGATGCAGGACATACTAATCCATGGACCATGGAGTCTGTGGTGGCTTATCTTGATGAGTAGATGACATGTGCCAAGATGCCACCTGTACATATTAACACATATTGACATTGTTGTGTGGCCAAAAGAGACTGTTATACAATTAAATCATTGGAGTTTAGTGTGCAGCCATCCTCTATTCATATGTCACTCCTGTGATCGGCATCGTCAGTATACATTCAGCAGATGGTTCTTGCCAAGGCTAATTTGCATTCATGTCATACTGGAGTTGCTGTAGATATAAATTTCAGACTTGTAAATAACGTTTAGTTGTAATTTAACTAATTGGAACTTAATTGATAATGTCTTAGATTAGACAAACTACGACGCCTCAAGCTAGCCAAAGTCCATCAAATGTATGACTATAATGTCATTTTGTCAATGTATAGTTTTTTAAACTCTTATACAACCAACTGTGTTATCATACAACCTTCCTGAGTTGTCAGATGATGTGAACACTCATACATCCTTAACATTGGAATCTTTCTGATAGGTCCCATCCATTTGCTCTCACCCAAACTTGACTTGAATCAGCCTAAGTTGTACATTTTCAGCCTCAGTTGTAATTTATTTATTTTTATTTAAATGCATTGGCATGTCTAAAGCTAGCATGTTACCATAGCTGCAATTTGTCAATTTGTGTATGTGTGTGTGTGTGTGTGTTTGTCATTCTCCATCAGTTTATATGTTTTCAGGTTCACATGTTGAAAGAATACCAATCATTTGGGAAATTCTCTCATGTTAGATTATGAATTCCTTGACTCCGCTACCCATTTAATCTTCCTAATAAAATGAACCAAAACCTGTTGGTCAACATTCTATTTGCAGCAATATAACAAACAGAACTATAACAAGTGTCATGGTTGAGGCTGGACAACCTCAAATCACTTTAGCTTACTGGCCACAAACCTTTACTGGCATGATGTGAAAAAAAAGATATTAGCTACAAGGAAACTGAGCAGAAGGGTTAACATTTTTCTCTAGGGATGGTTTATTTAATCTCTTGGATGGCTCTTGAAATGTGAGGCAGTGCTGAATCAAACTTTTGACATCAGTGATAGTAAGTAATTGTCTTGTTGCAACCTATATTTTTTAAAACCTGGGACATGATGAGCAAGTATTAAAGTGTAATACAGGCATCATTACTGTACTATTAAACTATGCAGATTTTGCAGAACATCATCATCTTAATGATAGTGCGTGATAAAAATGAATCAGGACAATTTTAGCTAAACACTAATTATTCTTTAAGCTGTTCAAATCTAGACAAAGAAGCCTAAAAGCGCTTCAGTTTCATCTAGCGATTGATCTAAAAATCCATCATCTAATTACAAACTAAAAAGCAGCTCAGTGTTGGTACAGTTGCAGTTAGGGAAACAGCGTGAATATATCATCTTAGGCACTTCTAAGGGTGGGCCATATTTACTATACCATCATAATACCCTATCATCAATTCCCTTTGTACTGGCGGATTGCAGAGGCTCACAGGATTACAACAGGTAGTTTCAGTGAGGCACATTTACAGGTGTAAGCTCAGGCTTTTGTCTGCAGTGTGTGAAGGCTGTTAAGACAGTGAAGCTGTGTTTGTTGCTGCTGCTGCTGCTGATTTAAACATACAGCCATGAGGTCAAGATGAGCAGTGAAGAAAACCAAAATGACCCGTTATCTCCACAGAGGGGGTTAGAAGGATTCGGCAGGGACACGGGTGTAAACTCTCTCTTCCGCAATACACTGTCGCTGTGTCCTGTAGCAAATTGGCGGCACATTATCTTGAAAAAAAAACCTAAAATGCTGCATCTCCAGGGTTGGTAGCAAATCTCAGAGTAGGTGCATAAACAGAGGTCAAATCTCAAGCAGCGAGAAGACAGGATTACATCTGCACTGCACCAAATCTATCCGATCCCCACTTTAACTCCGCCATCCCCTCCTCTCCTGTATCTGCTTCCACCTCACTCACACATGCTGACCAGGGTGGCTCCTAACGGACTAAATGAGGGCCACTTAGGTGACGGCATTAGGCTTAGATAGCAGAGTGACAGGGTAAGGACTTACAGTAAGTCCATGTAAGTCCTTGCTCTCTCGCTTTCTCTCACTCTGTCTTTCCATCTCTTTCTTCTTTGCTTTTTTCTGATTTTTCCAAACGCTCTTCACCATTTCTGTCTTGATTTTTGCATGTAGTCTTCTTCCTCTACTGAATTCTTTGTTTCCCTTTTTTTCCCCTGTCTTCAGTCAAGTCTTACTAAGGGCTCATATGGTGTCTGTGTGCAATGACTTCAGTTGCCATGACTGAATAATTCAGGGGGGACTTTACCTTAAAATGCTGTCAAAACAATGGTATCACTGTCGCACCTGTATCCGTCCTCCACACCCCCTTCCTCCTGGATTTACGCCTCAATCATTCTGTCACAACATTCCTGAAAGTGTTAATGAATAGAAAGCAGCATAAAAAACTAAAGTTTGTCATGTGGAATGATTGCATTATGGACGAAATAATATATTTAAAAGGTATTCAAAAACAGGCAATATTTTCTCTCAGTTAAGAATAAAACAATGCAGTTTATTCATCCACTGTTTGCTGTTTTATGATCTAACTTGTGCTGTGCAGTCAGGACTAGAAAATTAAAAACAAATCCACAACCGCTATGAAGTGTGAAGAACATTTTCTCATTTGCCTATAACGACAATTACCAAGTTACAACCTGTGGATGTATTCTCTTGTCTGAGTAATGAATCAAAAATGCACGTTTACTGCCAGAATCTGTAGTCCTAATAGTATGAGATGATGTTCAGCAACTTTTTTTAGATATCATTCCTTTTGTAGAGTAATCTTTTTTAGATCATAATTTCTGTTTTTATTAGAGTAGCTACAATGCCCAAGATGTGGCACAAGGTTACCAGTTGGCAGCAAATGTTGACATTTCTCTTTAATCACACGCAATTTTCTCTTTAGGAGAGAAAAGCAACCTAAGCAGGATCAAGTCACACATTCATGGTTCTCAAAAGCCTGAAGAGTGCAACATCAAAGGAAGGCGAGAAGTCACAAGGAAAGGCAGAGCTAATGATACAGGTACATAATCGTTTTTAATTATATGTGTGGTGGGGCATAACTATCTCACGGCAACAACCTTCTACAGTCTAAAAACTGCCAGTGTTGGCACAGGGAATCAAAGTATATCTTCTTAATAAAGTTCAGGTTTAGTGAGCCAGTTTAAGGTTATCCTTCCTTATTGGCACATACACACAATGTGATTGGAAAGACCTAGATCACACCAATTTTCTGATGTAGGTAATTTGAGGTGTCATATGGGACAGAAGACCTCTTTCTAATTTTTGTAAGCCATGACGAAAACAAAGCAGTTATTCTCCTGCACACGTGACGTCAACCCTCAAACTGCTGAAAACTTCAAAGATGATTAAGCTTTCCTCCACATTTTATTTTTCTTACCAAACCAAACCTGTCACAAATTGCATGTTGGCTCTTAGGTGTGACAAGTTTAGCCTTACACAAGCTACATATATGTCTCTCCAAGGCATGTGGTTCAGACAAACCCAAATGGTTCAACAGAAATCCTGCAGACTGGATACACAATTGCCCTTGAGTCCAATCTGCTGGCCTCTAGACTGTAGAAACAAACTTTACTTCCTCTGGTGACTGGATTTCATGACAAATTACCTTTCAAACTCACCTCAGGCATGCAGGCATATTTCATATGACATGGCCATCTCAAGTTGTTAGGGTCATTAATCTTGATACCTATATGGAGGACAGATGCAGAGTCATTTATCTATCACAAACTGGAGCCTTAATAATATCTATTCATAAGACACCATGTGCAAACGGAGTAAAAGTATAAATACTGCAAAGTATTTCTGTCAAAATTTCATTATTTTAACCCCCCAGATACATGGCTGTAGCTCAGGAGGCAGAGTGGTTGTCCACCAATCAGAACCAACTTCAACCAGTTAGATCAATGAACATACGGTGTGGCATAGTAGGAGAGTGCCAAAGAAGAAACCCAACAACAAACTGCAGTCTGAGGAACTCTGAAAGCAAGTCATTGTAGCTAGCTATGTAGCTATATAAATACTCTCCAGTTCAGATATAAGTGATACGATAGCAGCAACCACGTCTTTAGGAGACACCATTGTTGTTTTTGAATGAACAGCGGCTTCTTGCTGTCATCACACCTTAACCATGCCCATACAGTAGCTGCCAGAAATTCAGCCACTAGCACATAACTTGAAGCCTTACAAGATGATCGTGATCATGCAAATCCAGCTGCCTTGAAAGATAAAGCCTCCTTTCTTCCGATTGAATAATCCAGATAAAATAGTTATAAGTAGGAGACTTTAATATTCATGTGGATGCCAGTGATAACCTTAGCACTGTGTTTATCTTATTATAGACTCAACTGGCTTCTCCCAGACACCTGCGGCGGGAGGGAGGGGCAAGCAGGGTCTTAAGGCCCTCCTGTTAACGGCTAGGACCCCCCTTATGCCCCTTTCCTTGAAATATGAATTTATATATACAAAAAATAAATACATCTCTCTGGTTTAGACTGTATGTAACAATCATAGGTAACAATTATGACAAGAAATGAAATTGCTTATAACGTTTTTAAATGATGATGACCCTTGAATTTTGCTGCTCTTGTGTCGCACGATTTGATTGGCTGGTTTGCACACAGACGGCACGTTACATGTGACCTTTTGACGTTGCTTGGCGTAGGTTATTAGCCGCTAGCTTGAGAGTTAGCATCATGGACAGATGTACTTTTGTTATCCCAAAAACACGAGTGAAAGTGGACGATGGCCGTTGCGGCAATTCACACACACATCCCAGCGCTAGCGTGGAGGATAGAGTGATGGTGCTAAACGTGGAGAATGAGAATGAAGGGGAGAATGAAGACGAGAAAGAGGTGTTAACAGGGACTGAATCAGCAGGGACTGAATCAGCGGCGACTGCTGCAAGACCCAGCAGAGGGGCTGAGGCGGCCTCAACTCCATTCATACCCCATTCCCAGCCAACGTTAAGGAGTTTTAACTACTCGTGGTTCAAATAATATTCGTGGCTGGAATACTGGCTGTCAATTGACTGTAGCCTGTAGGCATTTTTTCCCCCACCATGGCCATGGACCAGGTCACACAGAAAAGAGCTTCAGCCATGCCTGGTTCACAAACTAGAGAAAAGGAGCAAAGAAACTGGCTCTGCACAATGCAAGTGCTTCTCACAGACTAGCCATGGAAGGATGGTGTGAGTTTATGGAAAAACAGAAAAGCGGGTCAAGGATTTTGACGCACTTTGATGCTGGACATAGCAAGGAAACAGGCAGTACATGCAAGCAGTTGTGGAATCACTGCGGTTTACAGCCTGTCAAGCGATTGGACAGAGGGGGCACAGAGAGGATGAACAGTCCACCAACAGAGGTAATTTCCTTGAACTGTTAAATCTGCTGGGAAAAGTTGACAGTACTTTGTCAAAGAAATGATCTAGTGGACCCGGTAATGCTAAATATGTGCACCATGATATTCAAAATGAGCTGATTTGACAGGTTTGAATTATGCTACTTATTGTTTGCCTAATATTATGCCAATTGTACCTGCAGTATTTAGCCTGTGTGCGTGCAGGCATGAGTGCGTGTGTGCGTGTGTGTGTGCGTGCGTGCATGTGTCAGTCAGTTAGTTTCAGTCGAGCCCTAAAAGGAGGGGAGAACAGAGGAGGAGGATGGGATTGGAGAGGTGGAGAGGAGTTTATAGGACACACAAGAGGAGGGACACACAAGTTATGTAGCCTGTAACAGTTTATTTTGTTAGATGGCCTTGGATATTTAACTATATACTGTTCTACATATTTGTTGCTCACAGTTGCACTATTTTATAAATCTACAGATGTTCTCTGTGGTGGTTATATTACATGTTACAGCCTGAAACATAAGTCTGACCAGATCTGGTACCCTTTCTATTTAGTTTTGGAGTGATGGTTATTTTATCTGACCATTGTTCGTCACTTTTGAATTTGTATTACTGGACAACACACCATTAGACAACATTGCCTTTACTAGATGTCCATCTGATAGTGCTCTAGTTAAATTTAATTCAATGTACAATACAACAGAGCCCTCTTATGCTAACTTTAGTACCTCCCAAATTGATCATTGTGTTGATAGTGCTGCAGGCTCATAGTGAACAATACTCAACTCTATTGCCTCTCTAAAAAATATGATAAAACAAAAGAAGTTAGCTCCATCGTAGCATTTGAAGCCACAGCAGCTGTGTGCTAAAATGTAGTTGTATACAACTAGCCTTGCACTGACTCCATCATGAGCCACATGGCTCATGGAGCTGTAGACTGCAGAAAATACAGTCTGTAGGCTGCTAGTATATATCTTAGTTCTGGTGGTAATGACTGAGTTACATACTGCTGAGATAACAAGTGATTGTAATTCACCATAGGGCTTATCAGGCAAGCCAGCTGTTGTTTATTAGCTGAAGACCCGTCCGCATGTTCTCATGGAACTGGAGTTACATCATGCTAACTACTATTTCTCTATTTCAGGTCACTGTACTCGCTTGGCCCAAGTTTATTATTTATGTATCAAGGTGTAAGCAGGAGTTTAATGTTGCAACTCATCCAAGTCAAACTAATGTCAACTACTTTATATACAGTTAGGTAGCTTAATCCATAACATCATCATCATATGTTCTCAATGTAAAATCATAATCTGTAACTACGAACATTAGTGTGCACAAAAGGGTGGAAACTGATTTCACGTACCCTCTTCCAATTCTAAATTGGTTGGGTTTTTCTGATACTGTCGAGGTTTTGTTGGGTGAAAAGAACAGCTTTGATGTCACCATATATCTTCCTGATCTCTCTGGCTCCACTCTGGCCTCCGCTACCTTCAGGTTTTACTTAAAGCACCACCAAATGTCTCTTTTAGAGCCAGGCTTATGGAAATTGGACTTAATATACTGCTTACCCCTTTCTCCTCGAGTACCTTAACAGGCTCTTTGAGTTGGGTCCATAATTCACTAGTTAAAGTGTTTGGTCAAAACCAGGACTAAAAAATGTGTGTCGAAACAACATGTGATGTGACATCTGGCTCCAGAAAATATGAAGTCACATGATAAAAATATCCCACTGCTTAGATCTTACAGCAGAGAGCTAGCAAAGAGATAGGTCCACTCTTAGCCACTTGCTTCAAAAAGCTCTTAAATGTCTCTGTTTGATGGCTTTGATGTTATTACTTTTTTTATGCGTTTCCCCTTGAAACAGGATGTTGGGGCGGAAATTAACAATTTGAAGGACTTCATTCGAGGGATTTAATCAAGACTATTTTTGAGGAGCTGCACAGGTCATCGGACAATATATAATCATATTTGATTAAATTTGAAAAAGGCTAGGCCAAGAGAAAAACATTGTGACAGTGTGTGTATATCTGTATTTAAGTGATCAAGTTGACACTAGCGGTCACTGGGAAGTCCCACTAACAGTCAGAAAAACCACTTAAGTAAAGAAAGCACAGTTGTGCTTAAATGTGAAGCCAAAAATACCAGTTCAAACACACAGGCAGAGTCTCTGCATCTGAAACAGCTAATAGAGACGAGAGCTGTACTGTTTGCAAGAAAAGTGTGATGCTTATTGATGCTCCTTTTTTGAATTTGAAATGAACTGCATTGTTTGCAGTTTATAGACATGACACATGAGTGGCAGGTGTCAGTCTGATGTTGGGGAGCGAGAACAGGCTGACGAAACACTTGAAAACATGTAATAAATTAATGGATATGAACATTATATAATACTGTATAGTGTAACACTACTAAAATTATGCATGCAGTAATAAGACAAAAGGCCATATTTTAGTGTTTATGTATTCAAAAACCTCCCCCTCCTTTAGAACTTCTTCCATGAAGCATCCATTACTAGTGTTTTACAGTTAATGAATGCTTAATAACATGCGTGGTTTTAATTAGGTATAATAAAATGTC
The DNA here is from genome assembly GCF_027409825.1 of Scomber japonicus. Lineage (NCBI taxonomy): Eukaryota > Metazoa > Chordata > Actinopteri > Scombriformes > Scombridae > Scomber > Scomber japonicus. The sequence continues at coordinate 11,552,165 of NC_070590.1, read as the reverse complement.
AGCATAAATATAATAGTTCTGGTACCATAAGTTTGTGAGTGACATCATAATCAGTGTCATTTGATTTTTCACTGACATTTGCCACCCATAGTTCAAGCACATCCTGGTCTTGCCAAGAGAAACAAAACAGTGGTTGTTGAAATTGGAATGTTTATTTTTACTGTTGTAGCACTCCATTAGTTTCCATTTATTTCTGTTTGAAAATCAATCTGCAGACCCAACTTGCTTGAGTTTCCATTACAGCGAACACAAGGTGTGCAATTTATTTTTTTCAAGATACAGAATTTTGTGATAATTTCGCACAAACTTTTTAAATAATTCTGCACTATGATACAATAATGAACTATTTCCATATATTACCAAATACCAGTGTATCAATTACAAGTGTAGTTCTGATATTGATCTGATATTACACTGATAGCAAGAACATCTGTTGCTGAAATTAAAGAAAACTGAACATTAGTGACTGAAGTAGTGTGCTTCACATATAATATTCAAGTTCATTTTCCACATTAAACCACAATTAGTGGTTAATCATGGAGCTATGAGTAGCCTCTTCTATCACATGCTGCTTTCTTTGTGCAAATTTACTCTGATCCATACCACAGCTCAGTTATGCAGAGGGCAATGTTTTGTATACACAGGCAACTGATACAGGCAAATGTTTTACTTTGCATTAAATCACTTTAACAAAACATGTGCACCAGGCCAACGGTTTCTCTCATCCTCCCTGCATTTGAATAAAAATGCACCTTGACGCTGAGAGAACAAGAGCAACGAGAAAAAAAAAAGAGAAGCTTGTCTCTCCCTGATATCCATGCCAATTTATTCCGCCTGTCTGTCAGCACTGCCATCCATCTGTAACATGAAGACAATGATGAAGTTGTCTCTCATTTGGCAGCTGTGGCCTCTTGTCAGGAGCCAACCAACCCCTTTGCATGCAATGCGGATGTCCCAGCATACCTTGCAGCCGGCCAGTGTTCATATTAAGCAGGTATATCTGGTTGGAGACTATCAGTAATGGAGGTGTAAAGGGGAGGGGTGAGCATGAATTATTCCAACTGTGCTTTTGAGTAGTGTTGTCATCTGCATACAACAATGCAATCAGACCAGCCGAGGGCACTGAGCAGCTGCCAAGACAGGTAGGCAGTAACACAAGAGCGCAGATCTGAAAAATTCCCTGAAATCACTGGCAGTGCCAACAGCTAGAGACAACCTCCTGAGACAAAAAAAGGCTATCTAGGTGACACATCCTGTGCTCACAAAACAAAAGTAAGGCTTTGTAAGGCAAACAAAAGCGCAGCAATTCATTGTAACGTATAATGAATACACCCAGAGGAAGAATATTGTAGCAATGTCTCTGAGAACAATCACCACATCCGCAGGTGCTTAAATCAATTCGACTGCAATAGTAACAAATGGGACATTTTCTCCTTACGTCTGACAACAGAAAGTGTGACCTTTTGTTAAATGGTAAATGGACTGCATTTGTAGAGCCCCTTTCTAGTCTTCCAACCACAGTGCTTTAACACTACAAGCCACATTCACAAACGCATTCATACGCTGATGGCAGGCTGCCATGCAAGATGCCGGCATATCAGGAGGAGCTAATCACTCACACACTGATGGCACAGCCTTCAGGAGCAATTTGGGATTCAGTATCTTGCCCAAGGAAAGCTTTACCTCCTCCTGAGCCGCAACTGGTGGCTCATAGGTCAAAATACAGGTTCTGTTAGACTTAATTTATTCCACACTAACCTGCTTTAACATTTATACAGTCAAACACATCGTTTCTATATAAATTCCTTGTTGAATTACACACATCCATTGTGTTACAATAAAACCACGACTGTGCACTGCTGACTGCTGAGAAGCAGGGCACTCAGCATCTGCTCAAGGGCACCTTCATGCTGTCTACTAAAGGAGGAGAGAGATTTATACTTTGCCTACTCCTGCCTTGATTTTCCTTATTGAGATGGGGATTCACATTCCTGCTTCCAATCACAACCACAGTTCTCAAACCATCCAGTCCTCTAACTGGCCAGTTAAAACAGCGCAAACATACTGGCATAAAACCTCATCTCATCTGCCCAGCGGAGGCTTCTCCCAGATAATTGTGGATGCACAATTTGCCCTCTGACACTTAAAAGGTGGAAGTGGTGATGGATGGACTCACAAAACTGAAAAAGACACTTTCTGATGTTATTGAGATGCTTTCATCAACCAAAGGAGTTGTTTGACTGGATGATGGAAGCAGATACCAGAAGGGATAACTGAACTCTGAAGCTGAAATATGCTCTGGTGTATAGTTCAGATGACACAGATCCTTCACACACATGCAAGCACATACACACACACACACACACACACACACACACACACTCATGTAGCCTATACAAGCAAAAATGAGAACAAATATGTCTTATGTAGACATACACGCCCATGCATACACACTAAAACACACATGCATGTACATTTTGTGCATTGATATCATAATCTTCTTGACTCAAGGTAGGAACCTTCAAAAGAACACTTTGATGGACTTTTCAAGGTGTCGTCTTCTACTACTATTCATGACAAAACCAATCTGAGCTCCAAACTAAAGAAACAAAGAGATTTGTGGAAAACAGGATTTATTTAAGATCTATTTAGGGTATGAGTTTGTGGTTGGTTCAAAGAGGAAACAGGATCAGAGTAACCTTGGCTTCGGGGTTAAAGAGAGGCCAACACTGAGCAAGGTTTAACATCCACTATGAATCTTTGAAAAAAGTGGGGCTTCTTTATTTCCAAAGTAATTTATAGTGTTTAGGCTTACGTCAACATGCAACTTTCGTTTTTTTTCCGAAGACTGCTAATAGCAGGAAAGCTTCCAATACATTTAATACAGTATATCAGGTAAAAAAAGGAATTTTGATTGTTTATCAGAGAGACAGACAGATAAGTGAATATATTACATAGACAGATAGAATACATGATAGGAAAAAATACATAAACACCCTCTAATGTGCATCCAGCTTTTTGGCAACAGTTTGGGGAAGGACTTCTCCTGTTTTAGCATGATTATGCCCCGTGCTATAAATATATGAAGAGAATTGGATATTATTTTCAAAGATGATGCCCCAGTCATTTCACTGTGTTTGTGATGCTAATAAAAAACAATATCCATTTATCATATCAACCCTTACTTTTGGAATGATTGTGCAAAAAAAAAGTATTTTTGGGCTGATGTGTGTCACATGACCTGCAATTCCAACAGTGTCCACATGGCCAACCTTGTCCAACAGTCTAACCCTGTTCCTGGCAGCTTGTGCAGTGTGCACAGCCCAGTCCATAAATAAAATAGTGTTTCCAATTTGGTGTTGAAGAACTTGACTGGCCTGTACAGAGTATTAACCCCAACAAATACATTTGTTATGAACTGGAACACTGAACATTTCCGAGGAGGCTGTTATAGGGCTGTCTATTGATGGCCACAGTTTTAAAAAGACATATTCAACTGTCACATACAGTATATGGGTGTAATGTTCTGGTCTCCTGAACATACTTTGTTCAGGTGGACATATAGCGTGGACTGATAAAGACCTCTGACTAGGTCACAGATGAAAAAGCGAGGCAGAAACACAAAAGAGACAGAAGAGGCTGATTTATTGACAACAATGTGGAGAAGTGATGGATTTGGGCATTGAGGGAACATTCCTCCCCAAACAGACATGATGGAGAGACACAGAGAGAGATACAGAGATGGGGAGAGAGAAGGGTAGAAAGAAAAGGAAACAGGAGAGATAGTCAGACCAGAAAATCAGAGCAAATGTTTCAAAGTGAGAAAAAAGGCAACTCTAAGATGAGAGAAAATCTAAATAGATTGATGATAGATGAGATAAAGAGCAAACAAAAGAGAGTAATAGTTACAAAAAGAGAAAAAAAGGGGTAGACGGCTAGGAACACAGAGATGACTGAGAAAAGAGAAGAGGGATTAGTGAAGGATGGAAGGAGAGGGCAGAAAAAGTTGAAAAAGCAAAAGTAAGAAAGAAGAGACAGAGGGAGAAAGAAAGATCACAAGGGAGGCAGAAGTGAGACAAAATAGGACTGACACAGATAGAAGAGGGAGGGGGAAGATAAAGAAAGAGGGTGTAGGGAAGGGGGGGGCAGCTTTTCTAAGCCAGGAGGAGAGTGCCAGCTGTGTTTATCTGACCTTCGACCTCAAGGCCACTCCAATCTCAACAAGACCTCAGTCTGACTAGCAGGCATACACACGCACACACACACTCACATGTACTCCATCGGCGCATGGCTGCAAATAGTGGATTACTGAAGCTCTACTTTACCTGATTAAAACAGAGCAAAGGTTAGACCCACTGACCAGGCAGGAAACACAGACATTTGTCTGAGAGGAGAACACACCTGGTGAAAAACTAAACTATCTTCCTATTGAGTAACAACACAGGCTGGCTGTTTTTTTAATTTATTCATTTACACTTCTCTTTAATTTTATAACATTATAGTTTATGTACTTTGCCAAGACTGCACACAGTTTCTCTCATTGTGATCTGGTAATAAGGGCTCAACAGGTTGTTGTGTTTTTTCTCTCCGTCACCAGGACATCAACACCACTCTTCTTAATTGGATGCATGCACCGTTAACTGTGCTCTCATTATACTTTGCTTTCATTTATTAAAATGGAAAATTATTGCTGCTGTTCTGAAAATGAGTCTGTACAGTCAAAGTCAAATTAAAATCAACAAATGCACTATTTACTCGTGTTTGAGTTAAGTTTGCTAAAAAAAAAAAAAAAAAAAAAAGAAAAAAGAAAAAAAAACTATTAAAAAACTGCCCAGCTTTTTTTTTAAGCAAAATGATTGTGACCAGTATTTAAAGATGTACAGTGGGAACCAGTGGGCGCAGGGCTGAGGGCCACATACAGGGAAAGGAAGGCATGAAGCTTTTGAGAGAATCAGAAAAAATCAGATATCCTGGTTTTGATGCCTAGCACAGGTCAAGCTCCAAAAACATTTCCTATGATGCGATCAATGCCACCTTTTTGTTGAACCCTTCATTCAAATACCACACTGCAATTTGTTGTCATTGACTTGGAAAAGTCCCTCCACAGCCAAAGACGACATTTAACAATAGTTTTTACAGGCTGAGTACTAATAATCATGATAAATAAACTGACATATTAAAAATCAGTGTCCCAGTGTCCCTTTAATGTTTTATGATGCTATAAAAGGTTTGTTTACATCAGTTAAGGTTGTAAATGGGGCTATAATTTCAATCATGACCAAAATGTAATTAATAAGACAAAAATTCAATTATATATAGAAATAAATACATTTACGTACATTTCCCCTCACTGTCATTATGATTCAAAACAAAGAGAGGGGAAGTTTTTCTGCTTTTTGTGCCAGAGGAGAGCTGCTCCCTAATCCTGTAGTCCTGGCCTCTGGCAATCAGCTCCTCTCACAGGCCAGACACACAAGCACACACTTACACACAAAGTGCAGGCCAGATCAAAGCCTGACAGCCTCCACAGACCCCCACTACAGTCTGACATATGTCTCTGGGTCTTCGTGCCTTGCCTCTTTTTCTCATTTTTCGCCATTTCTCCTCGTCTTTCCTTCTCTCCCAAATTTCTTGCCCTCTCACCCTATATCTCCTCTGTCCCCAAAATTATCTGGTTCTTTCTCTCCCCAATTTCTCCCTCTTTCAGCCCTCGCTATCTGTCCCTATGAAATATGTCCAGCTGGATTTAGCTTCTTCCTCCTCAGCACTCAGCTCACCAACCCAAGAGAGAGAAAGAGGAGCAGCTGGATGGATGGATGGGGAGGTGTGTGGGAGGTGGGGGGCAAAGGAGGTAGATGGGAAAAGAGATATGGGGAGTGAAAGAGCGATATAGGAGAGGGTGACAGAAGAAGAATGGGAGATGGAGAGAACGGACAGTAGAGAATGTAGGGAACGGACAGAGAGGGAGGAAGAAGAGAGATTTGTTGTGGGATCATTTAAAGTTTTGCTTTACTCAGTATCCTAAAAATTACATATTACATTTCAACAAATCTGCAAAGTAAAACTTCTCTCTAGAAAAATGGAGCCTATAATTTTTCATTTTTTTCAGTCATTCTGGTCTCAATCACTAAATTTTTGTTGATGTTGAAAGACAGCTGTTATTGACAGCTGGCTCACCTGCTACTCTCCCCGGCTCTGGGACTTGTACTGAGTCGGATTATTGTCACAAGCAAGTTTAATGTTACCTGATTACAATACCTGTTAGCACAATTTAATTAAAATAGCTAATGTTAGTGTGCAACAGTCGGTGTTCCTAGTAAACTAGCGTTTGCTGCAGTCTGAGGTAGTTTACAACGCATAAAAGGTAATCAGCCCCCTTGCTCCCATGCAAACCCCTGGATGATGCCACAATAATGTTACCATCTTTCCCTAATCTGTTGTTAATTCATCCCAACTGTTTCAGGGGTCTTGGTATTGTGCCTCTCCTACCACAGTACCAGTCAAAGGTTTGGACACACTTTGACCTGTACTGTATGAAAGGTCATATTTACCGCAGTGAAAAAAATACTGGTATGTAAATGCAATATCTAAGAGACAGAGCTGACCAATTGCATCACAGAGTACAGAAAACATTAAAGGGGATCAATTATGCTTTTCTTTTTTTCAGTCATTTGTATAATGTTACAATGTCAGATGTTCATATTAAACATTGCCAAAGCATCAAATAATGAGGTAAACATATGTAAAAGTAATCCATGTGAGCAAAAAAGCACTGGCTTCAGACTGCTCTGAACGTTATGTTTCCAAGTCTTTTTTTTTTAAATAACTTCAGCTCATGACGGATATCTTTATTTGGTCATCTACTCCACACACAGCAGCATGTAAGTTCACTTCTCTGCTCTACTAACATTTAGGCATTTTTCCATTGTTTTGAGGGTAATCATGCCAAGTCATGACTCAAGTTGAGCTGGCATGCTGTGAGTCTTTTTCCATTGTACAACATGGCAAAGTAAAAACAGTTGTTTACCTGTCAGAGGTGTGCTGGTCACGCTGAGTCATGACTCGAGTTGAGCTGGCATGCTGTGAATGTTTGTCAATCACACAACACAGTGAAGTAAAAAAAAGTTGTTTACCTGTTGGAAGTGAGCTGGTCATCTGCAGCGCTTCAGACATTCATCATCACTATGGCAGTTTCTGCTTGTACTAATCCTCCCTATATTATCTATAACTAATCCACTGAACAAATAGCTCCAAATATTTCCATATCCTGTTTTTTAAGTTCTGGTAATGAAGCTCCATTATTTCGGTAAGGAACATATTTAATTTCCTGTAAAGCAGGAAGTATTGGGTTTGCATCGGTGGTAACTTAACATGTCTCTGATACATCTGCCCATTGGTAGGCTTCTGGAAAGCTGACCAATCAGAGGAGAGTGGGCTCATTGTGAGGGGGCCGTAAAGAGACATGAGTTTAAACTACCTGTTAAGAGACAGGCTGATCTGAGGGGCTGCATAATGGGCCAGTATATGATAAATACATTTTTTTAGCTGTGACTCTTGCAAAGCTACTAGTGGAGTCCGAAAAGAAATGTATAGAGCGGGAAATGATCATAATACATCCTCTTTATTAATATCTATTTAGGGTTAGCTACTCTCCCCTCTGTTTTGGGGTACCTGCTCTACTTGAGGCTGTTCTCCAGCTGCACAGGAAGTGATGCATTTTCCAGTTTGTTTTAAAACAAAGCTTATAAGAGTCCAAGAGAGAAAGAGAAAATATTCATTAGAGCTCCTGATGTGCAGAAGTCAAACACACACAGAGGAAAAGATGAAGTGGTTGAAAAAGGCAACATGGTTCAGTGCTCTCCCTCAAAGAGCAGAGCAAGCAGTTTGTTAAGATTAGACAGAAGAAGTACATTGTTAGCGTTGCCAACAACAACTACAGTGGCTGAAGAGAAAAGAGAGCCGCCTCTCATCACTATGAATTCCAAGAAAAGACACACAACAGCATCACCCACGCAGTCCTGAATGAAAGAAAAAGCAGAGATCTCTGGGATTACCACATTAAACTCACCCTCACTCACCGCAGATGAGAACATCAACTAAACATTTGGAGTTTACAGGCATCTTTCATATCATATAATTACACCTATACTTAACATATTAATTTGGCATTTGAGGATTAGTTTGGTAAATTACAGTGGCGACTGTTGATTTCTATGATAGATAGGGTGCTTTGCTTTTAGCACACCCATACTAGGAATGAGTCATAGAATTATGCTTCTCAGACTGAGACAAACAGAGATTAGTGGGCTTACCTACTGCCACACAGGTAGACACTCTGTCAAACACACATGCATGACACACTGGGACACACACACACACATACACACACACAAGCAGACAGTGGCTAAAGCCTTAAGATACACACAATTAAACACAAGCACCAAATGCATGAAAACGGATCCAGCTCTGTCGCAATCACTTGAACAGTTGCTCATTTTTTGGCACAAAATACACACACATACACACACAAAAACACATAACCACAAATCTGCTGTTTTACTGATCACGTCGAGTTTAAAGCCAATTCGACCTGTTTTTGTATCACTTCCAAAGACGCATCTGTGAAAAATGAGGCATTGTTTCTTGAAAAGCAATTTACCACTATGTGGTTTTCATCAACGCATCAGCTTGAGCAAGAGTTGTGTATTTCAAAATTTCTGCTGAATTGTTTCTGGGAAGCTGTTAAACACAATATAGCCAGAAAGATGAACTATAAGCTCTCATAGATGTCTTAAGTTTTTGACATAAATTGGCATAATTAATGGGGCAATTTGTCCCCCCTCATTAACTACCCATCGCAAGAGAGTGGTGCTCAAAGATTCCCATGGGTTATTAGAAGTATGGATGTGATGGTGTTTGAGATTTCTACCAAACAGCTTTATAAAACAATCTGGTGACATATGACGAACATTTAATCTATTAATTCATTGTTGAGTAATGTCTTGTTTCTCAGCGCTATATTCATTCCTGAGTTTATCCTGTTATTGGATAGGTGAGATCACCCTGCCATAGCGACAATATTTTTTTAAGTCTGGGATTAAAAAGGAGTCTTTGAATGTCCTGAGATGAACATTAAAAAAATCTAATTAAAACTAAATGAATTTCAATGTGGTTTAAATTTAATATAATTATATTTGATTGATGTATCAATCTAACTCAAACTTAAATTGTATTACTCCTTTCATACAGATAGAGCAATTCAAAGTGCTTTACAGATAAACAGCACAAACATTTTGAATCTAATGCACACAAGGTTTTTTTCTTTAAAGCAATCAAACTAATAATAGAATTTAAATAAGTACTAGACAAAACAAATAAAAAATAACAATGAGAAATAAAATAGATACGAAATGTTATTACATTTGATTTAAAAAATAACGCAAAGAATTATTAAATAAAAGTTCAACCTTAGTGTATACATTCCTGAAGTTCTGTTGTTCTTGAAGTGAGTCTAATGATTCCGATATATGTGGGTTAATATATATTTTTTGTATATATATTTCTTATGTTCAAGGATGTTTTATGATTCTTGTTTTTTTTATTGTGAACAGAACAAGAACAAGAGTTTATTATGTTTTAGATATCCCCATCACTATTGAGCAACTCCATCTCTTGAGGAAGGCCACAAGATGTAGTTGAAAGCTTCAGAAAATTGGACCTCATGTTAAAAAAAACCCTGCACACCATTATGTCTGCATGACACTGTATACTGCTGGCTATAGTAAGTCAATGGGAAGACTCCATATTAAATGTGCTTGTTTGAATGACACTGCTCAAATTACAACACACATACCCCAACATATGTAGAGAGACAAAGAAACACACACACACACACACACACACACACACACACACACACACACACACACACACCTTCACCCTAAACCCAATTCCACAGCCGTCTACTGCGTACATTGTCTGCTGTTCCTGAAAACGAATTAGTCACATGTTTGCATTTGAACACAAACTCCTCCCAGCAACGCCCAGTCACAAACACAACATACGTTAAGGGTCACACACTCACACATTAACACACTAACATGCATGTGCACACAGACATTAGTAAAATAACCTCACACACAACACTCACATGGGAACATGTGAGGAAATTAAACATGCGTGAAGACAAACACACCGACACAAGTGCACCACTCTGCAACACGAACACACATAGGCGGACTTACACACCCACACTACACTGGTGGTCCTGCTTGGAGAAGAGCTAAAGCTCTGTCTCTTTTGTCTCTCGTGGGAGGCCCAGACAAAAGCAACAACCTGACAGGTAAACAAGCCGTCATGTTTGGGCAGACCTACCTGAGAAAGGCTCTCACCCTTCTCAGCCTCACCCGACACACCCTCCTCCCACCACCAAGCTCCAGTCTGCGGTTTTTCTTCCACAGCGTTCCTACCTGCATCTCATAGTCTCCGTCTTTCCGCCAACCTTTAACCTCTTTCTTCCGGCGCTTAATTATGCTACTCTCTCCCTAAATCTGTGTAGATCCTTCAAGCTCTCTTATGAAATCAGAGTCAGAGTGCAAATTAGACATAGCCTACACTGTGGCAGCTATATTCAAGGTCCATAGCTACGGAGCAACAAAAGATTATATTTATGAACCACTTTCACAGAAAAAACGTGTCCTACTTCTAAGTTAAAACTGGTAATTTGGTAACTTCAAAATGTGACTGATTACTACTACTCACTAAGATATTTCCTTGCTAAAGCTAAGCTAAAGGTCACTGTGTCTTGTACATCACATTGAGTTGGCTCATATAGTTCTTGTGGTGTTAATGGCTGAAAGTGCAATGTAAAGAATTTGTTTTGTATCTGTGACAATCACACATTTTTAGTGATACTATTTTACTTAACTCAATGCTAATTGAGGAGATACTGAGCTTCTTATCAACTTCCCACCTAATTAACTTTTCTTTTTTTTTAATTAACAGAGAGCCTCTGACCAATGAGATTCAGTTGGATATTTATATAACTCTCCCTCACACACAGCTATCTAAGTGCACAGAGACTCAGTAAATCTCTGCCAAGTTGAGACTTTCCAAACAATTCAAAACATTTGGGAATAAAGTCTTGCAACGTAAGACAAGAGTCTAACAAAAGCGACCCACACCTGCTTTATCACTGCAGTGTATTTCTAGTGTTTTCCCTCCAACTAAACACTGGGAATCAGTTTGTTCATTCTCCACAGCAGATGTCAGATGGTGGAAGATCACGGCCAGAGGGACAGAGAAGGAGGAGAAGAGAAAAACAGCCAGAAAGCAGGCAGCAAAAAATTAATGAGGAGTGCAAAGAAAAAAGACGCTTGGATAGAGACTGGTGAAAAGATGACAGATCAGGGATTTAGAGTGGAGAGTAAACATAGGCTACCTTAATTTTATTTAATCGTGTTTTATTGACAATATTGTTATATGATTTTTTTGTATAGTGACAGAGCTTCTTCCTATTTGTGCAAGACAATTTAATTCATAACACATTTTACAATGTACTTTACATTAAAAATACATGCAACAAAGCACATTTTAAAGCATATAAATCAATTAACTAATTGTACTATAGGTGTGAAAAAGTAGAAAAGTGGACACAGTTGTGACAGATCTCTGCTGATCAAGTAGCTAATGGTACCTTCATCAGCAAATCAATAATATATTAAGAAATGTAAGTGCTGTAAGCAGGATTTTGAAGTTGAGTATATAAGGGTTGAAAGGGAGACACACAAGAAGTCCTCCACTTTAAACAATGGATGTCTTTTGTGATTTGGAGCCCCTATCAGCAGGATGACACTGGTTTTCAGTGCCTTCCTAATTATTACAAATCACTGTTTTGTGAGGAAAGAAATAACAACATGATGGTGGTAGCATCAGGAAAAAATATGGATTGGGTAAAAATAAGTACCAGGTAAAGATTAGAAAAACAACTCTGTCAGAGTTTAAATCACTTATTTGTGTGCTAAACTGCTAGATTAAAAAGATAAAGAATGATCGTGATCATGTTGAAAGAGTTGCCAGAGTTTGTAGACCGAGCCATCACCCCCAGCAGTTTGTGGCTCTGTAATAAAATTACCTGCCTTCTTTATGCCTTTGCTCCCAACAGTCGTAATTCCTACAGCCTCAACAGGACTTAATCACTTGAATGTAAATATGAATATTTTTAGGCATTTGTTGAAATAACTCAGTGCTCATCATTTTATTGAAAACTACATGATCAGATAAGAGAGGAAAAGCAGTAAAGACAGAAGACTTTGAGGCTGTGTTACACGTGAAGCCATGTGAAGCTGTTGGTTGCGTGTGCTGCTGTGGGAAAACACTCTTTCCTGACTGAGGATAACCAGAGTCCCAGCAGTTCATCCTCCTCCTCTTTCTCCTCCCAAACTCCTCTTTAACCTGGCTTGCTGGGTCAGGCTACTGTGTGTATGCATTTGCATTAGTGTGTGTGTGTGTGTGTGTGTGTGTGTATACCTGTGTTAATCCATACCTGTGTCTGCGTGTCTGCCTCAATACACAGCATGGGAAAGAATGAAGTCTAGTAAGAGAAAAAGAGGAAACAAGTTGCTCCTTCCAGTATTAAGCAGCTCAAATTTGTAGAAGCTCTTCATGAAAAACATTTGTGCTTATGAGCAAATCTTAAATATTATCTTAATGTTAAAAGCACCATGTTTCTAATATTTCAATCAGTGTCCAATGTGTGAAAACAATTGCTGAAAAATAATCATGAGGAAAAACTGTCATAGATTAAACCTTTTTATGACCTCATAGTTTTTATCATTATCCAAAATCTTTATGAATCAACAGTATAATCCTCACTTTTACCTATGGATGCAGTGCAGAAATTCAAATACTTTATCTTGCTTTTTCCCCTTTTACAGAATAGAGCCTCTACATTTAAAATATTTTGATTGATGAACTTGAAAAGTTTTTATTTCTCGTCAAGTATGTTGCTGTTTTAAAGAGAAGTCCTCAGATGAAGCTCCAGGCCTCTGCACACTTTTATTGGCCTTGCTAATGACAGTGTTTGTGCGATTTTTATCAGAAACCAGAACGTGAGAAGGAGCTAAAGTGCTTCTTGCTAAAGACTCTAATGTACAGCTTTGGAACAGCAGATACTGTTTTATCTGACAATCTAGATAAAACTGCCAGGGTGAGTTCACTGCTCTGGCTTTTCCCACTCTCCATTCCCATACCTGGATCATGTGGAATTCCCAGAGAAGGGCAGTAAATTGTCCAGCGGGGTGACGTTGTCCTCTCCCTCCTGAATACCTTTCACTCTGAGAAAAAGAGACAAGAGAGGAGGCATGTTGAGTTTCACCTACAGTATGTGTCCTTTCTGAAAAACACATACATCACTGTTTTAGGGGAGGACATGAGCTTGAGGTGGAGCATGTGTGTATGCATGTAAATATGTGCTTGAATGCACTCAGTCCATGACTTTGTCAAGTCCAACAGCTTCCTAGATCAAGTGAAAAGGGAGCTCAGTGCTTTGTGAGAAATGAAATATGTGGTTGACCTTTTATTGATGGACAAACATGGCTGAGGTTCGAGAACAAATACATAGAGGAGTCTCCCTCAACCTCAGTGGTTTCTGTTGATCATTATAAGATGGTTCCTTGCTGCAGAGAAATTGAAGCCTTGCCAAGAGCATGTCACCTCCATGTAGGACGATGTTTTGATGTATCAACCTCTCAGAAAGACATGAAATCCACAGGTGATTTCATAAAGCGACACTGTGGTCAATTCTGGGTGTGTTGTCAGCTCTCTGAAAGACGAGGTGTAAGTCAGTGCACCATATGCATCTATTATTGGATCTTAGAACCACATTCAATATTTTTCATGTGTTACAGACTAATTTTATCAGTGCAAGGCTGGTCATTTGCGATTTAAAGTCTTTACTGACATAAACTGTCAAAATCAAAGTCAATTGATTTAACTTGACAGTTTTGCAGCAGTTTTCCCCCATCATAACCAAGAAATAATGGAGAAAACCTGCAAAAAGTGGGATATGTAACAAGGGGCAGATTTGCCTTTAAGTACAAATATTCTTTCTATCAATCAAAACTGTATGGAATGACACCAGGAATATCCCCCCCCCCCCCAAGTGAAGAAATAGTTTGATATTTGAGTGTATTCGAAAAAGAAATACGTGTATTCACTGTGACAGAAAGTCACTGCACCTCTCACAAGAAATACTTCTAGCACATAACCCCTCATAAAGCTATAAACTTGGGTTTTTACACTTTAATTTTTTACAGGGGAAACAAAATAAATAAATGTTTATTAGTGAGTTTAACTTTGGGCAGAGCCAGGCTAGATGTTTTACCCAATTTCTAGTGTTTGCGCAAAGCTATGCTAACCAATCCCCTTCAGGTAATGATCTCAATGGAAAAATTAGAAACAACTCTAATGGACCGTCTTGAACTAACTTCAGTGATATATTGATCTATCCCATCAACCTGTCTCTTAGACCTCATCCCATCTAGGCTGCTTAAAAAATTACCCTTAGTTAGTTCTATTTTACTAGATATGATTGATTTGTCTATGTACTACTGTACCTGTAATTAAACCTCTTCTTAAAAAGCCTCTTCTTGATCCAGGTGTTTTAGTCAACTATAGACCTACAGTATATCTAACTTTCCCGTTGTCTTTAAGATCCTTGAGAAAGTGTTTGGACTAAGATTATATGCTTCCTTTAGGTAATTGTATTAATAAACAATCCATAAACTTTCATGTTATGCAGACGATACCTTATTATATTTATCAATAACTCTAGATGACACTAATCAGTTAACTGAACTCCATGCATGCCTAAAGGACATAAAGACCTCAATGGCCTGCAATGTTCTGCTATTAGACTCAGACAAAATTGAAGTCATTGTGCTTGGCCCTAAACACCTTAGAAACACATTATCTAATGATATAGCTACTCTAGACGTCATTGCCCTGGCCTCCAGCACCACCCTAATGAACACATTTGTTACTTATAGGCTGGATTATTGCAATTCCTTAACAAGTCTTAAGACTCTCCAGCTGGTCCAGAATGCTGCTACATGTATGTTTTCATACTACATACATACTTTCCCATATTAGCTTCTCTCTTCTGGCCCCCTGGTCCACAACCTTTCAATAATGCATAAGCTTGATTTTCAACTATTAATATAGCTGGTGAGCTTCAAGTACTATCTATTTTGCAATGATAGCTGTAGGAATTTACTCCTCACTTTATGGTGTGAGGTGTGACCAATGGAGAAAGCATGGGGTACACAGGTAACCACAGACACCTGTGGAATAGCTACTTAGTAGTCATGACAAAACTTAGTCACTGAATGACTTAAAACTTAAGCTTTACATACGTGTGTGAGTGCATGTGCTCTGAGGAC
Source organism: Scomber japonicus (assembly GCF_027409825.1). Classification (NCBI taxonomy): domain Eukaryota; kingdom Metazoa; phylum Chordata; class Actinopteri; order Scombriformes; family Scombridae; genus Scomber; species Scomber japonicus. The sequence continues at coordinate 11,536,725 of NC_070590.1, read as the reverse complement.
AAACAGCTGTATGAGTGTGTGTGTGTGTGTGTGTGTACATGTACATGGGAGTGTGTTTATAACTGTTTACACTTCCTGGGCTCCTTTACTCGGCCTGGTCCCACTGAGCAGGCAGGTACACCAATAGGCAGGGAGGCCGTGGCAGCTTCTTAATCATTTCTCCCTCCTTTTTGTTTCTCTTTTGACAGTCCTTTGCTCTTGTGTGACGGCTCGCATCGCTGCCCTGGCCTGCTTACCTTTTCAGGGCTCCTGAAGCGAGACTACTAATGCACTTGCTGCTCTCCTCGAAGCCTCGTGGGCCCTCCCTGAGCTCCAAACTCCCGTGACAGTGTAGGACGCTCACTTTGTCTCTTGTGTTTGTCCAAAAATTGTTTCAATATGTATTTTTGGGAATGGTAATGTTTGCATAATAAATCTTTGTGTCAGGGGAATACAAAGAAAGCTATAGGTCGAAACCTGGGCGGGTCAGATTGGACTCTTTCTCTCTCTCTCTCAATTCCTTGTTTACTTTCCACTCTACTTTCCATTCTCTCTCTTTCTGCCAGGTTGTTTTTCCAGCCTGCTGTCAGTAGGTTTATATAGACACGTATCAGGCCCAGTGCAGAGGCAGGAGCTGCCTTCCTCGACATAACCTTTAGTAGTTCTCATGCCCCAACTTTTGTTACCTTCACGTGAACAGTTACAGCATAGCGCCAATAAACTGCAGAGATATACAACATCCTACGGACCATCTATACACCATGAACATTTTGTTGCCATACAGATTTCTAACATAATCCAAGGACTTGAATCCAACATTAGGGGTGGTGGGCCAGGCGCCAAAAAATCCAATTATCAAGCTATGTGCTGAGTAAGCTTCAAACTGTTGGCCCTTATGCCAAAAACAACTTATCTAGGAATCACTCCTCAAGACAATTTCATTATGTTTAAACAGTTCTCTTATTATGGGAACCCTTTGAAAGGGCCAAAAGGATTTTTACAGATACTCTGGGCAGCCCTGGTGAAGTTGAGTTGAGAGAGATACAATAGAGGAGAAGTAATGCACCTCATATGATGGAAAATTGGATGTGCTCCACTTCTTAGCCCAAAAATGAGGAAGTGGAGCAGCAACAATTGTCACAGGCCAGAGAAAGAAAGATTTCAGCCAGAGAGCAAATAAAAGATCTGCACTGGTAGTGATGTTAAAGTCACTATGACCTTCAGTACCAATATAAACATAACTCAATTTTACTGAAATAAGCTTAAATAAATATATATATAATAACTTGAAAAAAATATTAAATTATGAAACTCAAACTCAATTGTAATGGAATATGAACACAAGGGGAAAGTCTGTCCAATATGGAAAACTCTGCATTCAGTGGAGTCTTTTCAAAATTAATTATAATCAAGTCCTCCAACCTAAATCATAAATAGGTTGTCATTGCCTTCCAAGATTCTCCCCTTCCCTTCTGATTAAATGTTTTCTGATCTGGTTCCCTATTTGGCAGGAAGACAAGATTTTTCTGATTCTTCCTCTCATATGGTTAAGGTTTGGTTAAGGTGGGAGACTGATTGTGATCAGGACGAATGACTTGACTATGGTTAAGAAAATATTGGGATCATGATTAGTGGAAACCCAACACTGATTGTTGGTAGGAAACAGGATCAGAACTGCAGCCTGTAGTGTCAAGTCACACAAATCACTGATGCAAAGACCCAACCTCCTCCCAAAGCGTAAATTCAAATCAAAACCAGCCCCGTTTAAAAATAATATTCAAGCTGCTGCATTGGTGTGTTGTTTCAGGTACCAGTGAGATATGAAATACAATCCAAAACGTGCAGTTGGAATAACAGATACATTTCTGGGCTTATTAGATGCCTAAATGCTGCATTGTGGTTTGAAACCAGATTTTAAAACTTGGTGACAATTACTTTGTTTTGTGGGTATACAATACAGGTATGATGATAACATTACAAAGTGATCTACCAGAAATATATACATACTTGCACATTTGCACATATTCAGTTGAAAGCTGCTGTGTTAGCCAATGTACGGTCACATTACATTTCCATTATATTAAATTAAAGTTCCCCTCATTTTGCCCGCAAAAAGGATAAGATGTCATATTTCTGATGCTGGAAATGACCAAGTATTGATCAGCATGATCTCAAACTGTGAACAGTGTATGAGAGAAATGCCACACTTTGTAGTTTAGTATTGTGATAATGTAATTGTGACGAAGCACATTTGAATAATGATTTTTCCATTTCCAAAAACTGCAGCAGTGTTGCTAGTGGCTGACCAAGGACATCTGCCCAGTCAAAGTTGAACAAATTTATTTTATGTAAATATGCGAGTGGACAATGTGAACAGCGCTTGGAATGACCCTAGCAACAACTTTAGCAACATAAGCTACACAATGGACAGCCCATTTTTGGGCATGTGATATTATCACAAAGAGGAAGAGTAGGTACCATTACGAACCAAGCCTTCAGAAGGATGAAGGCCTGACTTTTGACTTGCAGGGAGTATTCTTACACACATTTACCTCAAGTCTTGGAACTTTTACCTTGTTTAACATGGAAATATAACGTGTTTTAACAAAAGACCAAAGTCTGTCCTTTCTGCGAGAACAGTCTCAGAATAACAATAAGGTTCAAACAATAAAAACATGAAAATTATGGTTTCTATAATTATGGAATGACTTTGGAACTATTTTTGTAGGATGTATCAGGATTAGTCAAAAACATCAGCAGGTTTGGTGAAGAATCTATTTTACTATTATTGCATAAAGATCATGTGAAGAACCACGCAGCTGAGTAGAGCCCATGAAACTGAACAGTCAAAATCCTCCTGTAATCAGAGCAGCCACATGACCTTGTGGTTTTTATTGTCCCTCGCTGGTGACAGAAGCAGACAGAGAGGGGAAGAAGGGGGCAGACAGTTTCTTGATGAGCCAGAGGCTGCATTGAGAATGGTGAAGGAGGGGTGGAGGGGCGGGGTATAGTGATTTTAGTGGGACAGCACAGGGCAACGCTATCCCAAACACAGCCGAGTGCTATAAGCCTCCACCATAAATCTCCGATCTTGCCGAGCCACAGCCAAGCTTGTTCAGTGCTGTGTGCCGCTCGAGAGGCCAGAATCCAGATGTTGGAGAGAGACAATAAATAAAACAACCTATCAAAACTGTAGAACAAAAAAAAAATTTTTTCCCCTCTTTTTTAAAAACTTATTTTCATGCAACTGATATTGGAAAGAAAAAACGACTTGTTTTTATTGATTATCAATAAGGTTAGGGGGCTTTACAGCACCAACCAGACTCACATCATGTACAATACAAACTCCCTCACTGAGTGAAATCAGTACTTTAATCCCATTTGGGACAACACAGATATTATAGCACCATGCGCTCTATGTAGCTCAAGGTGTTTCTGAATACAAAACAGACCTGTTCCTCTGGATTAGTTTTTATCATTTATAGATGCAGGTGGATTGAAGGGATAAACAGATATGGAAACCTCATTGTGGAATAAATATCCATGGCTTAAAATCTTAGCATGCAGAGCATAGTGATGGTTTATTTTTTAAGACCTCTGCCTCTGGACATGAACGCCTGCTGGTCTGGGACTGACTCCGGAAGGGCCCATTTGTATTCTGCGTCCTCACTGCTGCTGTTGTGTCTTTCTCAGCTTTCAGGTTGGCGCGATAAACATACCATGACAAAAGGGGGCGGACAACTCAGATTGCCTGCAAAACATTTTGATACTTAAGGTTTCCATGCTGTACCACAAAGGAGGCAGGATATTTGAGGATTTGCAGCTACTGTAGAAAAGATTTTAATACAGAAACACACACTTGTTGTAGTCTGTCAAAAATGTTAACCCACTCCTAACAGATTCAATTAATCTGCCCAAATGAAATTATGGTGTCAGGTTTGATCACTTGAAGGCACTCCAGTGACAGGAAGTGGAAAAATGACTCTTGAAAGGGCTCATCTCTACAATGTCAGATCTAATCCCTTTGATCTGAACGGATCCCTGACTCATCGGATTGATGAACATTAGCGTGCTGTGTATGCAGTTAAAAAATGTCACTTTAATGGATTTGAGGATTTCTAGGTGTTGAGATCCACAGTGCTTTCCAACAGTTGCCTGTTGCTGCCATTTGGAGCCGCCAGTGTACAGAGTAGCCTGGTGCAGCTTTAGTTGTTCACCCACATATTTGGTGTCTTTGGGAATTTTGGGTCCTCTGCTAGAATTCCAAATACGGAGCCACAAATGGGTCTAAAGTGTTGAAGAAATGAATGGTGATGGAAACAACAAGGGTTTATCTTCATATCTACATCTTAGGGTAATTTTAACACTGTAAAAGGTTTAGAAGTGTCCATCCTTCATCAATAGGAGTAGAGATCAGATCATCATTCAGGATTTATCCAAATCTAGAATGGAAGAAGATGCCCTTATAATTATTATTTCCTGTTTTTACTTATTAAACCAAAGAAAGGGATGCTGTTTTAGACAAGCTCTGTCAAAGCGTGGTACTGACTTAAGTTTACTAGAGCATCCAGTGTTAGTGGTGGCCATTTAAATATTCTACCAAAAGGAAATATCACTTTAGCCAGTATTAAGGTTATGCTCAGATGAAAAACTGGAAGCTGGACGTCCGATTCTCATCAGCACTAAGTCAAAGAGGCCCGCTGAGTTTGGATAAAGTGGAAAAAAGGGATGATGCCTCCCTCTTGAAATGATGATCTATGCATCAGACCTGTTTACGTTGGTAATCTCTGAACCCTGCGTAATCAAAACATCACTAATTTCACTGCCGATTGGAAACTGTGACATCTGTGTTTTCAACACACTTCAAGGGGGACTTCTTTAAAGAAGAAAAAAAGTCGACTGGGAAGCATCCATTCTTCATAATAGCCCCAGTGATGAGAAAGTGACTTCATTTTCATCCGCTCACATGTTTCAAAGTAGATAGTAGATCCATAGTAGTGGAAACTTTATGCAGTAAATATCCCTGCATGACTTGCTGGCTGTCTGTCTAACAGACTGTTGTGTATCTGTCTGAGCGTCTCGGCAGGCTGGCTGGTTGGGTGTTTGGCTTGTTGACATGCAGGCGGACTCTCCAGCTCTGCTGCGAGTTAGAAAAACGGCTGCAACGTTACAAAAGGCTTTCCATCCTGTCGAGCTGCCCAGCGTCAAGCTCACAAAACCCTCCTGATTGATTCTACAGAGTCTGGATGACACACGGTTCAAAAGCACTTCTCTGCTCCTCGCTCAGCGGAAACAGGCCTTACATACTAATGCCACCGGCTCTGCTTTATTATGATTGTCCTGGATGGGGAGCACGCTGAAGGGCCACAGTGAAGAGAAAGAACAGTAAAAGAAGAGTGGCAGGTTTGTCCAAATAACAAAACACTCAATACTGCTGTGAAGCTGATTCAGAAAAAAACACACATGACTCTGCATATGTCTGTAATGCTTCTATGTGCTGTTATATGTATCATGAACACACACTTACACATCCAACCTCCTTCAAACTCAAACCCACTGATAACAACGGGGTGTGAGCTTGTTTTGCACCTTTCCAGTGTGCATCAGCCCTTATGTTATTTAGGAATAACTATTTACGCTGCGGAGGTGACCATCAGACAGGCCCTGGCCACAGACACACCTCCTCCCCCTTCACACACACACTCCAAACGGGCTAAATAATCCCTCCACCTATTTACACAGGAGAGATGAGGCCACAGCCTCACCTCCAGGGTACTACTTAACTCCTCGAGTCACTCGTTGAGTAATCACAGCATTCTCCTACCTGCCTGCCTACTGCCTAATTACAGTGTGTGTGTGTGTGTGTGTGTGTGTGTGTGTGTGTGTGTGTGTGTGTGTGTGAGTGAATAAAAGACTCATTATTTAGCAATGCAGGCCTCACAGGTAGACAATTACACAGGCTGATACTGCCTATTATTAAAAAATTCTGGATACAGCTGCATGCTAAGGAGCAAGGGTCAGTGTTGTCATATTGGGGCAGAATATGAGACTTTATGTTTGAGGCATGACATGCAAACTTTTAGTTGCAGGGGTGGACTTTACATAATTTGGTGAAATTCAACGATTAATATTAAATTCCAGATGGGCAAATGGTTTTAAATTCATTATCATGGTCCCGTAAAACAATTAATCTCTATTTTGACGGTGAGGATTTTCCTGCACGGATTCAGGCCAGAGCATTACATCACTGCATCTCACCTGTATCTGCAGGACAAATATTGACACGTCCATTTTGACGCAGAAGTAACCTGTTGGGCTTCTGAAAAAAAGAAAAAAAAAACAAGAAAAGAAAAAACAGCTGACGTGAGGAGAGGTGAGAGAGCCTTTGGTAACTCTGAGAGGCACCACTGGGAAGGAGGCCTGTCCGTGTCCTGGAGGGAGGCCCGCAGCTCCCCTTTAATCCCTCCAGGATCCCTCTCTCAGAGCCGGGCTTTGCTTCGTGCGCAGCTCTTGGCCGAGTTAAAAAGGAAAGTGTAAGGGTGGGACAAATTTCACACTTTCTCCCATGTCTCAGGCCAAAAGAAGGAGCTTGTAAACCAAGTATGTGGAGCTGGAAATACTCTTTGCCACACAGACGCAGCGGTGGTTCAAGTGATTGGACTGGCTGTGCGTGAGCAGCAGATCTTGACTCTAGACGTTTAAGCCCAACCTGAAACGTGTGTTTTTGTCTCAGCTATGAGATCATCAAGGATGCTGATAAGGACACGAATAAAAAATGTAAATTACATTAAATCCAGTCTCTCAGATACTGTAAATTTAATTTATGTTTGTATATTGTATTGTATTTATTTCATTATCACTTTCATGAATTTATTAAAAGTATTCATCAGTGATCCAGTCGCTCCACGGCTTACAGTCTAAATCTACTTTAATCTCGGTCTCGGCTACTTGTGGCCTACTACTTTACTTTGCCTTTTTAGGTCTTTTGTCCATTAATACGTTGCGTTGCCAGCTTAATACCTGAAACAAATCAGCAGTTTATTTGCTTTAGCTAAAGGCTTTATAACTGTTTTCGTCGTTTTCTTTGTGTTGTGTCCTTTTAGTCTCCGCCGCTGCGCAGCTCACAGACACACGAATGTTTCCATCTGATCCTTCCTTTATCACAGTTATTTTATGTCAACAAGGGGATGCAAAAACTATTTTAAAAGCTTTTGTAATAAATAAATAGGAGAGAAAAAAATCCAGCATTCAAGGGACAGAATAGATATGAATATAAACAATTTAAATGTTTTGATTAATTTAAAACCAACAACTGAACAAAAACGGAAGTTAAACGTGTGTAAATATTAGGATATCAGCGACTAATTGCTTAATTAACCGTCATTTAACAAAGGGCTTCAGGCCATAATTATCAGATGGTTTATTGTTTGCCGAAACCATTAATTACCGAGAAGATAAACGTTATTTAACTCCGGCACCCACACACAATGTAAAAAAGGCCTGCTGTAATTATAGATTAATATTATAGAATTGCTGCCAACTGAGTAATAGGCCTATATTGGGATATTTCGTGTAAAATAACAATAACAAATATGAGATTGAATGGTAGCTCGTGTGATCTGTTCAGTTTAAATCATAGTATGTTTTGATCTTTGTAAAACTAATAAAATCATATTTTAAACACAATTTTAAAAATAATAATAAAACATGTGCCGGGTGTCTTGGACTTTCAGCAGTCTTATAGTTTAATTCAACCTGTACCTACAGTGTGTGACTTTATAGAAACGCTCATTCAAAGGTGGATTGAGCGTGATGCTCAGTTAATGCGCATCATAAAAATACTCTTAAGCATAATCTTTTCCCGCCGAAAATGTTTTTCTTCACAGCTACTGTTACAGCTTTCACGCACACACACACACACAAATAATACAGAGGAAATTATAAGAGTATACACACGCGTATTTTTAATACCATGAAATATTTAAATTAAATCAGCATGTCACACAACAATATTAACAATTATAATAATAGCTAGAATTCTGATATTGATAATATATAATAATACATTTGAAAATAAATATGATGATCAAATTTGAGATGGACAAGTAAGGACAGGGATGAAGATGATGATGTTAAGTATAAAGGCTTGAATCAGAAGATGATGAGGATGAATTGATACAGATGAAGAAGCTGGGACAAGGAGGAGAAGGAGAAGAGTGGGGGCACAGGAGGAGGAAGATGAGTACGACGGGGGAGTTGGGGGGCGGCGCGGCGGCTAGCGACTGGGGGGGGGTACTTGCGGTCTCATGACGTCACCGCAAGGCGTGCTGCAGACCGCTGGTGAAGAAAACCAAGACAGCGCCGCGGACACTCAACCAAAGCGCTGATTACCGGGGACGCAGCGTTTACGCGCAGCCGACGCTAAAGTGGATTTATTGAACACCTGCATGGGGAAACTCTGAGGCTTTATTCCTTTTTTTTCTGTCGTCTGACTCTGCTGGGAACCAAATGGTGAGTACAGAACGCACCTTGTCTGTCAACTCATTGAATTTTGGCTTTGGGGGTCGGTCAGAAAGGTTGGCAGGCATCTCGCTCTGGGTCGTTTTACGCTTCATATGTTGCAACTGTAAATTAGACACGAGTCTGGGTTGAAGAAAATTAGATGTTTACAATTGCTGGCTGCACTGTGAGGTGCTTGTTGTCAGGTAGTTGGGGTCAGAGAGGCAATTGACCGTAGAGAGGCCGGAGAGTAAGTGGAGCTTTACGCACAGCAACGGCAACTATTTCTGGAGTAAAACAGCAGCAGCGCCTGTAAAGAGAATCATTCAGTCAGCTAAAAGAGAGTCAGCGATATTCAACGTGTCTGAGCATCGCTGTCAGCATTTAGCTTGCTATGAGCCAGTGTACTCCAGCAAAAAATCTGCAATAATCCCTGACTGACGCCTTAAATGAACCAAATGAAAATACGTGCAGGCGGGTACGCACACTGGAGCGTGTGACCTCTGAGGGACAGAAAAGAGGAGATGAGTGAAGATTTACCGTGGACATAAAAGCAGCAGAGGGATTCCTGTAGATAAGAGGGGTTGTGTGTGTGTGTGTGTGTGTGTGTGTGTGTGTGTGTGTGTGTGTGTGTGTGTGTGTGTGTGTGTGTGTGTGTGTGTGTGTGTCTCTAGTATCATGGCATGAATAAACCTTCTCCTTTTTTACCATGTTGTGTTAGAGAGGTCACTAGAGGCCAACAATAAAAAATATATATAAATATATTAAAGTAGAATAAATAGTTTTATGTGTGTGAGTGAATTTTTGCTATGTGATTTAATATTACTGCTTAGGAATGTTTTGGTTTTTATTATTATTATTATTTATAGTGGTTTCATTACCTTAGAATTTTCCTTATTAACATATTTATTTGTTTTTGTCATTTTGTAAAAAGTAGGTGTTTGAGAATTCATAAAATAGTCCAACATGAATATGACGTTTTGTTATTTTCCTGTAGTTTATTATTGCACGGTTTAATAAAAAGTTTTGAACTAACTTGCAGCATTAAAAATAATTGATTATAACACAAGTATTATTAAATTAAAGAGAGGAAAATAAATGTATTTGATTGTTTTATATGCTTGACATTTTCTCCTGATGCAGCCCTCTTGTTTTGTGTTTACAGGCAACTGGAATGGAACTGAATCTGTCGAAGAATGTGATTTCTTGCGCTGATCCAGGTATGACTATGACTACTTATCGGGTTAATAATTACATTTCCTCAGAGAAGTTGAGTTTTCCATTTAATTGACTGTGTATACTGTCCGTTGCAAAAATATTATGTATAAAGCAAAAATATGCCGTAGTCTTGGTTTGCAGTAAAGTCAGGACGTGTGCTCACAAGCATCTGGCTTTTAGAAACAATAAGGGGGCTATGTAGTGAATTAATGCGCGCACCATTTAGGACACGCTGAGATGAATCTGGGAGCGCGCGGAAATCAATGAAAGCACACCGAGACAAGTCTACAACATTTTAAACAATGTATCCCACAGCTCAGTTTTTACACAGATAACATCTATATTATATTTTTGTGTGTCTGGTTTCTTATTAGATGATTTTCTGGCGAGTTATTTTGCCTTTGAAATAATAAGAGAGAGAGAGGGAGACATGAGGTAAAATGTCAAGCCAGATGGACTGCAAGCATCAAAAAGCTCTATTCAGGAGGAACATATTTTCCCAAAGCACAATATTTTTTTATACCATCCAATGAAGTTTTTGGTCAGAATTTTTTTTTTTTTTTTAAAAAGAAGGTTTTCTGTCAGACTGGGTTTAACCACAGAGCAAAAGAAAGAGCCGTGCGGAAGATGGAGACTGTGAAAACCTTTGGAAAATATCTGGAGGGTTTTTAGACATTTAATTGCTCGACACGTGAGGAGGAAACTGTTTGTGTACAATCTGTTTAAACCTCATTTTCTCGCAGGAAATAATTTATACTACTAAGAAAGTAGCTTCAAACTAAATGCTTTGGTGTTAAATTAAAACAGGAAAACACAAAGTGGACACACAATTATTCTAACTGAGAGAGATTGTTATTAATAGTAGTAGTTAATATTTCGCCATTTATTAAAGTTATAGTGTAGCCTAAGTTGCAAAAGATTAACTTTATTGTTTTTTTTAGGAGTCAACACTCAGTTTTTCGTGTTTTACAAATGTATATGTTCACACATTGAGAACTAATTCCACTTCAACTGAAGTTGTCAACCTTTTTAAAAATATAAAACCACAGTAAACAGCTGAGCTGAGTAAAATTTCGCCTCATGAGGAGAATAATTTAAAGGACATGAAAAAAACACTTTCTGGTATTTTAATATATTTCTTTCATTGGTGTTTTCACTATGATGATCATTTGAGGCGTTGTTTTATTTACACCTGTCAGGTTGTTTGTTGGTTGTCAGGCTCCAGGTCAAACTGGCCTTGAACCAAGTTGAGAAAACCATCACCAAGGCAATAATCAGCTCTGTCCTTCTCCAGTTACCCACCGTGTCCAGTTACATCCCTACTGCTGCCCTTCCCTTGAGTCTGCTCGCCAGCTTTAATTTTCTATATGCTTTGTTTTTTGGCCCCGTGGTTAGCTTTACTTTACTTTGCTTGGTTGCCTTTCAGTGAAGAGAGGGGAAAAATACACCAGGTTTATATTTTTGTGTGTTTGGTGTGTGATTAACGGCGTTCGCCGAGTTTATTTTCACTTCTTGGAGAAAAATATGAGTGTTTGCATTGCCACTGGCCTTTAACCTGTCGTGCCGGATGGAAAGGCTTTTTAACTCATCCATCACACGCAAGTGCCCTCCAGAGCAGAGGAGGAGCAGGACGCAGGCAGGGATGCAGGCTGATGAGGCTGAGTATTTAGATTACCTCCATCTATCAGCCTGTAATATCTGCTGGAGGACAGAGGAAAGTAGAATCACTGGAACTATCAACTCCTCCATGGAAAATCTCCATGTGTTGTAAATCCCATATTCCCGTGGGTACTTAAAGGGTCATTGAGTTTATCGCGATGTGATTGTATTTTAGTTTACTGTAATACTGAGGTGATATTCTTATAGTAGAGAAAACTTTTCAACTATATGTTTGAGCTGTAAGTTCCTTATAATAAACCTGCTGGATTTTTTTAAAACAGACCTTTAGTTGATCATTTTCGATATATAGATCTTTCTTAAATGTTTTATAGATCGGCTTCAGTTCTTTTTAATGAACAGGCTACAACTGCACTACTGCCCCTAAATGACCGTATATTGGGCCACCCATAGTCGTGTGCACTTACCCAATACCGCACGCAGTGCACCCATTAACCCCATGCAAACTAACACACACCTATTCCGACGTTCAGTCCATTCAGTGTTCAGACTGCATAGTAAATAACACCTGCTGTCACAATGGGCTGACCAGGTCCTCGAGGTCACTTATTAAAAAATGCATCATCACTTCTCCTATACAGTGCTGCACGTGCTCTAGTGGTTACTCCAGTGCTTTCTGTCCCAAATATCTCCTCAGAACCATTTTATGCAATTGGCTGCAGCACAGAAAGTCAGTAGACAGGTGGGGTCAGTTAGTTCCGAACAAGGGTACTTTGGTAGGTTATGTGTGACGGTCATAATTGTTACAGGGCTGACTTTACACAGCAGGCCACCATGACGCATCATGGTGGAGCTGGATATTCTTAATTAAGGATTAATTCACTCTACTTAAAAAAACAAAACAAAAAAACATGTGGAATGGGTAATAACAATTGTACATATAGCCTACAGATATTTTAATTAAAAGGAATGCATATCGCCCCTGTAATGTGAAGAGATATAATAGAGGCCCAAATATGAGCCCCTCTCTCTTCGAAACACGCTCTGTGCATACAGAGGGTGAACAAATATAGATGGAAAAAGGCAAGTGGTTGTTGAGAGCTTGCACAATTGTCTCCTGAAAGGGCCTTCAGGGGAGTTTTCCGGTTGGACGGGGATCTCATGTCAAAAGTCACCGTCACACAATGGCCGAAAACGCTCTAGACTGGCGCCGGGGACCGTCCGAGTCAGACTGTGAGGCCTGAGCCGGTGCACATTTACCTGACATATGTAGCTACAGGCCGGGAGATAACCAGTCAGTCATCATGCAGCCAGTACTCAAAAGGACATTTGTGAAATTACGTAATTTGTGTTTTCAGTCTACATATAGCTAACTTGCGCAGAGACACAAACAAATAAAGGAAGGTTTGGATTCAAGAAAAACTTCAGTAAATTGGAAAACTGGGCGAACTGGTAATGCTTTCTCGCTCCTGTGTTTGATTTGAATAAATTAAATAGATTTTAAGACTCCAAAGGCTCTAAAAGCGGACTTAGCTCAAACCTATTGATCTTGCACATACATTGTTACATGTGTAATGGGCATATTGCGTGAGAAAGAAACTAAAGCTAAATCACAATGACAGCTCAAACTAAAGTAAAGTAAAATAAAACTCCATGTCTGACTTCCTTGGATACCATAAAGAAATGACCTGTGATGAGGCCTCACCTGGCGCCATTCTGACGTCAAACTAATTGACATCGAGACATTCATGACCAGCTTTTTAACAGAGTAAGTTTTGTTAAAAATGTCCACTGCAGGCTTGGCATTGCTGCAGTGTATTGTATCTCCAGTGCAGCACACACGGATCAGCAAGTCCACATCTGGACGAAGCTCCTCAGTTCTGCGCACCGGCTCACTGATGTTCAGAAGGTTACAGCTCACTTTAACTGCGCTGTGAGGCAATGCACGCACTGTGCATGCGTGTCAGAGATGACAGATTATAATCCAACCAGAGGACTCCCTGGAATCAACACTTAATTTGCATTTTTGACATTCACACTTATTTCTTCTCAGATCTATCTAAAATATACCATAGGATTTAATTGGCTTTGGATTCCAGATGGCTTGAATACTGTCAGCCTCCACTGGGATATAACATACATCTTAACTTCAGTGCCAACAAAACAGAGTAAAGCCTCATTATACTATTGCGTCATCACATCAGTAGCTAATTAACTGCATTTTTAGGTTAGCTGTGATCTCATTATATTAGCGGACCGTCAGTCATAATGGGATTTGTGCTGAAAGTTTGAAATCCAGCAGTTAGAGAGGGATGTGAGGAAACTGAGGGTATGTTGTTGAATTTTCAACTAAGTTTCTATTTATATTTGATTACAAACCGGCGGCTGTGCTGCGCAGACAGATCTACTGCTGTCAACAGATTATTATTCACTGACTTATTTGGTAGAAAGCAGCCTGGTGCTGGCCCTGCTACAGAGAGCACAGAGTGCAGGTACAAAACACAGCGTGTGTTTAGTAATGAAAGAGAGCTCTGATCTGCCTGGCTTTTATTAGTCCTGATTGTTTATTTGTCCGAATCAAGGAAGGGAGAAGCAAGGAGCTGATACAGCGACACTTGTCAGTTTACAGTGTCTCATTTAAACACAAAATAATCTTCATGTCATCGTGCACTTCTCCTTCTGAGGACACAGTAACTGGGCAGGCCAGTGAGGATAGCAAATGTTTATTCAGCTCAGTACATATCCGAGATATAGCCGACATCGTGTAGGAGTGTGTGTATAAGCGCACCCGCCTGCGTTACACCGGACACATTTCAAAACATACCTGTACGAATAAAAAAGACCTATTTTAATCTGAGAGAGTAAAGAATTACCCTGCGCGCTCCCGATAGGTGACCCCGCTGGAGAAAAGTAAGAGCGAACGCTGCAAAACATAGACATCCACTTTAATGCTCTGCCTTAAAAAAAGTATGTTCAGGTAACAAAGCTGCCAGCAGGGTACATACATGCACTAGGTATGAATTGGCTGTTTTGCTCAGATGGGTTGCTTTTGATTTTTTCCTCCATTCAAACTTCATTAAATATATTTGCATGCGACTAAAAAACAAACAAACCACCAATTAATTAATCACACGTTTTTTCATTGGGTTTTTTTACCTTGACGTCAGACTAAATATCTTGTCTGGGTGGATGTGTTTTCTTGCAGCGGGCAGTGGGTGGGACTCGTTCGTTTTGGGGAGGTTGAACGCAGCAGATGGGTGGGTCTCATGTGTGGATTGGAGAGACGGAGCTTCCTCTCAGTCACAGCGGGCAGAAGCTTCTCTCTGCAGCGGATAGAAGGAGTGCGTGCATTGGGTCGTCACTGCTACATTGGAGGGAAAGGGGAGGCTGGCTGTGTGATTTTTTTTTCTTCTTTCTTTCTTGGAAGGACAAAAACTCTCGTGGAAATTCTCCCTGCATGCTTAATTCTCTCATGTCGCCGTGTGTGTCTGGGAGCGGGTGGATTTTTTGTAGAGTAGCTATTGAGGAAAGCTTTGTGCACAGCCCAGGATTCACCCCCGTTTCCTTTTTGTACGCATCCTTCTCTTCAAGGTGGGATGAATTTGGACAGAATCGCTGAGGCAGTGAGAGCACCGCCGCCCCGCGACGTGGCGCCCGCGTTTCATTTACCCAGAACTTCAAACAGCAGTCGGGAAACTTTAGAGAACTCAAGCAGCGAGTCTTCAGACACAGAGTTGGCAGGTACACAGTCAGAGTGCTTTTTAGCAACTCGATTTTTTTTCCTTCTAAGTGCAATAACAGTTTATTTAACGTCTCCATACGCACGTTTACGATGAGCTGTCACAGGTTAACTTGTAGTTCCAGTGTTGTTTATTCTTACTGCAATGACGGGTTATTTCCGTATGTTACGATGCAACATCCACATGGATAAATTATATGGACATATTTTCACTAAATCTTAACATGATCTATTTTTGTTCTCCACTTTAATGTGTACAAAAACAACAGAATAAGGAATAACTAAGATTTGTTACATCCCATTTTTCTGTTTATTGCGCTGGCTGAACCAAATACTTGGCAGGATCCTGAGGTCTGTCAGGGAAAAATGTGCAGAACAGCCTGGCCTGCTGTCAGTAAATGCATTAAAACAAACTATAAATATTGGGCCCGTCCACCAATCTAAATGGAAAGCCAGAAGGACTGAATTAACAATTTTTTTTCAAGAAGCTTCTCGTTCTTCAGCTTTGACTCATTTTAAGAAAAACAAGTTTTTCTGTCTCAGTCGTCCAAGTATACAAGGCAAAGAAATATGGGTGACTGTCAATAATTCCTCCTGACATTATTTATAGGGTTTAAATGATAAATTGCTTTTTTTGGCTTCAGGTTTTAATTAGTTTTTATTTTTATTTTTGGTGATTATTCAAGACGGTATTCTCGTTTTGTGATTTAACCTTTGCACGTGTTGACCCTTCAGATTAACGAGGCAATCTTGTAAGGACACGCACACAAGATAGCGTTGGGAGATAAGAGAGGGCAGACCTCATAAAGAAAAGTAATATTGATCTATTAATGTAAACCGAGGCAAACCTAAGTGTTAGTTTGAAAGAATCGACACAAAACTCAGATATACTTGTAAAATATTTGGCTTTAGTCAGTCACTTCTCTCTATTTTAAAGAACTTTGTAAAGTAGTCATAGGCTGACAGGCCTTTTCAGTTGACCCAGAGTTTTAGAAGCTACTTTTGCACATCCCTGCATTTCCATTCTGAAATGCATAAATCCAAATACTAACATCTTAAATGCAAAAATATAATCTATTAGCATGCCATGTAAGTACCATACAGCTGTATCATAAATTTCACCCCGATTTACGATCCACAGAAAAGGAGAGGAGTGCTGAACACAGGAGCGATGACGGCAACGTGGACGATCCCAAGAAGAAGAAGCAGCGGCGGCAGCGGACTCACTTCACCAGCCAGCAGCTGCAGGAGCTGGAAGCCACTTTCCAGAGGAACCGCTACCCGGATATGAGTACCAGGGAGGAGATCGCCGTGTGGACCAACCTGACCGAGGCCAGAGTTCGGGTAAGAAGCCAGCAGGCAGGCCACCGGCCGTGCGTAAAGTGTGCCTGATGCGTGCTTAAGGTAGATTAGACAAATACATTTAAACATTTGTGATTTTTTCGGGCAGGAGAGTTCTCAATTAATTAATTAGTTTATTTAGTTATTTCATAACTGAGACACATTGACTAAAGAAATTATGCAATGTTGAATCAAACTCCGAGGACATATTAAAAAAACGTTTACAAAAAACAAGAACTTACTAAAAACTAAAACTTTACGTTAATGGATTGAAATGAAAGCCATATGATAAGTGTCTTAAGTGTCCCCATTATTATTTGCTGCTAAATTGATCACTGATTTGCCTAAATTGAACTCATAAAATCTCATGCATTAATGTTTTACATCAGAACAAACCGATAACACCCATTGCTATGAGCTAAACTGAGGTGTGTATTGTAGATACTGTGACCTGTGCTCCAACTGAATGAAAAAATAAACATCCAATCTTTTTTTATCTCAATTACTGCAGTGGTTTTACATTTAATCTGTGATATAATTCAGACAGGCCTTGAAAGAAATCCGTTGACAAAAAACTGGGAGATTTTCAAAACTGCAGCGTTAACATTTATTAAGTTGCAATCATCACTGAGTGCATCCAAAGAGTAAGTCTTCCATAAAGCAACTCAGCAACGCGCGCATTTCTGACACAAACAGGATTAAAAGTTCACGCTTAAAACAAAACAAATATAATTCATGCTCAACATTTTGCGGGAAATGCAAAATATATTAAACTATTTAGATGTGTTGGAAATAACATCCTGTTTAAAGGTGGATTGGCGCTGCTAATGAAGCATTTGTCTTATGATGACATCATCACCAGTCTGGACCCTTATTTCTCCCCGCAGAGGAAACCTGGAGCTCTTGCAAGAACAGAACCAGCATGTGCTTATATTTATTCAGCACACAGGCGATACAGTTACCAACTTTGGGGGAAATAATGTTTAAACAATAAGTTATAAAACCAACATTAGGTGATTTGAATTGTTTAAACTCAATGACCCATTTAAAAGTAGAAAACTGATACACTGCGTTGCTTTTTACTTTGAGTGGCTTAAGTAATGTTGGACTCAATTACTCCGTATAGATCCATATGCAGGTTGCTACTTTCTGCTTTCTGCGTACAAAAAAACGTGCGTTAAACACGAACAATTGCAGTTGGGTTTCATTTCCAGCAACTGGCGCCTGGCGGCCTGTCCTTGCAGAATTCACGGTCTCAAATTGCATAAAAATGTTGAAATTAAAGTGCAGGGAAACTGTAAAAAAAAAAAAAAAAAAAAAAAAGTCTTAGAAGTAGTTCAGAGTGCTGGATCTTTCATTTCTGGAGCCAATGAGTGGTGAACTCTACAAACAGCGCAGCCTTTTATTTGGGCGGAATAAAAAGAAAACGTTGTAAAAAGCGCAGACTGACACAGAACAGTCTCAATATGTCACAATCTTTTAGTGAAATATATTTTGCCACTTAAGCATTTAGACCTGATTTATTAATGCCATTTAAGGAAGCAAACACATATTTAGTGGGACAAAGTATTTTGAGTGTTGCCAACTATTCGTTTAAATAGCTTTAGGTTTTTGCTCGTTAACATGACATTCAAACTCAAAGTATCTTTTTAATTTAATTATTATTTTTTTCTTTTTTTTAACTTTTAACTTTTTTTGGCTGAAGCCTCACACAAGATGAGACAGTGCTGTGAAGCGTAGCTGCGTGTTTCCTGCGCAGTTCTGCTGTCACATCGCTCATGTCTTTTGTGGACAATTTGTCCGCAGCACCCTGTTCCTCGCGGGTCTATAAATAGCTGCCGTGGGCCCGCTCTGATGATACCACTTGTAAACTGTTTCTACTATGAATTAAAAATGACTCACAGAGTGCCGACTAACGGATATTTTGTCAGGTTTCGATAAGGTGTGAAGATATCCAGAGGCCCATTTCTGATTCATTTACAGTCGTCCGTCTGAGCGCGCGTGATTCATGTTGTAAACATGTTGGTTTTATTTTTGGGAGTCTGACCTACATACTGACACATACACCGGGGCCTCAATTTTACCACCGTACAAAGCAGGTATCAGATACATTTCATTACTAGATATGGTGGTAATAGAAAATCACTGTAATAGAAAATCACTGTCATATCAGGAGTTAAATTGTATATTTTTTTCCTACGTGGTTAATAGTAAAAATATCAAACGTGCAAATATTTTATTTGTTTGTTTTTTCACAAATACTGCCAGGACTTTTGTTAATCATTCAAAAATTATTTTCTATCAAGAGGACATTTAACATCTTCTGCACAAATATCTAAACACAACTGAATATAAATATATTTTAATAATAGGCTTCAATACACAGACACAAACCAAAACCAGCAGTTTGGAACTGACATCTACTTTACTTACATTACTATAGTTACTGTTTCACTTTAAATAGATGAGTCTTGGTCTTCAAACACTATTATTTAAATTAATTGAAAGATTTTGACGATCGGACTAAAGGGCAGCATCTGCTGTCTGATTTAAAATAAGGTCCCCCCCCCCCCCCCCCCCCCCCCCCCACCCCGTTTACTGGTTGGGAGGATTGGAGTCAAGTGTTCAATGAGGGAAATAAAACATTTTTTTAGTTTTACATGCAAACACTGAAACGCCGTTTATCTCAATCATGTCTTCATCAGCATCTCATTAAACATCCTTCATACTAATCTGCAGTCAAGGCCTGAGAGAAACTGAGCACTGAGTTATTTTTTTCTTTGTTTTAAAAAAGGTCCAAATTGATTTATGTGACCATAAACAAACAACTGTTTTATTTGTAGAGCCGAACTTAAAAGATTTGACCACGAGGCAAATAAGCCTGTGTGTGTTTCTCAAATGATCACAACTGAAAATTACAGAAATACAGTCATTTTACTCTCTCTGTCTGTGTGTGTGTGTGTGTGTGTGTGTGTGTGTGTGTGTGTGTGTGTGTGTGTGTGTGTGTGTGTGTGTGTGTGTGTGTGTGTGTGTGTGTGTGTGTGTGTGTGTGTGAACTGTATATTAAAAAGATCTGTCAGTCAAATAGCAGGGCATGCAGCTTCAAATTGTGACTTTTGTAGCGAGGTTTTGAGTGTGCCTCTCATTTTGAAAGAAATTCAGCCCCCACACACAAGTTCAAATAAACAAGCAAACATTAATTTAGAGTTTTAGAGTTTTTAAAAAGTACATACTATTTTGTATTTGTTATACTGTATTTTTTTTTATAAAGGCAGCAGCACTTTTGAAGACCTAACAAGGGTTTGATCTTCTAAATGTTCCCAGAAATTATACTTAATTATTAACATTTACACAATTTATGATATTTAAGAAAAAAACAGTGTAGTGTCATTTCTAATAAAAAGAACACACACCTACTTTGGACTTTTTGTAGATTTTAGGGCTATAAGACATGGTGGAAGTGTATACATACTTAATATGGAGAAGGGAAAAAAAGGAATACATTAATAATATTTGACTGTTTCTTGAGCCTCTTGGTAAATCTACTCCGCTGCTGTGTGTCCATTAATATCCACATGTACTAACCCCGTGTGTCTCCTCCAGGTGTGGTTCAAAAACCGCCGGGCCAAGTGGAGGAAGCGGGAGCGGAACCAGCAGATGGACCTGTGCAAGAACAGCTACCTGCCACAGTTCAGCGGCCTGATGCAGCCCTACGACGACATGTACCCGGCTTACACCTACAACAACTGGACAAACAAGGGCCTGACTCCGGCACCGCTGACTACCAAGAACTTCACCTTCTTCAACTCCATGAGCCCCCTCACCTCGCAGTCCATGTTCTCGGCGCCAAACTCCATCTCCTCCATGACCATGGCATCCGGGATGGGTCACTCCGCCGTACCGGGCATGCCCACCCCTGGTCTCAATAATATAAGCAACCTGAACGGGATCGGTACGTCAGGCATCAACTCTGCCATGTCGTCATCCGCGTGTCCGTACGGGCCTCCCGGCTCTCCGTACAGCGTTTACCGGGACACATGCAACTCCAGCCTGGCCACCCTCAGACTCAAATCCAAACAACACCCAACCTTTGGATACAGCGGCCTGCAGAGCCCCGGATCCAGCCTGAACGCCTGTCAATACAACAGCTGACGGGCCTACAGCAGGGCCTATATTAAATAAATATATGTGATGAACGGACACGGTGTAACAGCTTAGGCTACCTGCGGATGAAAAAAAAAAATCAAAGACAACTAAAACTGGATTAGTTGCAATCATTTTTCAAAAAAAAAAAAAAATGGATTATGCGGGTTATGTGTTTACCATTGAACTTGCACAGCAATTGAAATGTCCAGGTTTTTCGGATTTTTTTTTTTATGATGAAGACGTGTTACATTGCTGCATTGTACATACATACATGTAAATATATACAGGCCTAACCTATGAAACAGACGATGGGATTTTTTTTTTTTTTTTTTTTTTTGTGCTTGCTTGCTTCTTAAAGACTGGCTGGAGGGGGAGGGGTGGGGGTGTCTCGACCAAAACAAGGATTTGCAAGAGAGAAAAAAAATTAAAACTGTGTGAGCATATCATGAATCAGACTCAATGAAAAAAAAAAGAAATATAGCCTATATTGTACATATTTTATACTGCTTCTGTGTGCTTTCTATTTACCGTCTGCAGGGTGCCACCGGCCCCTTAACTTTCAATTGTTCTTTTTTTCCATTTTGTTTGCTGAAATCTAGAAAACCACGCATGTTTAACTTGAGTGCAACGTGTTTTGTACAATAATGTAAGACTTTGCAGAAGTAAGTTCATTAGCCTAAACTGTATACAAAGAAAAAGGTGATTCAAAGTCCTCATGTGTTTATGGTAACATGTTTGTTTGAATAAACTCCAGGAAAAGAGAGGTTTATTTCAAGTGTTTCAGAGGAGCCGCAGTGGTCCAGTTTTTCCCTCCAAGGAGGAGCAAAAATAAATAACTTGGCTAAAAATCCTCCGCTTATTGATCCACGCAGTTTACAAGGATTATCTCCAGAAATATGAAGTTTTTAAGGATTAAATGGACTACTTATCTGGGGTTTTTACGCACGATATTTCATTTCTC
Source organism: Scomber japonicus (assembly GCF_027409825.1). Taxonomy (NCBI): domain Eukaryota; kingdom Metazoa; phylum Chordata; class Actinopteri; order Scombriformes; family Scombridae; genus Scomber; species Scomber japonicus. Next base: position 11,515,225 of record NC_070590.1, on the reverse strand, counting down.
TTTTGAAGCTTTTTTTTTTTTTTTGCATTATTGTTTATTTATTTATTTATTGCACATCAAACTACTCTCTTTGTGGATGGAAATAAATCCACCAGAGTTTAAACGCATCTTGCAAACTTTCAGAACTTAATATTGTCTGAATTAATCGGATTTAATAGGATCAATGTCTAAAACCCTTATTATGGATTATTGTACTTTTTTTTGGAGAGGTTTGATGCAGAACACAGTCCTAAATGAGCTCCTGATATGTTTTTATTTTATTTTATGATACACACTGTCGAAATAGATTTGTAATTATTTTTACTTGATCTTTGCTTTCATCACACTATAATAACACACCAGATTAAATTTGGATTCACTCAGGTTGAGGTTTGGCACCATTTTCGCAAGACCCGACTTCCATTTTAAAAGGAACATACTGTACGTGGTTTGGTGTGTCTCAACCTCAGATGATTATATCCAACCTGGGTATTTTACACTAGATGAAAAACATTCAACAAACATTATCTGAGTGCTAGAAAATGCAGAAGTAAAAACAGATTTCACCTCCTGGAAAATATGTTTATGTCTGAGTCCTGCTTTGACGGCAAAAGCAAGCAAAATGAATTCAATCAATACCATATCTTGTTTTCTGACACCTGCAGAAATCCCCATATCTATATTACTCACCATTATACTGATATTAGCACGCAGCACAAGTGATTGTGTGCTTTAACTGATAGTGCACTGTGAAGGACGGATGTTAGGATTAGAGGCAACTCTTTCATAAATCATCAAATATACAACAAGCCTTCAATGACTAATAAAACTCAGATACCTTCAGAATTATTACATAGTTTATACAGTACTGATTTAGACCCACAGTGTTGCAACTAAAACGTTCTGATGTAAACTAGGGTCTGAAGCAATAATTGCGAAGTTCCACCTTTTATCAGTATTATTAGGAACTTGTTGTACATATTACTCCATGTCTTATATTCCCTACTTTATGCCATTTTAATTTTCCATACTAACATTTGTGTATTCTACTTATAGGCTAATTGGTATATAGGATACTTTTAAAAAAACAATCAATACCTATACAGTCTTAAAATAATATTTGACACTCAACAGTGAGTTTACTTTGACTTCACAGTTGCTTTTTGGTAATTACCTTCCAATAGTACTTCTGTTATATATTCTATCTTTAGTCTGTAACACTCAGAAGCGAGTTTATGGTGGCTTTTTGGTAATGAGCCGAATCTCAACTATAGTACTTCTATTATATTCCCATTATATTTGATCTTGACCTGTGAGTGCAATACTCAATAGCGAGTTGATGGTGGCTTTCTGGTAATAATAGCCTACTCTCCTCTAGTACTTCTGTCATATTCCTACAATATTACAATAGCAAGTGTATGTTGACCTTAAAGGCTTTTCAGAAAATATATCTCATAGTGGCTCTATTTTATTTCTATAATATTTTACCTTAACATGTAGCGTGACTGTGATATAAGTTTATGACCTTAAGGTACCTTTTTGGCATTTATATCTCCTATGATAGATAACCTATAATATTCCATCTTAATACGTAGTGAGTCTGTCACACTTACAAGTGAGTTTGTGTACATCTCTTGTTATTTTATCTCCAATAATATCTCTATAATATTCTGCCGTAACATTAAGTGAATTATGTAGACCGGTCCTTTTAGTGATTCTATGTCCATCCTATAATACATTATTGAGTCACATTTCAATGGAGTTTATGTAGATCTCAATGTGGCTTTTCCGGTCATTTTATCACCTGTATTATTCCTATAATTAACTTTACCTTATGGAACAAGACGCTTACACTTAAGAGCTTATGCAACTCTTATGGTGCTTTTTTTTTTTTTTTTTTTTTTTTTTTTTTTACAGTTTTATCTCCTACACTAATATACTTTATCATATAGTGAATCTATGACATTTTCAGTTAAGTTAATGTAGCTGTAGACCTTGCTGTGAGTGCGTTTTGGTGATTTTATCTTCCATAATATTCCTATAAGATTGTTTTCCTTAAAATGTAGTGAGTCTGCACACTTTAAAAAGGGAATGTTGATCTTATGAGCGTTTTGAAGAGTTTATCTAGAATATAGACCAATGAGTCTGTCACACACAAAAGTGAGTTTATGCCTTGAGTATGTGCCTTCTTGGTCATTTTATTTCATATAATATTTCACTTTAATATGTTGTGAATCCGTGATACTTCCAGGTGAGTTTAGTTTATGTAGACCTTGGGCGTATTTTGGTGATTTTATCTCCCATCCTATATTCCTATTATATTCTATCAACATGTACTGAGTTATTAAACTTTTCGTTTTGGTGATTTTATCTTTATTTATAAGCATAAAGTGAGCGTAAGTGAGAGTCAGTCACATTTTAAAAAGGGAGTTTATAAATCTTAGGATCCTTTTGATGATTTTATCTACCACAGGGTACTACAGGCTACTATTTCTATTCTCATAGCTTCTAATATGCCTACCTTCCCTGCTTATATAGGCTAATAAGCCTGTAAAGGTAATTGTATCCCCTTATAATATTTCACTTTAACATAACAGAGTGAGTCTATGACACTTTCAGGTGAGTTTATGCAGGCTACTGTAGGTGCGTTTTTTATCTACATAAACAGAGGACTAGTCGCGTTTTATGTTAAATTAGACACACCGTTGTTTCCATTTATTTCACGAACTGTCACAGGTTTTCTGAGGTTCTTCTGTCGTTGAAGTTTACTATTTATAACAAGTCGCAACAGCAAAAGTAGCAGTACGCTCGGCTTTAAATTCTTTCCTTGGGCGCGCCCGCGTGCACAGGAGAGGCAGAGCATTCACTCAGGGCGGGCATGCGCACTGGCTGTAATTACAGCTATACGCTTTGATTGGGAAATGTTTGACTTGAGTACAAAGCGCACTCGAGGCTCATGGTGATCCGTAACAAAAACAAAGCGTGCACGCAGTCGTAAATGTAAACCATAATACTTGTTTCCGGTTATAAATGCGACCTCGCGGCAACGTGAACGCGCCTCAACCTGAAGGGCAAAGTTCAGCACGCTGCTTTAAAGCCAGTAAATATTTGAACTAGTCTAGTAATAGGAACTCTCCCACTTTCTCTGAATTTAGTCACAGTACTAATATAATTGAATGTGTCTGTACCTAACCAGGTGTGTGCTGTGTTGAGCCAGTGTGTGTTCAAGAGTATTAGGTCACATAAAAATGACTTAATTGTACACACAGTGATAAATGAAGATAATATCAGTGTGTTCTGTGAAATGCAGCTCTTACACACACACATTACACTTACACACTGTACTTTAGACTATATGTAGCCTACACATATTTAGGTTTTGGAGTGGTTGTAGGACAAAACAAGTGATTTAAAGACATTGCCTTTCTTATCATGGACAATTTGGTAATGCTTTTCTGACATTTAATTGGTAAAAATGATTAACTGATTAGTCTGAGAAACCATTAAAATAATAGTCTAGTTAGTTGTAGCCCAACAAGTGAAAGACATCAAAAGGGGAGGGCTGCAGCCAACCTGCACTCAACATATTCTCACTTCTAACAATCACTGCAAATTATTCACAATGTAGATATCATAACAGGATGAAAGAGAAAATATTGGAATTTAAAATATCTCCAGACTTTTTGTGGTTAGTCATATAGCTGCTTACTCAATAAAGAACCGCACCAGCAAATTTTGGTTTATAAATTTATAATCATTTCATTTTATAGCTTACTTTCATTTGAATATGTAAATAACAATACCAGCTTCCCCTAAGTCCCCTTACGGTTAACTGCTCTTAGGTTGACCACATTGAGATAGGCAAGTCCAAATTACCAGCTGGGCAAAACGGATGACTTCCACGGGGGCCTCCAGATGAGAAGGTAGATCCCTAAATGTTCATTGTAAGTCATTAGTTTTTGGTATTTGCACTGCTGAATATTAACTAAGGCGGGTTCTGTGCTATTACGTTGTGGCCCTTAACCCTTTTATTGTTATAGAGGTCATTAGGTTCACAAAGTCCATATTCCTTGATAAAGTTGTGTTTAATCAGATTATTGCTAAATGACTGATATACAAATCTGCAGCCAGGTACTGTTCAACAGAAATGTATCTCAGTGTCATGTATATATTGCTGTGTGCACTGTAATAACAGCCACCTGAATGTGACAGGGTACATGCACAATAAACATAAAATGGATGAGGTTAAACTGTAGTAGACTATAAAGGAAGGAGGAGTAAAGAAAGAGAAAAGCCTCAAATATAAATTGAAAATAAGCTGAATGGTTGTATAAAGGAGGCCGCAACCACTTTCCTTTTCATTTACATACTTCATCTAACTTTTTGTCATACCACAATGTAACAAGAGGCTGTATGAAGTATTTTTAGACACTATTTCAGTGTCACATTTTTCTCACATGACAACTGAATAGTCTCTAGTACCTCGCCCATCTGGTGTACCCTAATTAACAAAACAAGCACTGCTAAACTGAGGCCTCCCCTCAACTATGACTACAATGCTGCTGAGCTTCTGTTGGTTTCCTGCTGCCAGGTCCCTGCAGCAGCTCATCTGATCCTGAACCTACACTGCAGCTGCTGTATCCTATAAACACACCAAGTCCTTGTTTAGATCCAAACCTGTAGTATATTCAGGAGCCTTTCTGGACTGGGACATGGACCCTGTAATCAAATAATAGCTGCAGGGGTCTATTAGGACGACATTGTACCACTGTGCCTTCATCTTTCTTAATGAGTGTAATGTTTATCTCTCAGGTTGCAAGGCAGCTGCTGCAACCCAAACACAAGTTTGTTGATGTACTTCAGTTTGTTGCAGACTGTTTTGTAAAAAGCTTTATAAATGTTTTTTCCGATCTTCCAGGAAGCTATTGATTTACGTTCATTTTCATATGGAATGAAAATCAAATTGCAAAGACCTGAAAAACGCATGAGATGGAAAATCCATCACTATGAACATCTTGTCTGCTTTGATTAATGTCAAAGTTATATTGTGTTGTAATGCAGTGCTGAATATCCAATCAATCAATGAAAGTGGACACTCTTTGATAGTCGACTTATTTATAGGCACGTTTCAAATATGTCTGCAAGTTGATTTGATACGATACTAAAATTAATCTAAAGTAACGGTTGCTTGGAAAGTACGAAAAAAATGCACACGGGCAAAACATTTTTATAGTGATGTGAAAGATTCATGATTTGTAGTAAATGGGCTAAAACTTGCAAAACACACAGTATGGCCCTTTAGCTTCAAAATCTTCTTTTTCAATTATGTGAAGCTCTTTCAGATCTCAAACTCACAGAGAACAAAACAGGAGAGTGAACCAACAGGCTGAATCCTGAATTTCTGTTCACATTTGATTGCCTTTGGATTACTGTTGCCATGTAACGTGTATCACAAACAGTAACTCAAGATGTTTCGCTTTTGCTCGTTTTAAATGCACTTTGGGTTATCGTATCCCCCCTTATTTAGTGTACACTGAACAGAGTCGTCTCCAAAGCACACACCACAGTTAAGTCACTATTTGGCTTTCTGTCCCTTGTTTTGTATCGTCGTGGTGCAAACTAACCACAGCTCAGTCAAACTGCCAGGGCTAATAAACTTATGGCAACCGCCAAAGGTGAGCAACACAAGACTCGTTATGGCAGAGCTAGCTTAAATGTTAAATTATAAGCTGCATGTATAAAAGCCACATGCCCCCCGATCTATTTTTCTTAATACATATGCTGTTCAACCTGGAATTCAAGAAACACAGTATGAGTCATCAGGTGTTCATGTCATCAGTGTGTGTACATTTGGACTTTTACACTATAATTTGCACATACTAAAGAGATCATTTTGCATTGTTAAAATAATGTGAAATAAACTTCCAAGAACCGGACTTGATCACTGACTGGTCAAATGTGGACACGTCTGTCCATCACTGATGGTTTGCGTTAGGCCCCTTGGTTCCAATAAAAGGAAATCTTAATGCCACAGCTTGAAATGATATTTTAAACAACAGTGTGCTTCCAACCTTGTGACAACAGCTTGGAGAGGATATATTTCTGTTACTGATGACAATGCCCCGTGCAAATCAGTCTAGTGGCAGAATGGGAGCAAATCTCTGCAGCCAAGTTCCAAAATCTTGTACAAAGCCCCCACCGAAGAGTTATAGCTGTATATTAATGCTCATGGTTTTGGAATGAGATGGTTATCAGTAGAATATGATTGTAACATTCAGGTGTCCACAAACTTATATAATCATGGCAGTAGACAAAGGTTATAATAACATGATGCAGCTTAAAACTTACATGCACTTTAAAGTGATATCATTTTCCTTATCAGATTCTTCTAGCTGAGCAAACTTAACATTTGAAGCCAATATTTGTGAAGTCATTATATTGACATACTGTGTAAACCATTTCTTGAGTATAAATATCTACATTTGATGTTCTGAATAGCTGAATAGTTTGGATACATTGATTATTGATGATATCTTTTCCAGGAAAGAATGATTAATTTTACCTGTTCAGCTGAATCAACAGGACTTTTCCACATTCCCACATTCATGAGGCAGTGCCTTACGTCTTCCATCACTCGAGCAATGTGTGCATGATACATGTCTTCTGCACTTGCTGCCCTTGGACTCTCTGAATTTTGTCATCCATCCTGTGAAAAGAGATAATTTTACTTTGAAAGATGAAGTCTGTGATTTCTGTGCTTGTTGCAAGTCCCAGCTAGAATATTTAATCATACAATGAACTGATTTAACGGTTTAAAACTACTCATTGTGTGCAGACATTATGACACCAAGCTCCATTTCAAAATGTGGCAATTTAATATGGCTTACTTCCTCACTAGACAGACTAGGAGCACAAGGCTTCAAGCATGCATCAAATGAATAAATCAAACATTTTTCAGTTCAGCATTAATCCAATCCACAAAACAGTCTTCATTTCATCAGGATTTCTAGTTTGTGTGCAGTTTGTGTGTTATGATCCTCTCATGCAAAACACAACAAAAAGAAAAACAGTCTCATCCTCACAACCCTTATATTTGACAGAAATCCTCCACAACCATCTCATTCACAGTGTTTCAGCATCACTATCGCTTGATATGACATGGGAAGCAGAAGTTATGCAGGCGTCAACCTTGCTTAGGTCAGTTCTTGGAATACAGGCCAATGGTAGGTATGATAGGTTCATGTCCAGTGCTATGCTAACAGCTCATCAATATTAGTCAGTAAGTACTTTATACACTTTAAAGTAATACATAGGTTGCACTATTCAAAAGTCAAAGTAAACCAGATGAATCCTAGTGCATCAGTATTGTGTAACAAATGTAAGAATCAAGCTGGCACCCTTACACAGCAACTCTGAACATGCCACATCCTCCACCTATTAATGACTTTTGTATGTCATTGTTTTTTTTGTTGTTTTTTTAAAACTCAAAAGCATTTGACAAGCAATGAGAACCTGACTTCCTTGCGGCCATTATGGGGCCTACAAGTGACATTTCTCTGAAGTCTGGCAATGACAAATGGCTGCTGTATTTGTGTGTTTTAATGGCTTTAAAAAAAACAACCAAAACACATACTTATGTAATCATGCAAATATGGTGCCGTGTCTTCAGTTGAGGTGTAGCTGAGCGGAAGCTGGGAGAGATCCTCCATTTTAGATTCAAGATGGCAGGAAGGAGGAGTGTGTTTGATAAGGCATGGGGACAAGTATCGAAACACTGAAAGGGCCTGAGAGAAGTTGAACGTGTGGGATAAATAATTAACAATATTAATCCTGTAACAGTGGTAGCTGTATACACGTTTGTTTGTTTTATACAAATGTTTGTTTGTTTTGCTATGTTGGTTTGTTATCTTGTTTGTGTCTCTTTTTAGCTACATTGCCCCATGGATGTGTATAAACCAGGCAAATAATTATGATTTTACTTCTTTTTTAAACTGCTTCAATGTTTATATTACAAGAAAATGGAGAAATATGATTTCTTTTATGTACCAATGTGGACTGTATCCAAAAACAACCAAAAACACGCGCTCTCTCTCTCTCTCTCTGTGTCTGTGTGTGTGTGTGTGTGTGTGTGTGTGTGTGTGTGTGTGTGTGTGTGTGTGTGTGTGTGTGTGTGTTCATGCTTTTTGCTTGTACAACCTAGGAGGATTCATCAATCCAATCTGCAGTTCTTAGCAGCCATGGGAGTTAATGCTACACAAAGCAAGAAATGAATGAGTAGTTGTGCTAGTAACTTAACCAAGCATGTCTGTTATCTACTGAATGATCATTAGCTGAAACACAGCTAACACACTTACAATTTTCTTACCTTTGTTTCTCACCTGTTTTCTGGTTCTTTGGCAAAACTGTCTGCATGGATCTGCTAACTATTTATACTTCCTGGTCGTACCATGTTTGAAGAAAGAGGAGGGGGGTCAGGCTTTTGATGGAGCTGGTGGTTACATAAATGTTTGGCACTAATTTCTTCTGTCAACAAATCCAATTAAAAGGCCAAAACCAACAATGAACTGAGTCTAGTAACAGCTTGTTATTAAAACATATCAGTATCATTCAAAGCTTTTAAAAACACATCAATGTACCACACCATTGTTCTGGGTGACATGTACCAACTAAGTGTCTAAAAAGCTCACAGGAAGAATCCATATGACTCATTGTGTCCCCGCCAAAAAGTCCTTGAACAAGACACTGACACTGTACACTCTGTCTGAATAGAAGCATCAGCCAAATGTCCCAAATGGCTAAATGGTGGCTTATTTTACTTCCTTCCTTCAATATTTCAGTGCACTTCCAACATTAACAATGTAATACATCCATTTTCAGTGTGCACCAGAAGTTAATGTGTTATTTTTATGAATGTATCTTAATTAAATTACCCCAAGGCCAATCTAATGAATGCAATACTCCTTGATATGACAAGCCAAAATTTATGCTGTGCTGCTGAGAGTTACAATTTGATTAATAGAGCAAAGGTTTGATTACAAAATATTGGATCACATGCAGCCAAAAGAGCATTTGGCCAATAACTGCATGCTGTTGCAAGCCCAAGTACAACAGCATCAATTACTATAATTATATGTGTCCTAAGAAAATGATTCAATTACCGCCAAGTCTCCATCTCTGTACCGCAGTAATTCTGACAAAGCTGACACATGACAGTCATTTTGGGATTAGTGACCATGCTGAGTTGAGCTGCAGTGATTTCACAGCCCAGTCTTTTGTGTCATGTGCTTTAAACACACCAAAAAGAGCTGTGGGTGGCTGAGTAAAGAATGAGGTCTACTGTACGAGGGAAGACTCTGGGGTTTTTTTAAGAAGACTTCTTTGGTGTGCACAGATACCTCCAGGGGCAGACATAAAAAACTAAAATGAGTTGTTTTTTTAGTTTAACACTTTGTGCTTAGCTGTTATTGCTTTTGCTCTTTCTGAACCATAAACTGCTATTTCATACCTGCACCAGGAATTCTGGGAAATGTAGGAAATTGGGGCATGGCAGAAAAAAGTAACATGGACAAAACACCATATAATCAAATGTATGTGCAAACATCTCATTTTCAAAACCACAGGAATTAATGTGCTGCAATAACAGCCTCCTATATTCTGGGGGGAAAAATCCACGAGTTTGAAACCTGTTTGCAGATTTGTTCCCATTCAGCTACAAGAGCATAGCGAGGTCCCACAATCATGTTGGGTGATAAGGCCTGACTCACAGTTGACGTTCCAGTTTCTTTCAAAGGTTTTTTTATAGTCCCTACAGTATGTCATTTTTTTGTATGTTCACACAGAACAAGAGTTAAGCAACACCTGCACAGTATCAAATTTAATACGATTGGCAATGTCAGCCAGTCCACCACTTTGGTCCAGACTGAAATATCTCAGCAACAACTAAGATTTTGTACAGACATTCATGATCCCCAGAGGATGAAGCCTCCAACTTTTGTCATCCCCTGACATTTCCTGTAGTTGATCGTGAAGAAGGAAGAGTGTGCAACACTTTTTTCTTGATCTTGACAGTGATTCCCATGACATTTGGTAAGTTCATGTTCCCCACAGGATGATTTGAAATAAATCTGATTAAACTTTTCAACTAGACCAAATACTTGCAAAACTAAAGACATTCCCATCGTTTACATATTAAGATTAGCTCCTTGTTACTAAAACCAAACAAAATAACCCCAAATAGTCTCCATTTGATTAGACAGCAGTTGCTTTCCAGTGAAAACCATGTCACTTTTGGGATTTTAAATTTTTACTAAAGAATGAAACATTTCTTTATTGGCTGAGAAAATTCCTCCTACTTCTCATGTTACATATACCATTATTAAAAACACTAGACTCCCAAATACATTGTAATCAGCTTTAATTAGCTCATGAAAAGTTAGCAGTTTGAAGACACATGGTTTTCACAAGACAGCATCAATTGTAATGCATGTCTGTATTAGGGAGTTTCTCTGTTACTGATACTTTTCTTCACTCTGGTATAAATATGACATCCATTACAGATATCCTTCACGGGAAAATGTGTTTTTAACAGAAACAACTTGTCTTTTAAATGCAAAAGGACAGCATGAAATTGCCATTCATCAGAAAAAAAAAAAAAAAAAAAGAAAAAATCCGCAAAACAGACAATATGTTTCTGTTCAGATGAAAACAACCCATGATCGTCCAGTAGTTACTGCGGCACCACATGGGAAATGTACAAGAGGGGTGCATTTGATCAAACAACAAATGCTGTACAAATGTCTCTACAAATGTTAAGCTCCTGGTTGCTTTTTGGCATCAAGCACATACTGTGATTATTATCAGCGTTGTGTCTGCAGTGAATCCCACAACAAACGAGCCCACATGCTAAACGCTGGCCTGTGCACTCCCCTGGAGACTCCAAAAGTAAACTTAAGTCAAGATTGACTTTCTGTGACCTTGTTATCTTTATTTGGCAGTATCAGATTGCAGCTACCGGTCCCCCACGCCATCCACACATGGCCAGGGAGTGAAACTGGGATTCACACACTAGTGGAGAAATATGGACTGCTATCACGCACAGCAGGAAAAAACCCCCCCAGAGAGCCTCTCTCCTGCTCGCAGTTTCTTCTCTCACTCACTGATGAAACCTCCACTCCATCTCTCTCCTTCCTCTTCGCTTGCTCTCAGGGGCACTAGACATTAATGCTGGGGAGAATTATTATTTTTCCATCTCAAGCTCTACAAAAAAGAAAAAAAAAACATCCCCCACCTGGCTTCTCCCACTCATCTATTCTCAACTATTCCTTTCCACTCTTCTCTCTCCGTTTGTCATTTACTCCCTTCCATCCCCCCAACCTCTCTGCTCCTTTCTTCCTCATTCCTTCCCGTCTGTCTCCCGCTTGTTCTGGTGGGTGTACGTGTGTGTGTGTGTGTGTGTGTGTGTGTGTGTAGGCAGGACTGCTGGCGGTGCAGAATTAGTAGGTGAAACTGAAAACGGATTAAGGAGCCAGAATCCAGGGAGTTCACTAATGGGAGGGCTGGCTTGGCTGCCTGCTGCGTCTGGCCATCAGCTGAGGCCAATTATCTAAAGGGGCCACATCTGGCCTGGTCTGGCCTGGCATGGCCTTGTAGAAATGGCTTTCTGGTCACTCAGAGAGTCCCCCTCCTCAGAGAGTCACAAAGTGGACAGGCAGAGAGGCTTGCAGTGCTAAAATTAGTCAATTGATAATTTGATAATTGAACTATTCAACAAAACGTTTGATAGCCTAATTATTAAAGGAACACTGCCAAACATGCAGGTTCAAGCATCTAAAATATGAGGATTTGCTGTTTTCTCTGTAAATTAGAAATTATGATGGACATTTTTGACTCTTTTGTGGCAGTTTATTAAAAACAGATTTATCATTAATGAAAATAATCAGTTTGCATATGTAGAGGCTTAAAATAAAAGGTCATAAGTTGAAATGAGCAAGGCACTGGAGCATGTAGCTCTGACTCATTAGTTAAAGCTGCATTTAGTGACTTTATAAAAACAGTATAGTATTGACTGTATTTCATCCTTTCTTAGACCCTGAAGATTCCATTATTGGCTCAAATAAAAGTCTTGAGAAATGCGTCACAAAACATAATTTCTTATAATTATAAGTGGGAGGGGAGTGGAGTGGAGTTAAACATTTTGAATGTGTGTACATCTGAGACAAATTCCCTCATGAGCGATAAAGATTTGGATTTATTCATAACTGCACTAACCTGGCTTTACTTCAGAGCATGTTTTCACATTTTGCTGGGTTTCAGGTTTTGCTCAGCACAGCCATCCAGCTAACAGTCCTGCTTCCCGAGACAGGCCCATGGTTTTGAGAATGGACAGCCCTCCATCCACAGGAAGCAATGGATACAAACATGAGAGTGAAATCCAAACGCTCTGTTTAGCAGCGCTGACTGAGAGCTCTCTGACAGAAAACTGGACTCATGATGTTATATCTTTTGGCTGCATTATCCCTTTTGCTTCTTTTTAGCATAAATGATCACAAATGAGTTGAGTTGGACATGAATTTCCTTACTGACATGACCTTTCTAAATACTGAAATCATAACACAATTTAACAAAATTGGCAAGTTAACATTCCATGTAAGAAATTCTTGTCTGTCTACAAGCTGAGCCATTATCATTAATAATCTGTATTTTACAGTTAAAGCTTTTACTTTAGCTTTTAAGTTTCTACAGCCTGGAGCAACATAAGACAGCAGAAAATGTCAGCAAGGATCTCAGAGTAACAGGTATAAATACAGTGCCATGAAATGAAGCTCCTGGCACAAGTTCAAGCATGAAGACACTCACCTGCCTTTGCCAGCACACTTGACTCGTAAGTCTTCTGTGCTATAAATGTGTCCCTCTGTCATGGTGAGTTTTCCTGCTTAGCCTATCACAATCTTTCTCCAGCGTCTACAGTCCACAGAATCTCAAGAGCCCTGATGTGTGAATGTGTATCCAAATAAAGGGGCTAACACTAAACCTCCTGTGCTAAATGAATTCATAGTGCATGCCATTGTCTCTAGTCTTTACTAGTTCAAATATATTGCTTACATGTAGTGGTGAAAAGTAAGTAAGTAAGTAATTACATTTATTCAAGTACTGTACTGTACTACAAAACTTGTATTTTCATTTTATACTACTTTATACTTTTACTCCACTACATTTTAGAGGCAAATATTGTATCTTTATTCCACTGCTACATTGATTTGACAGCTATAGCTAGTAGTTACTTTTCAAAAATACTTCTGAGGATTAAAACATTTTTTTTAAATAAGAAATGTTGTTAAACATTCAAGAGTTATGACCCCTTACAATAAGCAGTATCTTTTTCAGGCTCCTAATCATGTTTATGAGTTGTTAGCACTTCCACCAAAGCGCAATTTCTGTTCTAATCCCTCAAATGGTTTCATTTAAATATTTTTTTGGAGACCAAATAGGTTAAATTATCCAACATTAAAGGACCAGTGTGTAGGATTTAGTAGTATCTAGCTGTAAGGGTTGCTGATTGTAATCAGCTGAATACGCCTCACCCTCCCCTTCCAAGTATGTAGGAAAACTACAGTGGTCACAAAACTCACAAAAACCATGAAAGGCCCTCTGTAGAGACAGTGTTTGGTGTGTCCACCCTGGGCTACTATAGAAACATGGTGGTGCAACATGGTGGGCATTTTTGCTTATAATATTTAAATTTAAGCAGGATTTTACTTGCTAGACTTGTGTTTTTTACATTATTATACTGGCTTTTACTCAACTTTGGATTTGACAGGATTTGACTTCCACTTCTTACATGATTACACACAACCAATAAATATTAAAGAAGAAGCTGCTTCAGATTTACTTTGCAAGGCAGCTGGATTTGCAAGATCCCATTAGATTCAACCACTGGTGATTCAAACCAATCCGGGTCACGAATCCAGCTGCATCACAAGGTAAGACGGTGATGGACGGAGATAGACAGATGGTTCATCCAATTGCCTGCCAAAGTAGTTTTTGAAAGTGCAGTTTCCAAGGATAACTTCTCAGATGGTTCTGTGTAACAAACCATCTGGTGTCAGGTTAACTTCAGATGCAGGTATTGTCATACTGGTGTCCACCTCAGACAGTACAAATGAGATACACAGTGCAGTACAAACAGAGGCAAGTTGGTTTCATTAAAAGACTTTTGGGAGAATTGTCTGGTATTGTTTCCAGGCTTGCAGTTGTCTTCCTGTACAAAAAGCAGCTTGAGGGGTGGCTGCATGGGTCAGTGTTGTGCGAGTAATACACAACAGATGCAATGGTTGTCTAATGTTGGTCAGAACCTGCCTATACAGATGAATGAATAGTGGGTTAAGTGTTCACAAATCATGTATGGAATATGATATATATCTAACTTTGGCCATGTGCTTTATCCTCACCAACGTGTGTGTGGGCCTGGATGGCCTTCACTGTGAAAAGACAAAACAAAGAGAAGATTTGACAAATTATCTAATCTAATGTAAATGCAGCCCCTGTGGAGCCCATGAGATTCAAGTTACCATGTTAGCCAAAGCCTGGAAGAGGATAAAATACAGGATTGGGAAAACTGAACTTAACATCCAACGGCAACATTACTACAGAGTTCATGGTTTTGAACAGAGCTGTGATTCAACACAGTCATCCAAAAGAACACACACATACAGTATTATGGCCCAGCTTTTCAACAGGACCAACCCAAATAAGAGGTCACTTAAGAAGCATGAATAACTTCAAATCAAGTGAAACATTGACAGTGAACAACACAGAACAAATCAATCCAGCCCAGTCAATCTGTGATGTTTTACACCAAATTTACATTTTTCTCACCAATATCCACATCTGACACCTGTTTTGATTTGTTTGGTTTGGACAAATAGTAGAAATCTGTTCCAACTCATGTGGAAAGAACGGGATGCTCTTTTCTCCTGCAACTACCCTTTGAGCCTGTGGTTGTTTGGTGTGGTATGTGATCCTAATAAACATTTTTGAAAATTACAAATGTATTTAATTTGGACATTTTCACAATTTATTGTTCAGTTCAGAATAGATTTTTTTTCCCTTTTTCTGGCCTCGACCAAACAATCACCAATTACAAGATGTCCCATTCTGTCCTCCAGGAGCTGGGCAATCTGCATCAATTTTGATGACCCTGATTGGGGTGGAGACACATCTCATCCTTCATGCCATCACCCCCAAATGAACTGCCATGCCATCTCACCACCATTTCATCACTGTGAATGAACTAGAAAAGTCACTTTTATGGCACCCTCAGCTATGCCACTCAGTCCTGTAAAAGATTAAGAGGCAGAGTGTCTATAACCCGGCCTATCTAATGTTTATAGGATATATTTAAAAGGGACAATGTGACGGTAACAGGACACTAATTCTTTGATGATGTGCCCCCACAAAGGCTCTATTGCCTGTGGAGTTCCTGGGAAGAAAAATCAGCCCTAACATCTAAAGGACTGCAACTTACTTTCTGTTTATTCCCAACACACACTGTTATAGACAAATGAAGATCCAGTAGTGCTCGAGGAAATGCAAGGAATATCTTTGGCCTTTTGTGAAAATGCGGTTATTCGTTTTCTTACTGAGAGATCAATACCAAAGTGCCGGGCAATTTCTCAGTTAAATCCAGGCTAAAAACTCAAGAGGACAGAGAAATGCTTTTTAGCATACACTGGAAGCATGAACACAGCCCTACTGATTTGGCTTTTATTACACTCTTTTCTCTTAGCTGATCTTCTCCTGATGGCGATCCAGTCAGGAAAACACAGCAGCACTATCTGACTCATCCCTTACCAAATCGTAAATCAAATAAATCCCCCTTCCTACTGACTTTGACCCCTTCCTCATTTTGCTCCTCTCTCCAGCGCCAAAAGGAGAACATGTGGTCTGGTGGAGGACTGACAGGGAAAAGTATTCTCCGGATCCTTGCTGGACAGAGTACAGCAGAGCAATTACACTCTATTCTAATTCCATGTGTGAAAACCACAGTGACACACACAATGAAATTAAATCTGCCAGAATCAGTTAGTAAAAGAATTCTGAATATAAACCACAGAGCAAGATTTTCTACAAAGCCTTTGAAAGTCCATCTAAAGTCAGTGCAGGGACAACATAATTGTAAATCAATTACAGACAATACATAACTTAACAAAATCAATCTTTTATTCTCATAGACAGCTTATACAAAATATGCTGTTAAATGACAAAAATAAAATATATTTTACAGATTTGACTTATATAGAGACTCAAATGCAAATTGCATTTTTTGTTGTGAGGAATCTGTGACTGAAAGTAAGGAAAGAAGGAAAAATGGAGAAGAGGAATCAAACTTTCTGATTGAAGATGAAAAACATTACATGGAAAGTGAAATTTTGTCGATAAACTTGGCCATTTTGATGTCCCGTTTTGACAGTCCTCCACAGTCATGAGTAGTCAATGTAATCTGGACCTGAGGGGACAAACACATCACAAAAATCACAAAATATAATTTCCAGTAAGGTATGTCCTTGATAAAATGTAAGAGGTGCAGGTTTGTTAGTAGCCATTCTTGCTGCCGTTCAAGCAACTACCGTGGCATTTAGAAAGACTGAAGTAGGAGGAGATCTATAGTTGTCTGGCATCATGAAACTACTGTTGGACAAAAAGGAGCAAGATACAAACTTTTTGAAGCTCCTTTTTAAAGATAGTGGGGTTGACACAAACGGTTTTTGTAGTGTTCCTTTAAGTGTTGTACCTTAACCTGTTACTGTACAACCAGCAGATGCTTTTATGCATATTTGAGCAATGAGAAGTTGGCATTGTTGTGTGATGATGAGGGAAATGCTGTGATCTTTGACAAGTCACATTTTTGTAGAAAGCTAACTTTTATATTGGCCTTTTAGTCATGGCCCCCCTGTTTCATTTGCTTTAGAGATGTTAGTAGGTGTATTTTTAAACTGAGAACCTAGCTAGGCCCTCTGTTTCCCCCTGTTTCCAGTCCTTCTGCTAAGCTAGGATAGCCACATCCTGACTCCAGCTCTGTACTTAATACACAGACTTGAGATTTAAATCGTTTTTCTGATCTAACTCTTGGAAAGACAGCAAATAATCATACTTCCCAAAATATCTAACTACTAATTTAAGCCTTTATCTAGAAAGAGTGACATTTATTGTCCAGTTATTTGGCTGTAATGGTGATAAAGTGGATGTCCAACTCCGCCTCCAACAGGCTGCACTTAGGATTTGAGTGGAAGTTTTGGGCTCCACCTTTGAGATTTGCCTAAACCAATGAGGTTACTCCCTGGAGAGCAGTTAAATGTTAATATACTCTGATTTTAATATTGACAGCCAAGAAAACAGAATAAAACATGATTGAATATTAATAGAATATTAGCAGGAGCTCAGTGTACAGCATCTATTTTGTTGAGGCTGAACCTCAGTCAGTGTGGGATTTATGTGTAAGTGTCTGGTGGAAAGTGCTGAGGGGGCCCAGAGACCTGTAGCACCATTCTACAGCCACTTTAATAAAGAGTGGATTAGGAGCAGCATTCCTCTCAGAACAGCCCAGTCCACCACACAGTAACTCAGTGGCTACAGCCTAA
This sequence comes from Scomber japonicus, assembly GCF_027409825.1. Taxonomy (NCBI): domain Eukaryota; kingdom Metazoa; phylum Chordata; class Actinopteri; order Scombriformes; family Scombridae; genus Scomber; species Scomber japonicus. The sequence continues at coordinate 11,497,610 of NC_070590.1, read as the reverse complement.
TGCTGAGAGATTTTCAGGGACTGGGTTTGTCATATCAACCACTACTTTATTTCTGAGGCAGAGTGAGAGAGTGTGTGTGAGTGTTGGGGTTGTGGGTGCTACGTGGAGGGGAGGCAGAGATATTTGCAGAGCTTTTCAGAAGAAAAACGATGGGATTACAGTGTGAAGCTACTGCATTTTTTTGTCACTCTGGCTAACAGAGTGTGTTTCAGACCTTTGAGCAGAGAGCTCTCCAGAACCAGTGAGGATTGTTTGACATGAAAAAATCTGACTTTATCCATTGTTGATTGATCTCGGTGTGTCTGTAATTTGTTATAAACCAACCGTAGCATTGCAAACATGGCAGTAAGTCAAACACGTAGTCGTGATAACACAGTTTGATTATACAAGGCGTGAATTCTGAAATGGATACTAAGCAAATGCAGCACTGAAAGTGACTTTTCGATCACTATTACAAAGTGTGATTTGGGCCATGACGTAGAGAAAGCTATTACCTTATTATAAACATTGAACCATTCTGGGTGATGGTTCATCTTCTCTGCCTGCAGCGCCACCCGTGACATGAAGCCAAATGCCTGTTTGAAGGAGAAACAATCAACAATCAATCAATTCAGGAAGTGGAATTATCTTCTAAAATACTGCAAAATTATTACCAAAAAAGGTTATTATGTGATTATGTTGTTTAGTCTAGTCTACTAATGTTTATATAAATGAGGTGGCCAAAATATGAGAAACATCTCTCAGTATAATGTAATACAGTTAAATGGCACCACTAACTACAGCCTCCAAAATAATAAAGCCATTAAAAAAATCATCACATTGAATTAACAGCTCTTTATTGTAACACTCATAAAAGGTAGCACTTACTGTAAGGCTGCTGTATTAGACTGCATTAGTTTAATGTACAGTGGATGGACCTCATTATCTTGCAACTGAGTGTATACACATATACAGACGTTACACACATCAGAGGTCTTAAACTACAGCTCCAGAGCGCCAGAGCAGACAAACAAGACTATTTCATAAGGCATCCCACATGATTATGATTTATTGTAATATTCAGCATACACATTTCTTTCCTTCTTTTGCATTTCTCTAGTTTTTGGCTGAAAAACTAAAGCAAAATTGACTATTTTAAAGCTGCAACAATTATTTAAACAATTGATTAGTTGCTTGAAGGAAAATTAATTGGAAACTATTTTGATTACCACATTTTAGTTTTTAAGCAAATACACCACAAAACTGCTGGTGTTACCTTCTCAAATGTGATTTAATTCTTTACTTTGTCATTCATGACAGAGAACTGAATATTTTGGAGGTTAGGCCTGTTATATCTTACAAAAGACATTACTTTTGACTCTTTCTTTACTTTCCACTGTTTTCTGACAGTTTACAGATAACAATTAATTAATTGGCAGTTTAATGAGTATTGAAATAAATGAGTATTGAAAATAATCTTTAGTTGCAACTCCACTAAAATCCATTTCTAAACCTAGACAGAAAGGTTGTACTGAAGCACAGACAGTCAACAGGCTATATAGTGTATTAATGCTCACATTTAAAATTTTAGTTGCAAAAGGAAAGCTGTTGTGCTCCAAGTATACAACAGTACTGATCAGACAGTATGCTGGACAGGAGAGGAGAGGGACAGATGAGTTGCTCAGTTGTTTAGTGTATATAGGATTTGAAATTTAATATTTAAGAAACATCAAAACACTGGAGGTTTTTCTTATTAGCGAAGTGTCCCAGCAGCCCCTGCAACCTGGCAAGTGGCTCTGAGGTAACAGATGGTAAAAATACACTTCATAAAAAAGTATCTTACAATAAACACATTGTTCTTTAGTGAAACTATTAAATTAAAAGATTTAATTTGATATGACAAAAAAATCGTTCAAAAAATTCTTGATCTTACAAAACTAAAATATTCATTCATAATAAATTCCACAAGACCCAAAAATGTGCTACTTGTTGTGGTACTTTTGCTAATAAGGACTGAATCAATAAATTCAAAAAACAAGGATGATGAAAAGTAAAATATGTAGCGGCAGACACACACAGCACAAGGAGCAATGCTGCCATCTGAGGCACAGAGAAGTACACGTCAGCATCTCTGTGTATGTAGAAAACCCTCATGAAGGCATATGTGCATACCTCCACATTCAATAGGAACCAAATGCATGGACACACTCAAAAACATACACACTCTTCATATTTCGGGTTTGGCATGTGGCTCTTCCAATCACAGGCCATCCAGGGAGTGATTATGGTTATTCTAATTATCTACAAAGAGGAGAGTGAAATCCCTCGTCATGTCCACTGTGAAAAGAGAGAGGGGGGGAGGGGGGAATCAGGTAGACTTATTTCAGAGCAATTTCCCACTGCAATCTCAATTAAGCCCCTAAATACTTCCTCCCTGCCTAATTAAATCAACTGAAACGCCATTGTTTACAGGCCATGGCGGCGGCCCTGTCCACCACCTGACATGACGAAACAGAATTACTCTCGCAGAGGAAATTGCGTTTAGCCTTTTTCGTGCATTGTAACCAATTTCTGAGACGTCCTGTTCGGTACCCGTGCAGCATGGAGCATGTAACACGATCGGCAGCTTGATCAAATTGGTTATCAAGAAAAACCGTCTCCTGATCAATTTAAGTAATTGGCATATTCCTGCAACTTGACCCCACTGGCACCAATTTGGAGTCTGAGGCGGTCTGCGTTTTCTCACTTCTTATTGGCTCTAATGGTGATGGTTAAGCAGCCTGTCATGTCAGGTGTTGTTAAAACATCCTCTCTCTCTCTCTCTCTCTGCTCTCTCTCTTTGCTGCTGGGGAACATTGATTGACAGGTAAAAGGATTCTGTGTGTGTTCCTGCACATTGTTCCATTTCAAAACACCATATTCTTTTAAAAACCCACTTTCCAGTTTGGACTCTGTTATGGAACAAAAACTCACCCCTTGGCATTCTTAAGGCACTCTTGATCTTGTCCACGACTTTTCTGTCCACATTCGGGCTATACACCTTTACATTTTCTTTTTTTTTTTGTAATTTAAACTTCTTGCTCAAAACGTTACTGTTGGATCTCTGGTGCAAACAGCTATATTATTTGTGTCTATGTGAAAACCAATATTATTAACCGATTTTAGCTTATCACATACACACAGTGCATATCTTAGTCCCAATTCTATGCCTTTAAAAATTAATGAGTCCGACTCTACTTAATGCCCATTCCTATATTTATAGCTTGATTTGAGGACTTTGTCAGGGGTCCAAATGTTGAAAAAGGCAGTGCTACGCGACTACAAGAAAATAGGGCTGCACATGTGAATCACTTAATTCCCACTAGAGACTAAACGTTTTTAGCATCCGGGCCTTGATCAGCAAGTGTGACTCATGGGTATATTTCCTTTATTAATACAGGGAGGATCCCTTTACAAATTACCTGGTTGCCAACTGGGTCACACCATTCCAAAATAACATTACCCCAGTTACATAGTTGTGAATTCACCAACATTACGATGGCCCTGCAACTGCAAACATCTGCAGTTTGCATCTGTGTGATAAGCTTCCACTGATATCCAAACTTGGCAGAAAACTTCCGAATCTAGACCAACAATTAGTCACTTCAATTCAGTTTTAATTCAAGAAGTACATTTTTCTTCCAAAGCCAACCATGGTGATTCTCGCCAGAGATTAAGAACAAATGCTGCATTAGTATCCAAATAAGTGTGTTTTTTATTTGCTTTTTGAATCAGTTGAATAGACAAGTGAACCAACTCCCACCAGAGCTTATATTCATTACCCAAACTTCAAAGTGTTGAGCAACAATGTGCGCCGCGCTGCTTTTATCAAGCGAAGTGTCACACTCCCCGAAAAATTACATGTCCCAATTCAGACCTCATTGATGTGCAAACGAACCACAGAGCTAAATGCAATTTGGAGGAGAGCGGAATGTGAAACAGAAGATGACGTTCAGCTTGTGTGCAACATGAACCCTGAGAAAAGGATTCATGTCTCAGGAAGACAAAATGAGGAGAGCAAAAAAGCAAGAAAAGCAGTAATCTCCCACTACAAATAAATTGGAGTTGAATGTCCAAAAAACCTGAAGTCCTGAAAAGGCCTGAAAATTCATGCCCTACATCGGCCTTCTCTCACAGGTGGTGGTCCCTCGGGGGCAGTAAGGAGAGTAGCAGGACACAATACTGGCGAAGTGCTGGTGCAACGCCTGTCTGTCATCTGTAGGTCATCTCGACGCCCTCCACTTGGGCCAAACAAGAAAATAAAACCAACCCTCAACTCCCAGCTGAGGTCTTATGTCAACAGAGGTCAAGGACTCTCCCTCTCAAAGTGCTTTGTTTACCCCATTTGTATTGTACGGGCCACACTCCTCGAGCCAACAGGTCAGCAAGCTAGTCGGCTATCCATCCATTCCAGCCAGCCAGCCGCTCTCTCCAACTGGCCCAACAAGCTGTAGCTGTCAGAGTCAGATAATTTGACATGACATTATGCAGGCCCCCATCTCAAATAATCAGAAACACCCGACAGCAGACCCCCGCTATGCCCCTTTCCTCTCGCACCCGCTTTTGAGGAGCCATTTTGGTGCTATTACAACATGATTGTCATACAACACTGGATGAGACAATTTGACGTCGGGGCAGAGTGGTGTTCTCTCTCTCATTGCGGCCGAGGGCTGGAATACAGGACTCAGTTTCAAACACATGTGTCTGTTATTTACAGATCGGTTTTCCACCGCCGCACAGTCCAGGGGCTTAGAAACGCCTGCTTTGCCTTGCCAGGACTAAGTGCATGCAGATTGCGCCTACTCTTGCTAGCCTCTGACAGAAAAACACATGCACACTGATGCATGTACGAATGCACACATGCGAACCCTTTCAGCATACACACAAGTATGTGCCGACACACATGAAGACAAGCATTCTTGTTCTGCAGCCGCTCTCCTCCATTACACACCACCATGACTACCCGATGATTACCCTGCGAGCCCCATCATCACCCACATCAGCGTCAGCCTCCTGGAAAACCGTCGCTCCTCAGCAGTGAAAGGCAAGAACGCTGTGAATTGAACAGTGGTGGTGGCGGTGATGATGATGATGATGACGACCACACCTCTTATGTCTCATTTCTCTTCTTTCCCAAAAAGCTCCTCAGAAGCTTCCAGCTGGCTGGACAAGGCTGCCCGCTAAGTTGACATGTAACTTAAAGCAAAATATATAATAATTATGAAGTGAGCTGCCAAGCGCTGAAGTCCTTTCATGTAGAAGAGAGAACTCTGCTGTGCATGTGTAACTTCAGCGGTATTAATCTTCTCAAATGAACGTTCTTTAAGTTGTGAAACACATAGAGGAGCTTCAATTTGATACTCTGACAAAGGCAATGCACGCTGCCATGCTGTGAATACTCATTAAGTGAGTAATATCCTGTGTAACAAATGTTCATGCATGTCAGTTCCTATTTATGTAAAGAGTGTCATGTAATGCTCAAGCATTGCGTTAAGGCCAACTTATGCAAACCCCTAATTAACTGCAGTGTTACCAGCAAGGGCTTAAAAAGACATTGGGCTCGTCAAAAGACAGCAGACGTCAGGGCCATCTTAGCTTACCCAAGGACTGATAGCCAGATTATCTAACCACCTCTGCTTGGGCGCCACACCTCGCTGCTCGCCTCCAGCCATTTTCACAGGATGGGATGAATGCAGCATGCCTCGAGTTCCCAGGGAAAGTTCCATTTTAGAGACGGAGGCGGGAACTGAACACCACTGAGCCGATTACTGGCCTCTCGCGCTGAATAAGGGATATGGCATGAGCGCTTACAGTATGTAGGGTGAGTATGTATACATGTTTGCATACATATGGGGTTTAAATAATGACTTTTTAAGGCTGATCAATAGAAATGTATGTATTTTTTACTGATATTGCCATAGCAGGCTCTTGAGCATTTAGAACAATTTGAACATTGTCATGCCATGAAGTTACAAGGCTGATTACAAGGTTTCAGAAAAGTGTTTGACACTGTTTATTTATGACACCAAACTATCCATTGACTGAATTTTTTGATGGTTCCCAGCCCTTTGAAATCAAGATAAATGACTACCACACCCATTCCAAACTTGACTATACTAACTATACATACAACATACAAAAAATGTCAACTGAATAATTATGATCATTTCCACTCTACTGTACGCTGCAGCTGCACCACCTGAGGGATTTCTGACCTGCACTTTCTGTCTTTGACCAGACAAAAAACATCTCAATCATTAATTTAAGGGTGAAGACTTGATTTAAAGTTTAAATAAATGATGGTCATGTTAGGGTTTGGGTTAGGGTTAGGCATGTGGTGGATATGGTAGTCAATGTAATGTCCTCTGAAGTGATGAAGACACAACTGTCTGTGTGTGTGTGTGTGTGTGTGTGTGTGTGTGTGTGTGTGTGTGTGTGTGCGCGTGTGTGTGTGTGGGTGTCAGGAGGGGGATGGCTCAGAGTTTGGTTTACCCAGGGGCTCAGTTTTAGTTGTAGGACAACTTATTCAACACAAGCAGAGCAAGGCCCATAACGAGAGGCAGAGGCTTGAGGGAGATTTGGTGGAGAGGGAGCCCCTGACGGAATATAAAAAGGGGGATCAAGCCTCCTAGAACGTAGCGGAGGGAGCAGAGGGAGCTGTCTGAATACAACGCTTCTCTCCTCAGAAATCACAGCAGCTTCCCCGTCTCAAAATTGGAGCCTAAGTCCAGAGGGTGTGTGGACATGCCAACTTTTTCCGGTGATTCTTGTCTGCGGTGAACCGCAACTTTGACGTGTTGTTTGTCTAATAAACGTAATATTCTTTTTTGTTTTTGTCACATTATTTTGAGCAAATGATACATAAATGTTGTGAGTGGGTTTTTTTCAGCAAACATTTGGACATTGAATAGCTTTTTATTATGAAGCTTTATGGAGTTTTTACTACCTCTTGGCATCAGTCTGTGACATGCTTGCTCATTTTGAGATTTAATGTGGCCACCTTACACACCTCACTGTCTATTAACTGAATTTCCAAACTGAATTTCAACAATTCAACAGCCCAGTGAGCAGACACCATGAGCAGAGTGAATAAATTTAAAGAGTATAAGAATATTGTGTGTAATATGGGAACATATAAAACCATGAATGCTAATTTGCAAGGAAATTCTGTTTAATATCTTATTTTTGGTGCATGAAGCCAACATTTCAGAATTACGTTAGCAGAAACAGTCAAAAATTTCAACTTTTCAACTAATTGAAACATTTAAACTCACCTTCACTACATACTGCTAAATTAACTTAAGTATCTTAATAATCAGTTGATTCAATTGATTCCTCATTGAGTGTATAAAATGTCCAAAAATAATGAAACACCTTCTTAATTTCCTATAGTCCAAGGTGATAATCTAAAAATATTCACTTTACTATAATATAAAAATTGTTGTTGACTTAATGTTTTGTTGAACTACTACATGATTGCGGACAAATTATTTCAGCACTAAAAATAATCTTTGAATGGCTGGAAAATTGATGGTTGGCTGATAAAGCTATAAATCGATCTTGCACTTTTCACATGGAGATTTACCTGGTTAAACATTTGCCTTCCTTCATTAAAAGGAAACACTCAAGACAATAAACAGCTATTTTTCCATCTTGGATGCAGCCTTTGAGTGATTTTTCTCCCATTGCTGTATGAGGACTGAATATTTGCGGTGAGTTATGGAATGCTGTCGTTGTCAACCTCATGTAACACAACGCAACAGTTGAGCATGCACAGCTCACCTCCTATACGATCTGCATCTTAAGGCTACCCATTTCAGTTGTGTCACATGAATGTTTCCACTTCATCCACTGAAATGTAAAGCAGATGGTCATCTGTAAACATGCATAACATAAAGCTAGATGCGTAAACAATATCAGAGACAGTAACTTAAAAACATGCACAATTCCAACCAAAATGTACAGTATTAAACACACACACAGACACACACACAGACAGATGTTTCCACATATGATTGCAAGGATTCTCACTGACCAAAGCAACTCCAGAAAGAGGATTTCACCTCTCAAACCCAATTAGATACTACCAGACTTGATGAGGAAAATAACTCAGTTAGTTCTCAGACTACTGCCACTAACAGTGCTCTGTATACCCACATGCCACAGATAAATTACTGAGGCTGTTACAACAGCATCATAACACTTTCCACTTGCTGTAATCAAAGAAAAATAAACTAAAAAAAAAAAGAAGAAAGAAAAAAAATAGTCCAGCTGTCTTTTTTAGTTCATTTGCAGCTCTGGTCTTCATATATTCAGCTCTATTTCAACAGACTGCCACTGTGGTCTTGAATGCAGCTCTGCCGCCCCCTAGAGAACACAATGGGAAGGGTTTCAACTCACAGAGAAGGGATTTGTTATTCTCATTATAAACTCTAGGGGATCTGCTTTCCTCAAGCCCATCACTCGGAGATAAGTGGCGAATGGAAATCAGCCAGCATGTCGCTCCTCATCTCCATTCCCCGCTGGTAAAAGCCCTTTAAGAACAGCCATGAAAAATGAGCTAGAGAAATTTGTGAAAATGCATCAGAGCATTGGGGGGTGGCTGAAGAGAGAATAAAAAGAGAAAAAGAAAGACAGAGAGACATATAGAAAGAGTTGCCAACATGTAAAATTGGAACAACATGAGCTCATTCTCCAGTACGGGGCACAAACTGGGAATGAGTGACAAACAAAGACAGACAGACAGAGATGGGAAAGGGGAAGGGAGGGTGGCAACAACTGAGAAAAAAAAAACCGAAGGCACAAAGCCCATCTACCAGAAGGAATGATGGGGTTGTTAGTGGTTTGTGAACCAGATGAAACATTTTAACCAATTTGATTGTTTGTGAAAGAAATCATTCTGATCGAAACCCCAATTGCTGCCAACTGGCGGCCTGGCTTGCCTCAGGGTAATGCAGCCTGACATGTTGGGGTAAGAGGAGAGGCTTTAGAGCTGGGGGGAGCAGATGGGGGAGGTCAGCACTCACCCCCCGACTTCAAAAGTGGGGAAGTGTAAAAACAGACTATTTTAGGGGCTAAAGCAACTAACGACAGGATTAGAGGAAGTCCGCTAAGTGGCCTTGAGATGTTGCAGTTTACCTCGTGCAATACAGGGCTAAAGCGAAGTAGCTTTGGCAAAAAAAACATCTAAATCAAACTTGTTTTTCTGTGTTTCTTTTACCACCAGAAGAGCTAGAACCGCTATGAACCGCCAGAAGCTCCATGAAGCTGCAAATCACTGTCTTCTGATACCATCCGACTTTATCCTGAAGTGATAAACTCCACCCGTCTGGCACAACAAGGGCGTCGAATTAAAACTTTGTGGAATTTGTGGTACTACTTGAGGCAGGCCTATGTAGTCAGGAAAATCCTTTTAACAACAAAAACATACTACATATATCTGTGGGAACACGTCTGCAATAAAACATTCTCAAGGTTCACTTACTAGCTTTTCCCAGAGCTTTCAATTATGTCCCATGGCTAGAAAGTGGTCATATACTGAGGGGAGATCACAACCCCTGTTTCTGACCAAGTGTACATGACACCTTGTTATCTCATGTTACGTTCGTGGGTCATGATGACACCTGAGCATGTTCCATTTGCTGATGAAAGCTATGGTATAAAGTGAAAAGCTCCAGATAAAGCTAGTAAGTGAACCTTAGGTTTAGATATTTTATTGTGTTTTCTCATTACTGTATTCATTTATTTCACATTATGATGCATTTTAGAGCCAGTGCAAAATGCCTTGTCAAGAATTGTTTCCAAAGATTTGTCCAAAAAAAAAAAAAAATTAAGTATCAAAAACTATGAAGTACTGAAATTGGGCTTCGGTGCTTTGTCACATTTATAATAATGTTTGCTTATTGTTTGATTAAATATTTCCAGATATAAATCATACTTTTTCTTTTTTTTATGTTCTATATGTTTGTTCTATATGTTTGGCATATACTTATTTGATGTCCTCCTAATCAGTTTCTTTATGTCATCAATCCATCTATAATTTTGTCATGTTTTTCATTCTGCATTTGTCTAATTTTCCTTATCCAAACTGAGGCTCTAAGAATAGAGGAAGTTGTGTTGCTTTACAGATTGTAAACTTGACCTGACTTTATTTCAGTTCAGATGATATTTTATTAGAGTAAAGTTGTTGTTCAGCTGCTGGTGAAAAAACTGAGTCAAGTCAGGTACGTTTTGTAAAATGGAAAAAAGTAATGATTTATAATGAGAAATGAGTTATTCAGCTGAATGAAAAAACACTGAGAATATTTTTTTGTTGAAATAATCAAAAGCATAATGTGTAAAATAGATAATCTGATTAATATATGGACACAAACAATAGATGTGTTGTATAAGCAGCTTTCATAGTGTAATGTCCCTATACCGATTCTGTGTAAATCATGTTTTTTTATTCTTTTGTGGTTTTTATGAACACAATTGTATAATATGTTATATGCCTTAAATACCTGTTATAAACCTACCATTTGTTTTTCTTATTTATATGTGGAATTAATCTACTTCATGTAATCCTATATAGGATAGGCAACTTCAGTTGTTGAAACAGTAATTCATTCATCGTAAAAATATTTATATTCACCAGAAAAAGGGATTATAATAGCCACACTCATTTGATTATTCACATGCTTTAAATAAGCATCAAAAAATTACATTTATGTTTCATAATAACATAAAGCTTCACAAGCAGTAACATAATTTACTGCTTTCAGTATCTTTATTGTCCACAATTTTTTCCCGTGCGGTGCATAGTAATGCTCTGTCTGATCACACAGACAACGTATGACTGATGCCAACTCTCAAAAACAACCTCTTACTCATCATCAGTGCTTTCCTTTGCAGGTAGAAACAAAAAAACAAACCAGGAGCCAAATGAAACCAAAGAAAGCAGGGGAGGAACCTGCCCTCTGCTACACCTGCAACCAATCAGCGCATGAACACAGATGAATTTATGTGTTTCCGACGGTTAGAGAGCCGGCTGTGTGTTTGGCGGTCTGCGTCCTGATCCCCATCAAACCTCCAGCCAACGTACAAAAGCCCCCTGAAGACCACAGCAGAATGCAGAGGCAGACAGATTTACATCGTTACAAAAAATCTGATTGCAAAATCTACTGGCCGTCTGAAATAAAAAAAATCACACAGACTAAAACTGCCTTGAAAATATAATGTAAAAACAACCAACTCACTCTCACCAGCTGGACAGTGATGGCTTACAGGACTAATACAATTATTTTGTCCCATACTGTCATTTCAGTCGTTAGTTACGAGAAATTTAAGATTCAAGAGGTTTTATTGTCACATGTGAAGCAACACAGCAGATGGAAAAATTGAAGGCAGTAAACTAGTTCCAATTAGAGTATATAATAAAATGAGAGAAATAAAATGATATATTGTGTAGATGGGAAGAGAGTGTGTGTGTTTGGTGGAGGTGAATGGGTGTGTAGGAGAGGAAGGGAGACAGCAAGAGAGAGAGACTGTGTGTGTGTGTGTGTGTGTCTGTGTGTGTATTCACAAAGTCTGGTGGCTTGTGGACAGAGGCTGTCTTTGAGTCATAATAATTTGAGGAGCCAAATTCTTTTATTTACTATGTGAACTATGTACTGTTTTGAGATTTCAGTTAAACTATCTGTTCTTTTATTTTTAAAAAGCAGATTTCTTGGTGTGTTTTTTTAATCTTATTACAGGAGAAATTAAAGAGAGAACTAGGCATGAAAATGCTTTTCCCAACAGGGTCAGGCTAGTTTGAAAGATTAAGTTTCCATGGTTACTTAAACATAAGTCTGAACCCAAAAATAACCTAAATAAATACAAAAAATGGCTTTGCAAAAAGATCTTTAACTCAAAAGTCTAACGTGATCAGGACTCCATTAATAGAAATATACACAAACCTGATTAAAGGTTTTAAAGTGAAGCTCTTTGAAGATGGCATCTCGGTCCTCCACCTCCACCCATCCTGCGGCCCTCAGCTCCGTCACCTGCTGGTCTCGGTCTGCAGGGGAGAGCCAGTGGGAGTCCGACGACTGGACACACACGCACGCACGCAAACACAAACACACACACACATACGTATTTCCACTGTGAGTTTTCCTAGTCAAATATATAACTTTAATCCAAACTTGGTGATCCAGCCTTCTCAGTTACAGCATTTACTCAAGGTACCTTCAGTATAGCAGTTACCTGAGTGCTAAGACAGATGGGGCCACCAGGTGGCAGCATAATACCAATATTGAGAACTGACGCTGCTCTAATTAGAAATCAACCAGGCAATGTCCACACAGAAATTAAAATATTAATGTTGCTGTAATATTCATATTTGATGTGTATACAATCTATAAATAAAAGCTTGAAGTCGAAATCAATAGCTTTTAAAAACATTGCAGACTGGCGGGTCAAGTCATTCATAAAGTTAATATTTGTGTATGAATGCAGTCCGGTGAGTTATTATCCACGCCGATTTGAAGAGTGGCTCCGGAGCAAGTCAGAGAAAGCAACATATTCTGCTCATTAAGTGTGTAAGTTAATAATTTTACATGCAAACATTGAATTCATAGTTTTTCTGCTGGAATTTGGCGCGCGTTTTCTTCCATATGGCAAAACCATAGACGGGCACAACAGCGCAGGTAGCACACAACTGATACCTGCAACTCCAGAGACAGTACCACAGTGCTCGGCTTGTCTCATGAGATTACACTCACACCAACATGACAATAGCCTGGTGTTCAATTTATAAATAAGCTGCTTTTAGATGCTAATGCTAAAACACCGACTGTCAATGCGGCACTCACCATTTTAGACGCGCTGCTCCTGGAGAGAGGAGACAGGAACAGACTACCCAGCCCGAGCAGGCGGCTGCAGGGCCATGAGCTGCTCGGCCTCAGGCGGCTAAACATTAACCCAGACATCGGCTGTCCTCCTCCTTTTCCTCTTCCACTGCCAGACTACCACCTCTACTGGGTGTCCTGCTCTCACGCTTGTCCTGTCACAGTTTACCGAGGCTGTTCAATTTACTGCCTGATTAAAATATCTGGTTTTACCAAAGTAACATAGTGATATAGTAAATAAAAACCTGCAAACTAGAACATGAATGTTTGAATTATATGTGTCAGTATAAAATGTGTATAAACGATTAAGTTGACTTTACTCTTTGCAGCATCCTTTGCTTGATGTGATCCGCCTCATGCCTTCCAGAGCTAGTTTTTTTGTACTCAATACTTAAAAATGATGGCTAAAAGTGAATATCTAATGAGCACATCTAATAGGCACAGACGAAAATTCACCCCCTCCCCCACAAAAAAAACACAAGCCTTTTCATTAGACTTTTACATAACCAACTCCAACAAATCATTATCTTTAATATAAATCATGTCATTCATTTTATTCATCAAACAATTGAAACACAAGCAAATTAGCAACTCTGAAGTTTTAATAACAAACACAGTCGGTTATCAAATAATAGTTTACATCCAGTGATTTGCAGTCTGTACGTTTCAGTCCTGATGCTCATGCTCCTGTCCAGGTATGAGCCAGCGGATGCTGTCAGTCCGCAAGATGGCGTACGTGGTGAAGCCCATGATGAAGAGGACAGAGAAGACCAGCAACCAGTCGATGCTCCTCACCGGGACACTGGGGAGGGGGCCCAAGAGGTCTGCGTCTGTCACGTTTCTGTCGGCGTCAGCTTCAAACCCTGGGGCACAAAAACAGTTAATCAGAATTTTTTTTTTCTTTACTGACAAAATTATTATCTCATCAAGTAAGTCTTCAACATAAAAACAAACTTCTAGTCTGACTGTACCTGTCTGGTTGGTAATGAAGGAAGTGAGCGTGTCCAGCGTTCTGTCTGTGTGGTTGAAGCGAGCCATGGGTTTGGCCCCCTGGAACAGCAGAATGTTGGGCACTGCCACCGTACCGAACCTCGTGGAGAGGCTGGTGGACAACAGAACATGATATGAGAACAACTAATGACAAATTCAGTTTTAGATATTGAGTTGAGTCATTGATCTGATCCAATATAGAGAATAATCATATATCTGCTTCAAAAGATGTTTGAACCCTTTAATGTTCAGTTTTGACTCCTTTAAAAGGTCGTTGAGTCAACTCTATGGTGTTTCTTGAGGCTGTAGTTATGATGTATTCATCTGTATTATATTGAAAGGTGTTTCTATTGTTTTGTCCGCCACCATTTGCAGTACATGCTTTAGGGACAGAATATTACAAACGCCTCGCAATATAATTCAATTCGATACAACATCACCACTAATTATGACCTTAAATGTTATTATAAAATGGTCTCAACAACAGCAGAGTTTGGATTTTCCTGCAGCTTCAGTGTACAATTAGCTTTACTTTCATGTTTTTTTCAAGTTGATTTTCTGACTTTTTATAGATAAATGAATTAAGTGATGAATATTTTTAACAGCTACTAGTCGACGTTACCCAAGCCACAAAGGAAGAGCTCAGGGAGGAAGAGACAACACATGCAAATCCCTGAAAATGTGAGTATTCACCTGCTGTGCTGCGAGGCATCCAGTGCCAGGAAATGCATGCTGGGAAAGGCTCGAGGCAGGGCGTTGAAGTGAGGTGCGAGACTGGCTGAGAACTGGCACCAGGTGGTGAAGAAAAGCACCACAGAGCACTCTGTACTGTTAGCATTCAGGTACTCCATCAGGTCCTGAGAGAAATGAGGAACACAGATTTAGCTTTTGGGTGTAACACCCAGATCTGACACACATCACTGTTCCTTGCGGAGTATTTTTAAGTCTTAATTCATGTCTGGAGGGCATCCTTCATGGCATCCCTCAACCAGTGAGCCTCAGAGGGCAGCAACATACCTGTGAAATGTTGAGGACCTGCACAGTGAAGTTGTCCATTCCTGTGATGTTCCTCTTGTCACAGTTGACCTTGTACGTCTTGGCGGTCTCTGTGGAGTTCTGCTCCTCTGTTGTCACGACGTCTGCATGCACCATTTCAAGAGTGACCTGCAAGTAAAGATTGAAGAGGTCACTGCTGGGTACTGCACTCATCACTGTATTTACTGTCTTAATTTGATGCTCAGATAACATCCAAATATAAAATCTAAACCCAAACAACACTTAAAGGGAGATTTCACCAGTTTTACTTGTGAAGTGCAGTTTACTCCTGAAGGCGCTTTCTAAAGTGTGAGAAAATCTCTTTTGTGATTTTGAACAAATCCTATTTTACAAACTGAGGGCAGTTTGGAAGTGTCTGGTAAAGTCCCAAAACCAAAGCCACACTGTACCAGAAATTCATAGGAGGCAGCTACTCATAAATATTTTTGTCATAGTGGTCCTAGTCATTAACCTGCTGTGACGTTTCAGAGGTCCTCTCGTTCATTAACACTCCTTTGGCAGTCAGAGCAGGTGAACCACACAGGCCACTGTTCTCATCACAAGGTGGGGAGAAGCCTGACTGGAAATCTTTCACATTTTTAGGGAAGAGAGACTCAATGTCAGATGGATCAATGGGGACTTCAGTTCCCATCACAGCATCTGCAATCTCAGCTGTCTTGAACTGCCTCTTGGGCAGAGCGTCCAGGTCCTCTGACTCCACAAACTTGGGGCTGTTCTCCAAGTCGGACACTGCATCCTCTGACGGTGTGAGCTCCAGTGACTTGTCATTCTCTGAAAAGTAAATAATAGATCCGTATGTACGACATTTCTTTAATAGCTGTCCTTCCTGTTTGTCTTTTACAATGCTAAAAATGAGCTTTTGGCAGTTTTTCTCTGAAGACAATCTGTTACTTCTAATGACAGCTCTCCTTTTCTCTGTCATAAGTTCACATTTACCTCCCATCAGAATTACTGAGTGACCTAAAAGTCCCAGATCTTTGTACATTTGGGAAATGTTCCATTAAAGGAAGCTGAAAAACATCTGGCCTGATTCCACATCTCTGAATCACAACCCATTATTTGTTTAACTATTAATACAGAATTAATGATTGACCTACAATTCAGTTTGAATATCAAGCTAGATAAGATCAATCAAATAATATGAACACTAGAGCTGCAACAATCAGTCGATTAATTAATTAGTTGATAGACATAAAATTAATTGACAACTATTTTGATAACTGACAGATCATTTAACTCATTTTCAAGCAGAAATGCAATAAAAAATGTTGATGGTTCCAGGTCCTCAGATTTTGTCAAATGCAAGGAAAGCTGCATTTCTGTGTTTCTTCCATTACAGCTAATTAAAAGTTTAGGACTGTTAGTTGGATAAAACATGACATTTCAAGATGTTACTTTGGACTTTTTGAAATATGACAGCAAATGTTTCCTCTTTTTTGATCTTTAATGTACCAAAAGATTAATAACTAATCAAGAAAATAATCAGCAGATTAATCAACAATGAAAAAAATCATCAGTTGCAGTCCTAATCAACACTATGCTGCCCATTTATCTTTCTTAAAACTACAGTCAGGACATTGAAAATAGGTTTTACTTGCTGTAATCATTGTTGCTGTTCATACTGACCATTAGCAGATCTCTTCATAACGCACTTACAATATAAGTGATAGAGGACAAAATCCACAAGCCTGCTTATGTGCAAAAATGTATTTAAATGTTTATCTGAAGCTAATATGATGCTATGTAAAAGTCCTAAAAGTCAATTCTCGTAGATATCTTTCAATGTCTTTTTTAGTTCCTCTTTTTGTTACTATACTTCCACTGCAGCTCAACAGGAAAACACAAAGAGGGTATTTGATGCTAAAAAATACAGTAAATGTGGCAGATATCAACTTGATATGAATGAAGCCTCATGTAAGCTTCACATAAACATTTAAATACATTTTTGTACAAAATTA
Organism: Scomber japonicus; assembly: GCF_027409825.1. Taxonomy (NCBI): domain Eukaryota; kingdom Metazoa; phylum Chordata; class Actinopteri; order Scombriformes; family Scombridae; genus Scomber; species Scomber japonicus. The sequence continues at coordinate 11,480,716 of NC_070590.1, read as the reverse complement.
CTGTGTATACTGTGTATTTTGACACCCATCATTTACACTGAAAGCAGATTTAAATGGGATCTTTTAACAGCCAGTATGAACATGAAGAATGATGACCATGTTGTTTTAAGACAGACTTGAATCATTTACTAAACATACATAAACATATAAATAACCTTTATGTCCTTTCAGATATTTAGGATTCATTTCAAGGCTGTTGTGTTAATAAGCTGCCAACTAAAGATCTAATACAAACACATTTTCACAGAGCTAAATTATATATTCTGGTGCTCAGCTGACATGATCTAAAAAAATGTCAAATTAGCTCCAGCTAGATGAAGCCCAATAAAATAAAAAGCCATTTAAGCTCCTAATTTTGCTTTTAACAAATACTGTACACTTCAACATTATTAAGTGTGAGAACACAAAGTTTGCTTCTCAAATGAAATTACTGATCAAATCATTGGTTCACAAATGTTTAAATTTACAACCATATATAATGTCAATTAGTCTGGGTTTGCAGCATTGGACAGGGTCGGTTTAGTTGAGTCGATATCTATCTAAAACCTGAACCAGTAGAACCAGTTTGATTTTAAAAAGTGACATTAATCCTCTATCTATTCTGTGTTTGGCTAGCTCTGTTAGCTAAGGAGCGGCTGTGTGTCTCTTACCTTGTGCTGTCACAGCCGAAAACGCGTTAAAGTTACAGTCATACAACGTAAGTAATAAAACATAGATGTGAAGTTTGTTCAAAAACCCCGTCATAATTTTCCAAATGTAGCTGGATGTAAATATGAACAGTTATCACGACATTTTGATACGTGATGTGATGCTGTTGTTGGTCGGCTCGTAGGAACCAATGTCTGCATTAGGTGCGACGGACGACTGAAAGTGTGGCACCTCCGAGTTCAACTTCCGGAACAGTCAGCTTAGTGATAAAAGGCTAAAGTCCAAATGATACAGTTATACAGTGTTGGAATAACTAAGAGCATTTACTCAACTACTGCGCTAAGTACAATTTAGAGGTACTTTACTGGAATATATTCACATGATGCTACTTTATACTTCCTTTCCACTACATTTCAGAGGGAAATATTGTACTTTGTACTCCACTACAGTTATTTTTCAGATGAAGATTTGACACAATGGATTATATAACAAGCTTTTAAAATACAACACATTGATAAAGATTAAACCAGTGGCTTCCAACCTTTTTGGCTTTTGGTGTCTTAATTTAAAAAAGCAGTGTGTGGGTCACATTTTAGATGTCTATGAGTTATTAACACATAACAGTGATTTTTCCCCTCTAAACTTCTCACATGGTTTCATCTCAATAAATGTTCAAATGATCCAATATTTCAGCAAAAAAAACAAACACTAGAGGAAAGAGTCCAAATGTAGTGCAGTAAAAAGTATAATATTTACCTCTGAAGTGTGATGAAGTAGAAGTACAGAGTAGCATCAAATAGAAACACTGAAGTAAAGTACAAGAACCTCGAAATTGTACTAAAGGAACTTTAGTACAATAGTTTCTTTCCAACACTGATGATTTGTGTCATTGTACTGATCACTGTGTTGAATTATCTATAGGAATCTGTACCTACATGATGAAATATAAGCGAGCTAGGGTATTCTTTGCATTGTTTTAAATGTTGATTTTATGTAAATATTTACTACTTTATGTGGTCTTGATCCCATCAAGTGGATATTTTCCAATTATTTACCTGCTGCAGAAAGGGTTTAACATGCAGTTTGTTGTTTTCTTGATTTGCATTCATTATCATTTCTTGAACCACACTGTTCATCAATTAAGATGAACATTACACTTGTTTTTCACATAAAGTTAACATTACATGTTTTCACTTGATAAAAATCACAAACTTGTTAATAAAAGTTTCTAAATGTTTCACAGTCTCATTTCAGCTGTAAATTGTAGTCTAAATGAGTGTGATTCTTACACTTTATTTCTGCACTGAGAGAAAACTGAAAGCTGTCAAGTCCTTTCTGGTGTGTATGGCCTCTTACTGTGAGGAACACCTCCAGCCTCACTACACTGTAGCACCACTAAAGAAACACAAGCTGGTTGAAGGCACTTCAAAGCTTCAGGAGAACATCTGCTCTCACCATGGCGAGGTGATGAAGATTTTTTGCCGCGCTGATCAACAGTGTATCTGTTATCTTTGCTCCATGGATGAACACAAAGGTCACAACACAGTCTCAGCTGCAGCAGAAAGAGCTGAAAGGCAGACACAGCTGGGAGCGAGTCAGCAAAAAATCTAACAGAGAATCCAGGACAGAGAGAAAGATGTGAAAGTGTTCCAACAAGAGATGGTGGCTATCAATCTCTCTGCTGATAAAGCTGTGAGTGACAGTGACAACATATTCAAGAAGCTCATTCATCTCATTGAGAAAAGAAGCTCGGAAGTAAAGCAGCAGATCAGATCTCAGCAGAAAACTGAAGTCAAGTTAAAGAGTTTGAGGAGAGGATCCAGCAGGAGATAAGAGAGCTGAGGAGGAAACATGCTGAGATGGACCAGCTCTCACACACTGAAGGTCACCTCCATGTTCTGAACAACTACCCCTCACTCTCTCATTTGAGTGAATCTACAGATTTACCCAGCATCAATAGCCGCCCTCTCCGGTACTTTGAAGATGTGATTACAGCTGTATCAGATGCCAGAGATAAACTGCAGACTGTTGTTGAGTGAAGAATGGCCACTGAAGTAGATGTTTTTACTGTCTTTCTACAGTGTTTCTGAAACCATCACTCTTCTCCACAGAATCCAGACCAGGTTCACTCAGCCTCTCTATCCTGGATTTTGGCTTCCAAATATTAGTGGAGACACTGCTGAGTTATGTGAGCTGAAGTATAAATGAATAATCACACTGAGATTTTGAGCTGTTTATCTGTGGTGTGTTTGTTAGGGCGTGTCTACACTGCACCTCTTAGAGATTGAATATTGTGGATTAATTTTCTACTTATTGATTATGCTTGCTTGTTGCTTGATATGCTTATTGCATTATATTTACATTTTCAAATTACTGCATAATGGGCATGTCAAATATTGAGGCAAATGTCTAATGACAATTCAGTTTTTGTTCTACTCAGAATTGAATTTGAATCAATAAGCTTCATTAAAACTAAATTGTGTAAAAATATTTATATATGTGTATTTGGATTTTTGAACAAATACATGAAAAAGCATTAGTAAAAGTCACTACTCTGTGGTAGCTTATGTCATCTTTATTTTTATTTTTTAAATCATCTTTTTAAGTGTAAATTAGTGGGGTTTTTTGTTGTTGTTGTTTTTAAATGTTTTTTAGGAAGATTCTGCATCCAAAGATCCTAGTAATATATGAATAGTCACCTCTTGAACAACAAACCTCTAATCTTAAAAACAAATGCATGTTTTAGATCATGCTTTGTGATGCTACTTGTACTGTAATATATCACAAAATCTTGTCCGAAGAAGGTCTGAGGACTGAAACATTGTTAATAAAGTGATTACAAGTGATTGACAGTGTGTTTGTTTGTCTTTTCACACTTTTAGTTTATGATACAACAAACCAGCTCGTAAAAAATTTCTGGAATAAATAACTTTGTAGTATTTGTTATGTATTACATTCCTTTCCAATCAATCACTTTTTCAATATATTTTGCTACCAGAAAAACACTAAAATAGTGAAGATGACTAGTAATTTCACCAGAAATAGCATTATCATGATATTGATTTTATGTTTCTGAAATGTTTGCAAAGGGAGCAACAGACGGTCTTACTTTCAGATTTATTACACAACTTTTGAACATTCCACAACAATCATGCAGGAATAAAACAGGAATTATACAAAGCTTTACAGGCTTCCCCAATCATACTTCGGTAATAACTGGGCATCACGTCTCCTGAAAAACACTCAAAATGTGAAGTAATATTCTTATAAATCATCATTTACAGACAACAGACCATGTGTTGATTTAATGCTGAAGATGGTGAGAGAAAAAAACCCTCAAAATCAATAATGAAAATAGCAAATGTAACACAAACTATTAATATATTTGTCTTTTGTCAGCACTGATTCGACTTGTATTACAGCTAAAAATGGCAGGACTGTCAATAAATTAACCATTAATTCATGATTTAGTGTTTTTAATGTCATCCACGTTCCATAATCATCCACTTAGTTGCTTTTTATCATCAGCATCTTTGGGACAATAAATTGTTTCCAATAACATACTATAACTTCTTACACTGGGTTCTCTGATTTAACAGTGTTTTACATAAAAACTCAAACCTACATAGTGAAAGAAATTAACACAGCCCTTCAGTGTGTTAAAATGATGGCAAATTAACATTACATGATCTAACTTTTAACCTATTAGTCTGTTAGCAGTGCAGTAAAGGCAAACATCTGGGATACCATGACAGACTATAAACACAAAATGATTGTGTTGTTCAGGTGTTCTTATGGAGAAGGAAGTTTTATACCTAAACCCACACCTGGATTATCAACTGAGCAAAGCAGGTAAATGCCTCAGGTTTCTGTGTACCAGTAAAACAAAATAAACGCTGAAATGTTAGAACACTAAGGCAGCTCTCATATCCATCAAATCTTGATCAATGGCTTTGTTGTGTAAGGATTCCCTGTGTAATAATCTAGTTTTAATTCCTGTATTTCAGTAAATGGTGCCCTTCCCCCCTGGGGAAACTTTCTATATATCAAGGTTGAGGTTGAGGCTGCAGGATAAAATTACATTTTAACCAGCTGCTCAAACCAAACCTAAGCCTCCCTTGTTTTTCTAAGAAGCTGAAACATCTACCTGGGGTATTATATTCATTTTCTGAGCAAAGTAGGTATCTACTGCTACTGTACTAGAAAGTAAACTTTCTACAATTCGTAATATTACCCAAAATAATACATTAATTGTGTTAGTATTAAATAAATTACAATATATCAATGAGTTATAGGGGGCTGAAGATGTGAGAAAACCTCAAATAATGCCATTTGTAATAATATAAATGATCAAATCCATCCATACAACATAATCTTGCAGAATCAACACCAAATATAAAAGGTGATACATTAAAAAAAACCAAAAAAACATTATAAACATTTCTGATTTTAGCTACATTTATCAAACATCATTTCCAACGAACCCAAAACCCTTGTGGATCTTTGAGGAGCTTGTAAACCCCAGGAACACATGTCACTTTTATTTTAGGAAGACCGAACAAAGAAACCCTCAATCTGAGATTAAGATGACTCACAGAAGCCACTGCCCCATTAATGCACTGTCAAAGCCTTGTGTAAACTCTAAATGTTCAAGATTAACAAAAAAAAAAAAAAAAAATCTTTGCCTTGATAATTGACACAAAAATACCCAAGAACATGTTTAAGCTTTCCATAAAGAAAAACCAGGGGACATGACACTTTTCACAGCAGACATTTTGAGTTGGAGGAAAGTCTCAGGTGTTACTGATATACTGATAACATGAATGATGGCTCTGGTCTGTTCAAGTTCCCAGTAAGCCCAACAGTGTATCAGTGAGCATGATAGCAGGACCGTGAAGCTGACTCAACTAAACGAGCTTCAGCCTTCATTCATTTGATTATTTACACCTGTGTGATTTCCCTGCTGTCACATGTAAAAATGTCGTCTGTGAAAAGTGATTTCTAGCTACTTCTGTATCCTGCTGGCATGTTAGGTTCCTCCTCCTTGTGTGCATCTAAAGCTTAAAACAAGATAAGTAAAAAAAAAGAGAATAAATACAACTTAATAATAATACTGTGCACAAAAACACAAACTTCAGAATGGGAGACAGCCACATACCCAGTCAGCCATAACCTCAACAAAAAAAATATCAGTTAAATGTCAAACATGACTACATAAGAATTATATATATAAAAAGAGAATTACTTCCAAAGTAGAATAACTGATGAGAATAAAAACAATGAAACGTACAGCAATTTACAACGCATTCAAGAAACTGTCATTTTAATCGTCTGAGCCATGAAAACATGTACACCTGCATCGTTTGAGCTTCAGATGCAATCATATTATCTTTTATGGGATAATGGTCTCCAAGTGTTTTTTCAATTACATTTTACACAAAAACTTTCATGCTATGGATATTTTGAGATGTTGGAATCATTTTTTTTTAAATCAAAATCAAAAATTGAAATGCCTACAGTTAGATAACATAATATTCTTTGGTAAAGGAGGGTGATGTTTTCATGTGACGTTTCAGTAACTTCTGATAACACTACACACATCAACAAAACGAGTGATAGAAGGCCTTGTACACAAGTATCAAAATACAACAATAATAAAAATCGATAGTATCAAAGTTACCACAGTACAATACATACGACAGATTATTGCACCAAATGTAACCATTTCAAATTTTGTCGTGTTATTGTGATTTGAGTTGAACTCAGTGAAGCACTGGTGTTTCCTTTCTCTCAGGATTTGAATGAGACATTGACATGAAACTGAGCATTTGTGAGTGAAAGGTTTAAAATTGAGTCTTTTTCTAAACAATAAAAACTTGAATACAAACAGCCAAATCAGTTATTCTGGATCAAAATCATACTTGATCTATTTATGTTGCATGAAGCATGTTGTGAAATATTAAACCAATAATCCTGTCAGGTCATTTTACATCAGCATTTCATACAAAAAAAAAAAAAAAACTTCCCCAAAAGTCAGATTCAAGTTTCCTACAGGGAAAAAATGGAAATGTACCTTTAAAAAAAAACATTAATAAATATCAACATTAAAAAAACACATGACTTCACCTTGCCATTGTTCTAATAAAAACAGATTTGATAAGATTTACAATGTGATTTTTTTTCCTGTGCAATTTCAGAAGCAATTGAAATGTTAACACATAATTGTCATAATTGTGACCATTGTAAACAAATGAGACCATGAATGAGATTATTGGTAGTCTGTCTCATAGCAGTGCTAGTGGTTATAAATGCTCCATAAGCTTTTTTTCTTAAAGAGGATGAACATGCTAGAAAGTGAAAATCTAACAAGGCGGTTCACAGTATAACATCTCAGAGTAGAGGCCTTCTCAGTGATAGTCTCATTTGTTCATTACTCAATTGACTAAAATGAGCTTTAATATCTCGGAAGTACTTTTTCATCTGTGAGGAAGAATGCCAATTTTTGAGGTTTTACTTAAGTAAATGTCCGTCACACAAATATCAAATACAGTTTTTGTCAATACATTTTATAACTACAATGGGAATGCCGTATCAATCAATGCATTCAGTGACACATTCATGTTACAGATAAGCTGATATTTAGAATATCCATCCACTCATTTTCTTGGGATACATGTAACATTAAAGCGACATATAATAAATGATCTGTGCTTGAATTTCACTTATTAGCCATATTTGTATCCATGTTTTCTTCAGATAATGCAGCCAGTGACACAAAAGACACAGTCATTATTTGGGTGACAGATTTTCCCTTCAATGTGACATAACATTACATTATAAAGTGTCCCTTTTAAAGTAAAGCAAGCTATAGATGCTGTAGATGTATCATAAACCGTCACAATGGTACAAAACTGAGTTGGCAATGCCAGATTTTGTTATAGGAGTTGTGAATAAAAATAAATAAAAAAAACATAGAAAAAAACTCCCACAACTTTTGGTCAGATTTGATAATAACTACATAAGAGCTTTGATGATTGTTGTGAAATGACTGAAATGTGTCTGTAGCAACATGAATAAAAACCTGTCAGGTATTGAAAGTTGGAATTGAATGCTAGATTTTTAGTCTTAGAAAGTATTCTCTAATTTAAATTGAAGAATGTTTTATTGAAGAAAAGTTATAACTGAGTCACTTTGTGTAGAGAGAAAATTAAAGTTAAAGTTAGAGAAAATTTGTTATGCAGCCAAACTATTGGAAGAGTGGTGCAGTAACAGGCAACTTTTACATGGCAACCAGGCAACCAGGCAACCATTATCCATATAAGCAAATGTCTTAGCAGTTCAAAAGGGGGGGAAATTATTATATATTTATGCATATTTTAGTTTTCTATTTTGGTTTAAAAATTGGTTTATGTTATTTCTCGCAACGAATGCACATATGTGAAGGTGAATGGGAAGGTGAGCAAGAGTCACTACTCTCCTTTTACATGTCTTTGAAGTGCCTTTTTACCAAGGCACTTAACTCCCAACCACTTCACTGAATCTGCTCCAATTAAAAGCAGTTAATCAAAATAAGGAGTGTGATGCCTCAGTTTACAGATGTGACACATAAAGGAGCTACATATGCTTTTTTTTAAATCCCCAACAAAACCTACTTCCTTTCTGCTGCAAAGACAATGTAACCACTCTGGCATCTTATCCTTCATGTGTCCAATGACAGTAGCTAATATGACATTGAAACTGCAGTGTGATTAACATGCAGAAAAATGTGAGCAAAACAGATTGTACATCATATAGAAGGCAAATAACCCCATAAACTAAAACCAATTTCCTTTTTCTTTATTATTCAGTTTTTCATTTTGCCTGAACCAAGATATATTTTTTCTGTTGATGTCATTTAGGTTGATACAGTTTTTATATATCTATAAATCATCTTACAACAACCTGTTTTTCAGTCTCTTCTGGCTTGAATGGCAAAGTTGTTGCTATCAATCTTCCCAACAATGGTCTCCTTTGTTTATGGTCATTATACTGGTGTTTAAAACAAATGTTAGAATAATTTAATGGTGTTAAATGCTACATATAGCACACTAAAAATGGTACTTATCATGAACTAGCATTACAGTTATTAGTCAACCCCTTGCGCAATCAACATCTGGTATTATTTTTTTTCTTCCAGGAAAACAGATACGGTCATGTGTGGTGAAATCTTTCATATGCTATAGACCTCCAGCAGTAGCACTGTAAAACTAACAGTATTATATCAGGTGGCAGGCACACAGATGACACCAACACCAATATAGAAAATCTCCTCCTCTCAGACTCGCAGCAGACTAGAAAGGTTACAATCACCCATATCTGGCAGGAAACCTGTACACGTGTGTCTCTCATTCCAGCAATGGAGGGTGAGTAGAAACAGAGCAGAAACTTTACTCATTAGCGGTCTTCTCTTTGCAGGAGGGTTCACAGAGGATCTCTTTGTGTGGTAGCGGATAGGGAAAAGCCGCTCCACTGCAGGTGCTCCCGTAAGCCAGTTTGTTGAGGCGAGAGAGGCCCTTGATGCTACCGGGAGGTCGTCCGGGGCTAACCTTGTACCCCGCCGCTCTGGTTGTACCTAGCGGCCTTCCCGGGCTCGTCTTGAACCCGGCGGCTCTGGTTGTGCCGAGGGGTCGTCCCGTGCTGGTTCTGTATCCGGCTAGCTTGGTAGTTCCCAAGGGCCGTCCACGTCTGCCTGTCTTCCCGGCGCCTTTGTTCTTCTTCTTGGCATCATCTGCTGCTTGGTCAGTGCTTTTAATGCCTGGTATATCTCCAGGTGAGCGGGGATCACCAACGAGTACTTCCTGTCTTTGGCACACCATGGATTTGTGGCTTTGGGCGGGTAAAGCCATGGGAGCCAGCGTCATCTGGAGGGACGATGGAGGAAGAGGAGGGTAGAACTTGTTGGACTGTGAGGTGCACAGGTCAAAGTGGGAGGCGGGGTGGTGTCCGTCCTCTGCGAGGCACGACGGCCTGCTGTTCATGCAGAAGTCACTGCTGGTCACCTGGCGCATCATCTTCTGCTAGGAGTCGGAAATAAGTCGCAAGTGTATTATTATCACACACAGATACGGTAACAGAACAAATATCTCTTAGTAAAGTCTGAATACTGATAACATCAAATGAATATAATGGATATTGTTTCTTCCTTTTTAAAAGACCTGAAAACTAAATTACAGTACTGAAAAAAGAATAAGCAGAGAATCACTTCTTTGGCTCGGGGCTAGCCTAAATCCTGATCTAAAGAGAGCCTAGGGGATCCGTCAAGACCCCCACCAGACATGTTTTAGAACATACAAAAATAATATGTGTCTGATGTGTAGGTTAAAATAAGCTCCCACCACTGACAGATGTGTTTTGCCTATGGTTACTTTTCTTGGATGATTAACTGTGCAAAGTTTAACACTAGAAGGAATGTTTCCACACTGATCTGCTGAAGGAGGAAAGTTTATCTGTGCTCACTTTAAATCTGAGTTTCAGATGTGTACCTACAAACATGATTTGTGACATTACAACTAGTCCGGAGCCAATCTTTGTACACTATGCAACTTAAATGTTGAGACTTGAGGCCTCCAGTGCACACACACTAGAGACATCTTGTGTCCACTAGATGAACTTTTGAAATGAATAGTATTTGCATATTCAATATTTTTTCCAAATAGGGAGAAGTGATGGATGGAGGTAAATTTCTAAATAGGTAAGTTCTTTTGCAGAAAAGACATATTATACAAATTATGATTCACAGTAGAGTCTATGTCTTAAAATATGTCTGGAAAGTGCCTTAATGTTCTGAGCAGGACAAGAACAGACTCAACAGACTGATTAAAAGAGCCAGCTCAGTCTATGGCTGCCCCCTGGATCCCATAGAGGTGGTGGGAGAGAGGAGGGTTTTGGCCAAACTGTCCTCCATCATGGACAACACCTCTCACTCTCTGCATCAGACCGTGAGGAGGGCCTTCAGCCGCTCCTTCAGCGACAGACTCTTACACCACAAGTGTAAGAAGGAGCGCTTCTGCAGGTCCTTCATTCCAACTGCAGTCAGACTGTACAATGCTGCACTATAGTTGCACTTTAGGGATCTTTTTAATTTTATTGTTGTATATATATGTTATAATTGCACTTTATGGTCCTTTTTCTTAGTTTATAATTGTATTGTTGTATATATATATATATATTATAATTGCATTTTAGGGTCCTTTTATTTAGTTTTTAATTTTATTATATACACTTGTTTGCTTTTTCTATATAACTATGTTTTGAGCTGCTGTAGCAATGAATTTTCCCCACTGTGGGATCAATAAATGTTATCTTATCTTTAGCATCAAATTTCCTCTTTGTGTTTCTCTGGACAATGTTTGTCTATTGAGCTGCTGTGACAGAATAACAAAAAGTGGTAATTTGTTGCTAAAAGTACCGTAACCTTAAAAGACATCTGAATGGTTGAAGCTTCATGTGAGCATCAGAAAATCTTCTGAATACATTTTTGCACAGATGGAGGCTTGTGGATTTCATCCCTCCATCCCATCAGTTGAAATTGCATTATGAAGGGATCTCCTGATGGTCAATAGGACCAAGTGGAATGATTACAGCAAGAAAAACATGCCCCACCAGTCAAAAATATGTTTTTTCTTCCTGTACCTATAGAGTTGGATGTTTGAGCTTCACTCTGCAGAATGATTTATAAAGGTGAAGGCTGTTATCATATTAATCTTCTGAAAGTGGAAATATTATCTGCGCTAACTGCAAATCTGAGTCTCAGTGGTGGGCCTATGAGCATGTTTTGAGACACTGGGAAACAGTTCAGAAGCCAAACCTGGTCCAATATCCAACTAACACAAGAGTAGGTTGGAAACTTGAAGCCTCCGGTGCACATAAAGTTTTATGTCCCACTGGTAAACTTCTTTAATTAAATATATTTACATATTTATAGATTCAGGATTTTTTTAATAAGAGAGAGGGAGTTGATGCCATTTTGAGAATTTTAATAAGATGACTTTTCTTTATTCAAATTATTATTAAAAGTAGAGTATTTTATATGCATGTACAGCACTAGGCAAAGGTTTGGACACTTTCTCACTCAAGTGAACATAAAGGTGTGTCCAAACATTTGACTGGTACTATACAGCAGCCTTTTCATTAGGTACACCTGTGCAACCTAATGCAATCCAATAGAACAGCTCTGCCATTATATTTTCAATAATGTTTGCCACTGCTATACAGCCATGCACTAAGCACTTTGCTGCACTTTAAATACTTTTAGATTTATTAACTTTTTGCATGTTTTTATGTTGAAATGCATCACTTGAGTGCCACAACTAATTTCGTTGTGTTATTACGCAATGCCAATAAAGGCTTTCTGATTTCTGATTTTGCTGACATAAACAAAAAGGTGATCACAGGTTGCAGTGGGGGGGTCGGGGTGCATTGGATTGCATTATCTTGAAAAGAGTTCCTAATATTTTGCCCCCTTCATGTGTGTTAATGGAGTGGACAAAATATTACGAAAACTGATGATTAGAGGCTGGTGAGTGTATTTTATTTATAACATGTATCTTTAAACATGTCTAGAGGGGATCTTTAAAGAGCTTGAGTACAAACATTCCCCTTGCAGACATGGTGCTGAAATGCCACTGAGCAAGAAGCTGAATCCCCTCCAGCTGTTGACCCTGTCCTCTCTGTGGTGGAGGAGGAGGAGGCAGTGAACTTTCTCTTTCACAAACAAGTCAAACACAACATCCTTTTGATTACAAATATCTCTGACTGCTTACACACATCACTGCTCTTCAGTCTCACCATCACACGGCTCATAATAACCAAACATGAGGCTATTAATAGTTTTTAAAAAAAAGCAAAACAGACTGCTGCTTATGAGATTTCTGTCTTCTCCCTCCTGCAGAGGACAGACACACACACACACATACACACACACACACACACACAGGATGCTGGGAGGTGTGGACTTACTACACATACACTTCACTGTCAGTAGTAATATTCATTCACAAAAAAACAAAAAAAATATGCACATGGATTGCTCATCTTTAAGTCCAGACGACCAAACCTCCTGCTCTCAGAGTCACTTTGCCCCTATGTGTTCAACACCTACGGCTGAATTTAGCCTCATTTGGCCCGGATAACGGGATTTGAAGATAGCGGTGTAAAATCTTGGCTAAAAAAAAAATGCGGAAAATGAACGGAGATGTAAGATTTCTATGCTTGCATCGAGGCTAAATAAGGAATCTGAATACAACCTCCGGTCACCAACATCGGTACTAATGTTACTGTACCTCGATTGTTTGCAGATCTCGGAGCAGAAAGGGTTAAGGAGAAAAATGCTCTTTCATCCCTCAAAGCGTGAGTCTATCCATTTTCCCCAAAATATTTTCGCAACACAGGACATCGGCTGGTTGGACGGTTACCACATCGGTTTGTTTCGGTGTGAAGGTTGAAGAGACACCGAGCTGCTTCAAGTCTGATGGGGTTTTTTTTTATGTCCGAGCTCCAGAGGTTTGGATAAGAAACGCAGCCATTTTCCATTAAAAATTAATAAGACGGGAGCGCAGTCTGAGCATGCGCAGAACGCCAAAACCGTGGATGTGAAGAGAGGGTTTTCGCCTTCCCCTCTTGAACCACTTTCACATCCAAAACGCTGCTTTTTCTTAATACACATTCAGAAATAAAGCTTCAAAAACCTGCAGCGTGTTTTTTTTTTTTTATTCATTGTCCTGAAATAGTTTAATTATCCAGTTTTAATGCTCACCAGGCATGCGCTCCCCACTACTGATGAATAATATACAAACAAAAGGCTAATGAATAATTTAAACTGGTAAGACTTTAATGTATACCAGTTTTGTTCAAGCAAACAAATGGACAATTCAAGTTTATTTCCTTAGCAACCCCTTGCTTTATTGTAAGGAAAAGTAAAAACATCTTTCATCTGATGATTTCTTTTATAAAGCCTATTGTATGTTGCTTGTACATATAACAGGGTGAAATCTGACAAGAAAAATGATGTGAAACAAAATAGTCCTATATTTAAATACATACTGTAGTAGCTTAATGTTGAGGGAGGTCAAAACAACAGCAGACATTTGGGGATTTCTGGTTTTGTAGGTATAAAATCATTTGCAACTCAAGTAAAGCACATACGAAACTAAGGAAAAAAGAGAAAAAACGGATGCTAAACTTACGTAATTAAAGGGAACATTATTAAAAATATAGACTAAAATATTCTTTAACCAAATTGATGAAACTGTAGAGATGACGAGAGACGGTTGAGAGACTCCTCCGGAGATCCTTCGTTCCCCCTCTACAACACTTTGTATCGGCCTTTGCTCGTCGGCTGGTAGGAATTTTGCTGCAAAGAGAAAGTGAAAAAGAAAAGAAAATGAATGAGCGACATTTTTAGCAACCCGTTATATTTTATGTTGCTCTAATTTACTTTAGAAACATTACTAAAGTTTAAAAAAAAAAATCTATATTACAGATACTTACTAATCTGATGAGCTCCTCCTTGATTAGTCGTGTAATCTCTGTTTTGGCTTTTTGTACAGCCAGTTCATTTGCACCTTGAAAAGAAACTCAGCATTAATACACAATATTAAACACAGGAAGAGAATGCGAGTAGCATTTTTAAAGTGTAAAACTTCCTGAAAATTAACCCTGAAATTAATTTCCTGACACATACTTTCAATAGCCAGGTAGATCTTGCGTTCTCCCTCCTTTGGCTCTTTGCCTGGAGGGAAATATGTTCCTCTGATGGTGATGGCAGCTTCAGAGTATTCACCGATCCTCTGCAGAGCTTCTTTCGACGTCACCTTCCACCTGGCCGTCTGATAAAGAACAAAGGTTTGTTAGTTTGATACTTTCTTTCTCGGTTTGCGATTCTTTCCATCAAAATAGAAAACAGTTGGAAGATACAAGTATATTTTTTTCCAAGACATTAGAAGGTGAAAAACGAACACACACAGACACACACAGCACTGCTTTTCTACCTAAACACATTGAAAAAGATAAAAGCTTTAACTGAATAAACACAGATGACAGTGGAAAATGCCAGCCCTGCGCTGTGTGCTGCTGACCTGGGGGAAGTCGTTGATCTCCAGCTCCTCTTCATATCTTTTGACAGTCTCGGCCTGTTCAGCTGCCTGCCGCTCCTCCTCCAGCTTCTCCACAGGGGTGTAGTTCAGCTTGGCATTGATCTTCTCCGCCAGCTGCTCTGCGATGGTCTTGGCTGACACAGAGGGTGTCATGATAGTGCCGCCACGCAGGATAGCGTTGGTGGCCTGCTGCATCACATCCTGCACAAAAAGAGAAAGTGAGTTAGACTTCATTTGCTACATGTGAGGAAATAACACAACACATGAAACACATCACAAACTAATCAGAAAAAAACAATATACAATATAAGAAACATGAAATAAACAGGAAAAAATAACCTAAAGAAAAGAGGCATTAGGCGGAGATTTTAATAACTTTACATTACTTTTAATTAAGCTTATACTAAATTTGACCAACAACCTGATAGCAGTGACAAGTTAACATTTCCTTTTAAAACTGGCATTTGAAAATCTAAGGAGTTTTGGATATTAAGGACTTGCATTTGCAGTATTTAAGATAACACGTATATATAAAATTGGTTAAAATGAATGAGTAAATTAATTAAATTAAATGTTTTACATCAGTGGCTTATCTATTTGGTGTCAGGGTCTAAATGCTGACATCCAAACTGACAAAAGTTACTGACTGAAAGTAGGCTAATGTGACAATTTGAGATAAAATGTTCCTCAGTCTTTGCTTTGTCATTCCACACCCTGCAGTGAAAAAGTACCTGAGCTTCGGCACCCAGGTTTTTCTGAGCGTTGATCTTGAGAGCCAACCTCTTGGCCATCTCCAGTTTCTGGATGTTTCCAGCAGATGTGGGTCCGAGGCCTGGCATGCCTCCGGGAGCAGCTGCTGTGGCGGTTACTGCTCCCGCAGGACCAGTAGCCGCCCCAGGAGCAGACAGATCCTTCACCCTCTTCTTGGAGTTAAACATGCTTTCAATTTGCTCCTCAATCTGAAGAGAGGGGAAAGGTAGGGGAGATGATTGAGATGGGATGATGGCATGAATAATTAGTAATGATTATATAATTGTAAGAGGAAGGATGGCATACTTAAGTTTAATATTAATGGATACATTTATGCTCAGAAACAGATTAGTCCACATTTTGTTCCACTAACATGTTGCCGATCAAAAGACAATCATAAAAATAAAAAATATAACATCACTCACATCCAGGGCTCCGTCCTCATCATCAGAGTCCTGCAGGCCGAGAGCAGCTTTCTGCAGCTTCTTTCTCTCATTGGCCAGAGCGTGTTCTGTCTCGTCAAACTTAAAGCCTTTTCCTGAGAAGCCGCTGCTGCTCTTAATGGTCTTACCCTCCTGCAAGTATGAAAGCGAAAAGGAAAAAGAGAGAGAGAGGGGAAATATATATTTAATTGTCACATATGCATTCCTAGATTGGTCAACTTGGTAACTGCGACAAGGATTGAACCTATTTATCCTGGTTCATTTCAGGTATTGATAATATCATTCAGCATCACAATAAATTATTTCTGGGCAATGACATGCTTTAAAATTTCAGGAATTCAAACAGTTACCTGCTATTTCTAAGTGCCTCCTAATGCAGCTTTAAGATTGAATGCAGGCTTGATGCACAGATACTCTAAATGTTTCAGATCACTATCTCTCATCTTACCGCTTTCTGTTGGTCTCTGAAGGAACTCCAAAGCTGCTCCAGTTCGGGAGGAACAGGAGAGCCGGACAGCTCCAAGGCTTTGATGATATCGCCAGCATAGCGTACCTGATCATCTGTGATGAAAGTGTAGGCATAACCCTGAGAGAAGGAACAAGATATTAATGTTGTAAATGTCAAGATTTAAACTCTGATAAAAGAAAAGATTTATATGTGTAATTTTACAGGATTCCAGGAAGTGAACTAAAAACACACTCATCTTTAAATAACTGACCTTGTTTCCAGCTCTGCCTGTGCGTCCTGCCCTGTGGACATAGTCCTCATAGTGGTTTGGACAGTTGTAGTTGACCACCAGGATCAGCTGTTTGACGTCCAGGCCTCTGGCAGCCACTGAGGTCGCCACCATCAGACGACAAGCTCCGTTCTTGAAGTCGTTGATGATGCTGTCTCTGTCGTACTGGTCAATTCCTAAGAAGAGCACAGGAAAGGAATATCAAAGACCAAATACTAAACATGTCCATCATAGAATACAGTCAGCAGATACTCTTCAGAATGGGTTATTTTCCTTTATCGATATGCAGACTTAAAATTGACCAACATATTTCAATTTTTTCAAGTTCTGTAAAGTCAGTAATAAGAGCCTGTTTATATTTATTCCCCGTGTAAATATGAGCCAGTACCTCCATGCAGAGACATGCAGGGGTACGAAGCTTTCATCAGGTCTTTGAGAAGCGCGTCTGCATGCTCCTGTTTGTCCACAAAGATGATGACAGAGCCCTTTTCCTGGTAGTGGCCAAGGATCTCCAGAAGCTTCAGGAACTTCTTGTCCTCCTCAATCACTAACTACAGAAACAAATGAAAAGAAACGGGAACAGGGAGACTGATGTGAGACCACATTTCAACTGTATTACAAATATGAATCAGAAAAAAAGGACACTTAAAAAGACACATCAGCTCATGAGAGCAATGAGAAAGAGATGAAACATAGATGATTTACCACGTGTTGTTCCACATCAGAGCAGACCACACTACGGCCTCCCACCTGGACCTCTAGGGGCTTTGACAGGATCCTACGAGCCAGCGCCTCCATGGCTCTGGGGAAGGTGGCCGAGAACATCACTGTCTGACGGTCTGGACGCACATTGTCCACAATACGCATTACCTGGTAGAGGAACCAGACACCTGGAGGTTAGCAAATACAATTTCTCATCTGCATTATTGATCTTACTAATCCCAGGTTTCTCTGCTTTAACAGAAGGCATAAATACTAGGCTACAAGAAATTGGCACAGTAGTTAGACATTTGTGTCAGATTTAAATCTGGTAATGGTGATGTATCTGCATGCCACCTACCTGTGGCTCAAAGCCCATGTCAAACATCCTGTCAGCTTCATCCAGCACCACATACGTAACTCTGCGTAGGTTGGTGACACGACCTAAATACCAAGGAAGAGGAGCGAGAGTAAAACAATTAACTTTAAGAAATGTCTGTCTTCACACGCATCCTGCCTTCTTCAAAACATAAGAAACTAATCTTTCAAACTCAGAACACCGTTTCCATCTCGAGACTATCGGACATTACTTGAGAGTAAAACAAGGCATCCTAACTTCAGCACATTCCTCTAATCTAGTTTCAAGTGGCCAAGTTTTTATTTATTTGCATTTTAAAATGATGTTCATTTTTTTAGTTGTCTCTGTTCTTGCGTACCATCTCATGGGCATGAGGGACCTGTAAAAGTCAGAAAACAGCCTCAAGATACAATACAAGAGATGGAGCCCCATCAAGCATTATCTGACCAAGCGCCTTTTCACCTACAAGGGAAACATATTACAGATTACCTCGCATGTGTGGAAACAATAAAACCCCTTCAATTATAATAACTGGTTAGAAAAGATTTACATAATGCACAATAAAACTGTCAGCAAATATAACTACTTACTATTCTAAAAACATTTCCAGGATTTATTCACATTTTTATGCAAATGATTGGTGCTGTACAGGGCTCTACAATGATATTTATTCTCAGAAGCAACATGAGCTCCTAATTAAAAATAATTAGGGAGACCAGCGATGCGTGATCTGTGAAAACAACAGGAAAATCTCTCTCTGAGCTTTGAATCTCAAGATGCACATGTGTGCCTTTTATCTCTTTAATGCAGTTTTGAATTTATTCAGGAGAGTATATGCTTGTTAAACAGCAACACTGTAGAACCCTGGTTGACCATTCTGGCTACTCTTATTTAATATAATAAGTTACAGGAGCTGACCAACCAACATTCATGTGGCAGTATAGTCATGAAATATTTTGATCATCTGTGGCTTGTAGACTGAAGAACTGCGGAGGCAGCACCAGGTCCACCTACCTGTACTTGCCCTGATCTTCAGGAAACACATCACTGTCTTGTAGATATGACTGATCCCAAAGGTGGTCAGATAATGTCAACAGTTTAGTAAGTGGTACTGACTTAGTTCATCATGTATTTTATCACACTAGAACATTTATTCCATGCAAGGTAATTTACACAAGACTCTCAAGGCATCAAAAAAAGCTAATCTGCATCCACTTATTATCAGAGTAAAAAAGTGTCTAAAACTCACCACTGTTGGCACCCAACATGTCAATCATTCTTCCAGGTGTGCACACGATGATCTCAGCTCCTCGCTTCAGCTCAGCAATCTGGACAAATAACAACCAATGACATTAATGCAATGTTCAAAGTTTGAATATGACAGATGACCAAAAGTAGCAGTCTGTCCTTATTTACTTATCTGGGACTGCAACTAAATCATTTTCATGGTTGATTCATCAAGTTGTGATTTTCTAAATGAATGGATTCATTGTTCCATATTAAAAACATAAAAAATTATCAGGAACAGTCAAACCTTCTGACAAACATTTGCTGACTAATATGATGATGTTTGGGGACTTTTCAGTGTTACTAAGTGGTTGCTAGGGCATTCACATCAGTATGTAGCTTCACAACTGAGGTTTACACTGAATAATCAGACCATTACAAGCCAATTAAAGCCCACTGGAAATACAATTAGACAGGCATCATTACTGTGAGTATGTTTACCTGTTCACTGATACCTGTGCCTCCATAGACACACACCACCCTGAGTCCCAGCGGTTTAGAGAATTTCTTGCACTCCTTGGTGATCTGCAGAGCCAACTCTCTGGTCGGAGTCATGATAACAGCTGTGTGAAAAGGAGCAAAACAGAATGAGAGAATATGTTTGTGTCTTTTACCATTTTGATGGTTAGGGTTTTGAAAGGAACGGGGGTAGGACGTCACAAATCCATGTCCCACAATTTAAGCCACATCAGTTATTCCAATTTTACTTAATATAATCAAAAGAAAATGGACCATATTTCATGAAATATTCAAGTGAAAAAGAAAGTATTAAATAATCTGTTCCTTACAGATGGGTCCCTCAGACTCTTCCAGGGGCCTCTGGTCCATGATGTGTCGGAACATGGGCAGCAGGAAAGCTATGGTTTTCCCGCTGCCGGTCTTAGCAATGCCAATGAGGTCTCGGCCTGCCATGACAGAAGGGATGGCCTGGGCCTGAATGGGGGTGGGCTTGTCGTAGCTGTACCTGAATACATTTAGGAGAAAACAGTATGAGTGCTTGACATAATTATAAAGAATCTATAAATGTCATTTAATGATCTGAAACACAGAGGATTTTTTTTTTCAGCTAGATCTTAAGAAATTCTCCTCTGTGTGTTTTAACAGCTATTTCACAGTATTGCTGCATTACCAGCAGTTTCATGTCCAGCTAAATGAATCTATGTACTTCACGCAACAAACAGGAAGCTGTTCTCTGCACATGAATCTAAAATCAGCCATTTACCCATTTACACATAAGCTGACTGCAGAATTTCTGAATTTTCAATTGGCCAGATAATTACTATACTGCAAAAAAGAAGTTGCCTAGTTCATCACATTATTGTCTCCCTCAGGCAGACTCACTTCTTCAGGGCATTGAGAATCTTCATAGACACCCCACACTGCACCCAGGTCTTGATGGGTTTGGGAGAGCCCTTCCCTTTAACAGTAATGCCCTCCATTTCCAACCGGTAAGCATTCACATCTGAATTGATTAAAAAGTCACATAAAAAGATGTTAGACAGGTAGCAAGGGTGCTAAAAAGTAATTAAACTTTACCAAGAAATATACATGCACATACAGTATTTGCCATTTTAATGCTGGAAACAAGTGGAATTTTATATTTCTGGCTGATTGTCATGGTATAATTAACATAACCATCTATTACAAATATTCTGTTTACGGACCTTCTGGAGTCATCCTGGCGAGCTCAGGCACCTCCACGTAGAAGTTTTTTCGGAATTGCTCGTACTGGATCTTCCCGTGGTCAACAGGCTCCAGGATCTTCCTTTGTTTGGTTTGGAAGCCTGTCAGAGCTGTCTGCAGATCCACCTCCTCCTCCTCTGATGAGTACTGTCACACAGAGCAGTCAGATTTAAGTTAGTTCGCAGTTTTATCCTTCAGGAGACACCTCATGAAATCGTCAGGCAGTTTGATGGACACACAATTTAGGAAAGAGGAGCACTTTTTGCTAAAGAAAGAAACACCATCATCAGTATTGAATAAATGCTGGTGAATGTGTGACTTCCTTCACAAGTAAAATAGTGATGAGGAAGAAAACTCACCTCCATTGCATCCTGGTCATTCTCCATCAGCTCACCCTTCTTCTTGTGAGTGTGAGGTCCTTTCTTTGTTTTGACAACTGTCACAACTTTGGTGACTGTCATTGCTCCCTTCTGTTGAAAATTGGGGGAAAATAAATAAATAAATATTACTGGGCACAACAGAAGAGGAAAAGATCCACAGAAATGACATCAAGTGCAACACTAACTGACATAAACTGATGTTGACAACCAATGTTGGACAATAAAAATGACATAAAACCACATATGGGGCTGTCCGTTGATTTGCAAACTAAATGAGCAAGTTTTTAGAGCTAATGCTAATGGTTAATTGACAGTGTGGCCGACAACGCAAAAACAATCTTACATATGGCAATATATAGTAATTCAAGAGGATGGGAGGTGATTGTCAATGCTTTACTTCTCACTCGCATCAATCTGATAGAGATCAATTATTACATATTTTATACATTTAAACCCCCTTTAATGATTACCGGCTAGTTATGGCAGAGGGTGAAATTGTCTTTTAACGCAGATCCAAAATAATGTTCCATAACTCTGACAGTATTAAACATCAGATGTAGGGCTGCAGCTGTCGATTATTTTTAAAAATCGATTATTCTATCAATTATTTCATTGATTAATCGCGTAATCCAATAACATTTTTTGCCTTACTAAAAAATCTAAACTAAACCCACTTATTGCATTTAACTTCAGTACCTTCTAAAACAAATAAATGAAAATAATAATAATACAGTAAAGTCAAATGACTTTGAAAGAAGACATATTTAAGATTTATAACTTAGACAAAGGCTATTAGGTCTGAATATTCAATTGTTTTAATCAAAACTAAACCCATTTATTGCATTTAACTTCAGTGCCATCTGAAACAAATACATGAACTTACTTACTTTTAGTGTGACTGATTTTAATTTTTGCATCATTAGGCTACCATACAAATTAAGTGCACTAGATTCCCCCGCTCCTCCTACCTCAGGCTTTCAGTGTAGAGACCTGAGATTAACATCTCCCTGCTCCTCTCCTCATCTCCTACTGCTGACTGGCTGACTGAGATCTTCTCAGCAAGTAGAAACTGATAGTTCACTAACTAGAACAACAAGCTTAATGATCCACAAGGTGACGTTAGAAAAATAAGACATGACGGGCAAAAAGAAAACCGATCGGTTTGAGTGTGTGTGGGTGTGTGTGTGTGTGTGTGTGTATGGGTGTCGCCTCCGACTAGATGCCGCACACACTTTGTAGTTTTCACGCTCTAGTAAACTGCTCTGCGACATAGCGAGTGACACGATGTGCGTCAGTAATAACCATCCGTGTGAAACACAAGCAGAGCACGTCATACAAACAAGTGAAATTAATTAAACAAAGCTTTGATTCATGAAAAACTGCCTGGATGATTTTTTGTAATCAAATTATTTGAATAATTTGAGTAATCGTTTCAGCTCTAATCAGATGATTTGGCTCTAGTCTCAAGTGATGCAGATCTCCTTCGTCCTCACCTTATCATTTCCTTTCATGGCTCCCATGTTGAACTTCTTCACCTCCTGTTTGACCTCCTCCATGTAGGCGTCCAGAGGATCTACATCATCCTCCTCAGTCTGCTGCTCCATAGGAGTTTCCTGCTCTTTCTCACCTTCCTCTCTCTTCTCCTCCTTAATATCCTTCTCTTTCTTCTCTCCCTTCCCTTCCCCATCTTCATCATCGTCTGCCTCCATTGGAGCTGACCCCTCCTCATCATCATCTGCAAGGAAGAATTAATTGTAAGTAACCCAATGTTGCATGCAAGTTAACACTGATATGGCAGGTCAAGTGATTGTTTATCTGATTAAAGTGTATTAATTATATATTAATATAAATATATATTATTATATTGTCATATAAATACTACTCAAGCACAAACTCAACTCAAACCCAAGACCTTCCACACAACATTATTTCTAAATTCACCAAATAAAACTTCACTTGGGCTTCCTTGCTTCACTTACAGTACATTACACGTTTGTCTGTAGCTATAAGCTGAGCACATGTAAATGAAATTGTTGCTGAATGGGTTTACAAT
The DNA here is from genome assembly GCF_027409825.1 of Scomber japonicus. Classification (NCBI taxonomy): domain Eukaryota; kingdom Metazoa; phylum Chordata; class Actinopteri; order Scombriformes; family Scombridae; genus Scomber; species Scomber japonicus. Next base: position 11,457,546 of record NC_070590.1, on the reverse strand, counting down.
TAGTTCCTCACCATCATCATCCTCCAGGCTCCACTTCTTGCCCTGCTTCATCTCCTCCAGTTCTTTCTTGATCTCTCCGATGTTTTCAATGGCCTTCTTCCTTTGTTCCTCCCTCCACTTTTCCACCCGCTCCTTCCTCTTCCTCATCTCCTCCTCTAGCTTGTTCTGGTCAAAGTCTTGCTGAATTGACACAAAAGGAAAGACCAAAAGTCAGCCACGTTTTTTCAAAGATTAATATTATGTATATAATAATCTTATTTACTCCAGGTCTGTCACATTTTACATCTGCTGTGCGACCATTAAGAGTTAGAGTTAAGCATAACCTGAAAACATTCAACTTACATCCTCCACCTTCTCATCTTCCTTCTCCTCTTTAGTCTTTTTTTTATCAGATACAGGATCAACACTGTCTTTCTCCTTGCTTACTGACCTGTAGGGAATAAAAACATTTTTAAAAAACAATGAGAAAAAACACATCATGTTGAAATTTTCCCAGTGAGTCATTGAAAGGTATTGTGAACACTGATGTAATCAGTGTGCTTAACACAACATTTGTCAGATCAACCAGGAGGGGAAGCCTCACTTTGCTCTCCTGCTCTTGCTGGGGCTGCCAGATCGAGACCTCCGGGCTCGGCTCCTGCTGCCCGACCTCCTCCTTTCTCTGCTTCTGGTCCTCCTCCTCTCTCTGCTCCTGGAGCGCCTGGACCAAAAAAAAGCATTACATGAAATTACAATCACACGAGAGAGTTAACATAGTTCATTTGCAGTTCTCAGGCTTTCTACACTTGGAAAATCTTGACTCGTGAATTTCTAGAGCAGGTGTTAACAAACTTTACATGTCTTTGTGTCAGTGTCTTTGCTGGACTGACAAGTTCTTTCAGTGCACAGTTGCTCATGCCCCTAGTCAAGAGTCAAAAGATGACCGAAGGTTACACAGAGATCATATGTGTTGAGGAAACTATAGGGTGGCAACAAGTGGTGCCAAATTCTGCTGATAGTCTGTAAAGAACTTAATTGTTTGGCTTCCCAGTATATTACTGCCCTACTGACTGACTACTTTATGCTGATGTTAGGCACCTTGAAATGCCAATCTGTATGAAAAGGTGCGATACAAAAAATTAAACTTGACTTGAGTCTTATAATAAGAGTGAAAACAAATGCACAGAACTCCACTTGCTGCTTGATTTACCTAAAAATGCCAATTCCTTTTAGATAGATAGATGTTTTATTGTCATTTCTATACAACGAAACTTTCCTTGAGGGCAGTCTTTATCACAACGGGATAAAAAAGAAAAGAAGTAACCATAAATAAAAGGAATATCAAGGATTGTGCAGTGTAAGGTGCAAGTCCAGTAAGGTGCCAGAGTCCTAACAGCACTCATACACCACACACAGTAATACACCCCTTTAAGTTACCTGGCTCTCTTTCTGTCTCTGGACCGTGACCGGCGCCGTTCCCTGCTCCGGGACCTCTCCCTCCTGCTCCGGTCCCGGTCGTCTTTCTTGGAGCGTTTGTCCGGAGAGCGACTCTTTGATCGGCTCCCTGACCGTCCCCGAGAGGCGGAACGCTTCCTGTAGTGTCTAAAAGGAGCAAAGACCAGAATAATCATGTAGCTGACAAACGGTAGATGAAAATACTACATTGTTTTATATAAAATGAGCAACATTTAAAAAGCTTTGTGCGGTAAAGTGTTCGCATTCACACCTGGACGTGTTAGCTACGATGCTAATGTTAGCGAAATTAACAAGTAAGATATATACGAAAGGTTGAAACAGCAAATTAAACCCAAACATTTGACTTACCTCGACTCGCGGCCCATTGATATCCCACGAAGTTTCACGTAGTAAAGAAAGCCAAATTAGTTCACAATTAAACACGACACTAGTTGAGCTAGTGTGGATATTTCATGGACGGTTGTTTGGGTCTTTGAACCTGTACGTAAGAAAAGTGCGACACGTTTTTCAAAAATGTTGCTACGTCAATTGCGTAGCGCGCCGCCCAGTGGTGGGAGGTCAGACCATAGACATCATATACATATATACCACAAACCTTGTTTATTACCATTTACAGTACTGAACTTATAGTGTTATTTTATCTTATACGTAACACATATCTTTTTTTATATATATAATAACACTACTACTACTACTACTACTACTATTTTATGCAGTTCTAAGGAACTTAATGTACAGATTCATGGTTCGGTTAACTGAATCAAAAAATGAAGTTATGATGGCATTAGCCCAGCCTACACAAAATGACACAAAATACTTTTATTGTTTTAACTCAGTATGTATTTATACTGTCTTGTTATTGTATTGTCTTGTGTTTTATTTTATTTTGTTTTGTTTCCAGTTGATGTGGACCTGTGGAGGCATCCATAAATAAAGTATTATTGTTGTTGTTGTTGTTGTTGTTATTATTATGATTATGATTATGATTACTACTACTAATAATAATAATAATAATAATAACTTTATATGATAGGCCTATAGCACCTTTCACAGAAATACAATTCACAAAGTGCTTCACAGAATACAAAAAAGACCATAAAAACATGCAAACAAGAAAAAGGCAATAAAAACATACAATCAATGAGGAAGATGCAAGAAAAACTAAATCAAAACATAAAAGACCTAAAATATAAAAGCAAAAATGCAGGCAAACAGAGGACATACAACAGAAACAAGCACTTAAACAATTTAAGGTCTTTTTTTGCTTTTTACAAACCTCTACAGAGGCTGCAGATCGTAACCCTGCAGGTAAAGAGCTCCATGGTGTTGAAGCCACTACTTGAAAGGCCTGATCACCTTTTGTATTCAGGCGGTAGGGAGACACAATCAGTAGGCCCTGGTCAGCAGACCTCAATGACCTACTGGGTATATACAACTGGAAAAGGTCATATAAGTACTCTGGTGCCTGATACTGCAGGGCTCTGTAAGTGATTACAAGAACCTTAAAATAAATTCAAATAACAAATAAACATGAAGAATATAGAATTAGCGTAATGTGTGACCTCTGGCTGGACCTGATGAATAGCCAAGCAGTAGCATTCTGGACCAATTGTAGGCAGTTCAGAGATGACTGGCTGAGACAGGTAGAGAGGACATTGCAATAGTTCAGCCGGGACGACACAAAGGTGTGGATGATCATCTCCAGCTCACCTTTTATTGTAGACTATTCAACAATAAAGGTGTTTTGCTCCATCTTGACATCAAAATGCTGCTTATATGTACACACCAATGAATCAGTTTTAATATTCAAATAATATATATATATATATATATATATATATATATATATTATAGTAGTATGATAAATATAACATGGTTTATTTTTATTATGGTATTGCTACTTAAGTACAATAGGTGAGTACTTCTACTACCAATGCATAATAGTTACATTTAGTAGGCATGGGGACTCATACATAAGAAGTACAAGAGGTTGTTTTTTTAACTTTAGAGCTAAAATAAATACACCTGATCTTATGTCTTTCATTCTGGCATTGCTATTATTAGGCCAAAGCTACATATTTGCTAACATTTAACCCTCCTGTTGTCCTCAGGTGAAGGAAGGAGGAAGGAAGGAAGGAAAGGAGTAAGGAGGAAAAGAGGAAGGAAGGAAGGAAGGACGGAAGGAAGGAAGAAAGGAAGAAAGGAAAGGAGTAAGGACGAAAAGAGGAAGGAATTTAGGAGAGAAGGGAGGAAGGAAAGGAGAAAGGGAAGGAAGGAAGGAAGGAAGGATGGATGGAAGGAGGAGGGAGCAAAGAAAGAGGGGAGGAGGGGAAGAAGGAAGGAAAAATTAAAGAAAGAGGGAAGAAGGAAGGAAAGAAGGAACGGTCAAAAGAGATGGGGTCAATTTGACCCGGGAGGACGACACAAGGGTTAATAATATCTCATTTTTATCACGTTAGTTAAACCTCAATTCAAAAACTGTTAATCTTACAAATATTTCTTAGGGTAGGTAAATAACACCTCTACAGAGACAACAGATGAAAAAAAAGCCTTTTGACTTATTCTAGTGCTTTTGCAATGTTTGTGAATGTGCATTGTTCCTGTTAAATAATCCAATAATAAATAAATAAATACTGTACATAAGGACGGTGAGAATCAAAACACAGTGTATCACACAAGTAGTATTTATTTGGTATGAATTATTCATTCCTGTGTATGTTTTTAAGCAGACTCTTTACATCATGTCAACACTAAATTTGTTACCTAAGTTCAACTACATCAGAACCATTAAAAACAGTTATTCTGTAAACATTATTGAAAAAAAAAAAACAATCAAGTAATTCAGACAAGTCTTAGGATAAATCACACCAATCCATTTACATGAGAAAAAATATTCACATTAATAAATTAATTTGGATGAAATTAAAACAGAGGAGTGAGAAAATAACAGCACAGAAATAGATTATATATATATATACGTGTATATATGAAGTATGTATGAGGCTTGAACAAAGCAAAGCGGGACATGTCACCAGAATTACCCAAAACAAATAAGACCCACTGCCCCACACTGAACTGCAGTGACAGCGCCTTCCAGTGAAACCCAAAACATCCCCGTCAATCACATATTACATGTACATATCTGAATGAAGTTTACTGCATTTACAAGCTCATAGCCGTGCAAAATATACACTCCACATTCAAGGACGAAATGCTTCTTCTGAGTTCACAACTTAAACAAAAGGAGGAAAAGTTGTTTGTGATGTATGTGGACCCTTTCTGAACACTTGATGACAGATCACGACAGAAAACATAACTTTAAGCATTGCCTATGAAGAAACCTGTCACAACACAAACACATGTGATTCATATCCACCTATTAAAAGGAGAGTTTTTTTTAAAGACATCAATCAGAGCCAGCAGGAACTGACTGACTTCTGTTGCGCTATTGAAAAAGTTCCTTTTTTCAGATGATGCACTACAAATCTACAAAAAATGTTCTTAAATTCTCAAACTATCTTTTTATTCCTAAACTAACCATAAGGCTGGAGGGCCATGTGTGTAACTGTTCCTTAGGTTTTGTAACCTCAAATTAACGAGCATTGAGTTTGATGTGATTGAAGAAAGTTTATCATTTATCCTCAATCCATGTGTGGTTTCACTCTCTTTAGCCTTCTGTGTCTGCTATTTCAAGATATTAAGAATACAATCAATGTTGTTGATCTCAGTTTTATTTATGTATTCAGTTGCCAGCACTTTCCGATGGACCTAAATTGATCTCACAGCTGTGTCTTCTAAACTTAGATCAATATAAGCGTGTTAAATAAATGCTGACTGTCAGGCTGTCTCTGCATTTCCTTCATGAATTTCTTGTTCTGGACAGGAAGCCTTAAAAAGGTGTTGGAGGTCCTTATTCAGCTGTGGATTATAGCAGAGGAAAGGGCTATACATGACATATTTAACCACAGACTTCACAAACAAGAGGAAATACTTCATAATTTAAAAAGGCAGAATCCTGAGAGTAAAGCCAGAAATCCAATTTTTAGTGTCTTGAAACTGATCTCTTAATACAGTTTGTTCAAATGGCCCTAATCCTCTTCTGTAAAGAATCCTTTGTCTTTACAAGAAACCTGCTCTTGGATCTCCATGCTGGCACCCAGTGGTTAGATAGCTGCCATTTATGACACAATTGCAAAGCTTCAATGCAGCCTACAGCTCGGGGGGGGCAGACGTAGCAAATCAGCAGAGGCAGTGATAATGTATGAGGGAAAGGGAACCACCTGCTACTGTCAGTTCTGATAATCCTCAATCTTAAGCCTTCAAGCTTAATTTGATCATCAGCTGTCAATCATAACGGATCAAGAACCTCAATAAACCTCTTCACTCCAAGGTTGTGATCACTTACTTTACACCTCAGTCAATTCATGAGCTGTATTATTGACTGAAATCATAAACTGGCAAAGTTTAGATGCAGGATTTGAATGTCATGAACTGAAAATGCAATGACCCCCAATTCTGCCTGCCTGATGTCCTGCAGGACTGACTAAAATGACAAAAAGGCATTCATAGTGTTGTTTAATAGTTAGGAGATAGACTACCTCCAAATTTCTTCAGCAGTTTTTAATTTTACCGTCAGATTTGGTTTCACAGCAGAACCCCCGCAAAAGAGACACACTAGCTGAGAATATGACACCCTGCCCAGCTTATGCGCTCTATTTGGAGACCGTTAATATAAAGAAACGCTCGAGGCTGAGAGATAATAGTTGTGAGGTTGTGGTGAAATCTTAACACACAATATGAACAGTGTGTGACATCTGTTTTTTTTTAGAAAAGTCTGTTGTTTAAAGCAAGACATTCTTCCTCCTACAAATAAAAAGTTGGTCAGTTTAATACACTCAGCAGTTTTATAGCTGTAGTCATACTTGGTCTGGAGTGACCACTAGCTTATGGCAGCTAATGCTAGCAAACTTTAGATAGATATTTTCTATACAGCAGGTTTTAGTGAGTAAGTTTGCTGACTTTATGACTCTTCTCTCCCTGTTGCACTGTTTTCACATTTACCATTATCCCACAATTGCCATAGAGTTAAGTTTTGGACTTGGATGCTGTAAAACACAACTTTTATCTTTTAGAGTTCTGCAATAGTTAATATCAGAATGGAGATGTGCACAAGCAACATCTCATTTGCCATATCGTAATATGCATCAATACTGGTATTTCTTTTATCAATAACATGAAACTGAAAGTTCAGAAACAGTGCCAAGCCCTAGAGGAGTTCCAGTGTTTCCAGATTATAAATCAGACTGAATCTGTGTCTGCTCACTATAACGTCAAATCTGTGCTAGACCTGACAAAAGAAAACATATCTCTCAGCACGAAAAATGCCAATGTACATTCTTCACACACAACAAATACCGTTTCTCTGCTTCTGCCCAGAGTAAAAGTAACATGGAGATCCGTAACCAACACTGGACTCTCTGGTCACATGAAGCTTTCGTAGAATCCTGAAGCACTGAAATAATGAGCACAAGTCCTGCTAACGCGTGAACCAGATCATGAAGGCAGCAAGGACTCATTTCCAGACCATCATAAACAAACCCACGCCAGCTGACGTTGATGAACATGCCTTGTTGTGTTGGGACGCAGAGGGAGGGGACAACAAGGATAAGTATGGGGTTGCTTAGGTCCTGCTGGTCTATCAGGGAGTCTCTGAACCAATGAGCTGCAGGATCTCATGAGAGATTATGAAGGTGAAGAAGTAAATGCAGAGGTCGGCGAACACGTCGCCCATCCTCCTGTAGGTTTCCATGGAGCGGTTTATGACCTCAGCAGGGATGCCGGAGAGCAACAGGGCGGCAGTGAGCACAGTGGTCTTGGTCTTCTTCTCTACCTGGAAGAACAGGAATACATGCAAAAGTCTTTAATCGCATAGCTAAAAATAACATGTGACCCCTTTATGGAAAAAGGAGTAAATTAAACAAACCACAATTACATCTATACCTTCATTAACATCACTCAAAATCATATCAATCAATCATTTTAAATCCTCCAGACTGACACCCACAAAGTGGCTTCTGACATTAATGGTTACAATATTTCTTCTTGAAAATTGTGTCTCAATTATTCTGAAACTGTCTGTATATTATTTATATTTTGTACATACATTATGTGCTACAACTTTCATCTATAACAACAGAAAATAAATGGTAAAACATATGTAGAGCAAACTCACCTTTGGAAAGTATTTGGACAACCCCATATAGGCCAGTTCAAGAGTCAGAAATGGAGCAAATATTGACTAGAAAGAAAGAATATGAGGGTCACATAATGTCTCCAGTAGTAAGATGCATTATTATGGAGACCACAAAATAAATAACATAAAAAGTAATATGTAAAACCTCTCTAATGATCATACACTGTTGGTTAGTTGTTAACATGTAACATGACCCAGGTGTGAATCTCACAGAAACATGGCGTCTTACCAGATACTTGCAGACAAAAACCCTGACGAAGATAGCGAGGAGGATGCTGCCGATGAGCCTGAACACTCTGAACGCATCAAACTCCTCTGAGTCAGACTCTCCATCCTGGGCTGGCTTCTCATTGGCCAGCTGACCTCGCAGTTTCATGGCGTCGTCAAAACGGGACAGGTACTTCTGGATGCCTCGGCGCGGGGAGCCGCTGAGGTCATCTGACACCCGCTCCCCCCTCGGTCTTTGTCGGACCCCTCCGATGTCATCTTCCAGAGTAAGGCCCAGCGGCTCGCTGCAGTCTGGCAGTGGTGAGCCCCTCCTCTCTGGGGTGGCACTGCGAGAGCGGCTGCCAAACCCTGAAGCCTCCGACAGGAAGGGAGATGGTCTCGGGGAAGATGAGGATGACGACCACGGCTCTGACCTGTCGAGATCAAGGTGGAAGCGGGGTTCTGTCGGACGCCGGGACGCTCCTGCTGAGGATATGAGACAAAATCAGTGACATCACATTTAACTAGTGCTGAAACATTTAGTCGACTGAGTAATTAAGATACTAAAATGACAAAGGTGATCTGTTCCTCTAATGTAACAACATGCTGCTTTTCTGTTTTAGGGGGTCGTGAGATGATTAATCAGAGAGGAAAGAAGAAAAAACAAAGTTCAGTTTGGCCTTTTATCTAATCTTTGATTTTTGGTGAAATATTGGATAATTTGAACATTTATTGAAATGAAACCATGTGAGACGTTTAGAGGGAAAAATCACTATTTGGTAGAGCTGTTAACAACTCATAGACATCTGACATTTGAGCCTGACTACACACTGCTTTTTGTAAGACGTCAAAAGACAAATAGGTTGGAAACCACTGGTTACTTCTTTAACAATGTGCTTGTTATATTATCCATTGTGTCAAATCTTCATCTGAATGGTGACTAAAGGTGCCAAATAAATGATGTGGAGTAGAAAGTAAAATATTTCATTCTGAAATGGAGAGGAGTGTAATCTAGTAAAGGTACCTCAAAATTGTACTTAGGTAGTGTATTTCAGTAAATGTATTTAATTACTTTCCATCACTGCATTTAGGGCCAGGTGGTTGTTATTTCTATAAATCCCTTTGTGTGAATATGAATGGTGATAGTAACATTATAGAACAATGGCAATGTGCTGACTGTCGACCAAAACAGCAGCAGTAAGACGAAGCAGGCGGTATTCAGACAGTTTTAAGCAGCATACCGTTGTTTTCAGCCTCGCTTTTGGTGAAGCCCACGATCCTGTGCATCCTGTCCTCTGAGTTCATCAGCAGCTTTCTCCTCCGGATCTCTGCTCTCCTCTGCGCCGCCGACAGCGAGCCCGTCTTCTCCTCGCTGCTGGCCTCCACAGACTCCATGTTGAAATAAATGAGCGTTAACCACAATGTATAGGTAGATACACGGCACACACAGTACACTAGTGTTACACGGCGGCGGTAAACATGACGGAGTGAGACCCGAACAGAGGGACGCACGGCGATGATGTCACCGCAGGGAAAGAAAGGACGCACAGCGATGATGTCAGCTGTAAGCATGACAAAGAGGTTTTGTTGTGTGTTTATGCCCTCAGTGTTGACTTACAGGAAAAACACACGCCTTAAAAAGGTTAAATCCACAATGTAATTTACAATTAGGCCTACTACTTGACTACAATTACTGACCGACTTTTTTCCCCTTGCTATTTTCCCTAAAACATATTTTATACAGCTTTAATTATTTTGTGAGCCTGTCTGGTAGAGATGGGATAAACAATCATGCTACAGGTTGAAATGGTTTCATTTTAACAGATTGAATGTACTTTGGATAGTTCTGTCATGTTTTCCTCAGGGTTCATTAACTCATCTCAGGCTCCTCTCTGTAGAAATGTGTGATTGTTTATTCTGAACCATTATTATTACACACTTTAGTAGACCACTCTACTATGTATAAATATTTCTTGTTGCAATTTAAGTTATCCAGTGATATGAGTAATTTAGCAGGGGGTTTGAACACTTGAATGCAAGGCATTGTATGTCAAATTCTCATTAGGAGCCCCCCTTAAGGACTGATCCTATCATCTATGAAACAGGATGCTAAGACATTAATTTGTACTTTTATTACTAGTAGGCTAGATTATTGCAATGCACTTTTTACTGGTCTCTCACAAAACTTACAATTTGTACAGAACTCTGCAGCAAGACTTTTAAGCAAGACTAAAAAAGGACAGACCACATCACTCCTATTTAAGATGACCTGCACTGGCTTCCTGTTTCTTTTAGAATTAATTTAAATGTCCTTTTAATGGTCTACAAAGCTTTGAATGGTATAGCACCTTTATACATTACTGAACTTTTAATACCATATCAGCCACAGAAAGCTCAGAGATCCTCCACAGCTGATCGTTTGGTCGTGCCCAAAGCAATTCACAACCAATGTGGGGAAGTGGCCTTTATGGTTTAGGTACCAAAACTGTAGACCCCCCTACCCCTATACATCAAACAGGCGATGTCTGTGGACATTTTTTTAATAGCGCTCATAACAAAACATACCTTTACTGCAAAGCTTTTAGTTTATTTGTGTTTAATCTTGTATTTTATACCGGTTTTTATTTAGTTTCCCTTTTTAAATGTATTTGAACTTTTGTCCCTTTTTACCTGTTCCAATGTTTTTAGTTTTTATTTTATTTTATTTTTAACCTATGTTGTTTATTTTCACTTGCTCTACTTGTTTGCCCTTGTTTTTTTTATTGTTTTAAATGTAACACACTTTGAGCAGGATTTTATGTATGAAAGGTGCTATATAAATAAAGTTATCATCATTATTATTAAGTAATATATTTTTTAATTTAGCTCTATTAGTTATATTAAACAAAATATGACTTGATAGTATCAATCTTTTTAATCTTCCCAAAATGTCGATATTCTTTTAGTTGATTAAGCTATCAAAATGTATTTGTTTTTTTCTTCCATCATTAGTAAGAGTCCTTAGGTTATACAGAGGGAAATACTTGTTTTTAATAAAGTGCTCAACAATTAAAAATAACTTGTCTGTGAGCTCACATCAACCACCAGGTTGCAGTATCTCCATTGATATACAGTGTGGGTGTGATCAGTGATGATATGGTTGTGTCTAATCAAGACTACACTGTCAACCACAGCACAAGAAGGTCAGAACAACAGAAATAGATCATATCTACAAGGAACTTTTGTCAAAAGTAATGCCAAATAATGTCAAATCTGAGAAACTGTGCACAGACAAAGAAACATTTTAAAAAGCAAAATTAAACAAAAATTACAATAAAAACCTTATTTAACATCACTTCAAAATCATGAAGGAAATCCCTTCATGCAATTAGGCTACTACGTCAGTGATGGGAAAATCCACAGCCCTCGTTTAATAAAAATGTATTTAAAAGTTCATTTGAAGCTAGAGGCTTCAGCAATCAAAATGAGTCAAATCAAGTTCCAATCATCTTTCAAAGATAGTCTTTTTAGTCCCACTTTTTTGCTATGATCCTTGCCGAAACACAATCAATAAATCATCAGATTCACTTTAAAGACATTTTTAGAAAAGAGCAGCTAATAATCTTGCTGCAGATCAACCGCAGTGGTGTTTTTATCTCTTCCATCATGTTTCCACTCAGTAGTACACTGTAAGCACATTCAGAGAGGATCTTTTAGTGGTCAGTGTGATCAGGAGGAAAGATTACAGCGGAGAAAACCTGTTTCAGCCTTCAGTTGGGCACCTGACTGTTTTAAGACAGCCTTGATAAACTGTGTACCTACCCTTTAACCTGTTCAACAACATGGTTGTCTGGTTACTTGCTGTCTAAATGATATCTAAAGAAAACCAACAAAAAAGTCTGTATTTAGCATGGACAGACTTGGTGATTTGGGGATGTAAATATATGATTCATATGCACAAAAAAATGTCTGAATAAAACACTACTTTACTTACTCTGAGTGTCAAAGTGCACTCAGAACAAGTAACATTAAGTAAACCTTAATAACCATGTGTCAAATTATCCAGCTTTGCTCTCATATCTCAATAGAGGACAAAACTTGAGGGCAAAAATGGATCTTATGTAACCTGTAATGCAGGACAGGTGCTCCTTTTACATTTTCAGTCCTGTCCATTAATTAAATCCAATTTTCTTTGGGAATCCATTCCCTCTCTTGTGGACCCAAGACTGTTTTGACTCGAATCTGACTCCAGTCAAAGCCATATGGGTGGAGTCCACACCTCTGAAATGTACTATGTACAAACACAGGCTATGTTTATTTTTGATCAGTTTCATATGAAAGACAATTTTGTGCATGAAGACCAAAACATATTTTTCTGTTTCTAAACACATCTTGCTTATATAATACATAGATTACAAACTGTATGAAATCAGACCAAATCAAAAACCTTCATTCAAGTTAAGTCAATAGAAAAACTGACTAAATTGGTCCATAATCTGCTCTATAGTTTTCACTGAATAAACGCTGTCCACTCACCAAAACACAAACTACATTTAAAAAGTCCCAAACATTTTATTTTCTTAGTCATTTCACCTTAATGTTTATACTAAAATTATCAGCATATCTTCACCTATATATAACGCATTCTTTTCAATATACAAGTATCAATAAGCATGATTAAAAGATCACAATGGCTTTGTTATGTCTGTGTTAAAGAATTTCCCATATCCTATTATATTAAAATATTTCATATATAGTGTCTGTATTTAAACAGAAGCTTAATAATAAAAAGTGAGTTCCCATACAAGGCAATTATCGAATTTAATCAGATTGGGAGTCTCATAAATTAAACAATCAGAGAAAAAAAAAAAAAAGAAAAAAAAGAAAAGGTTAACAAACAGAACAGCGATGTCGTCACAGGTGTTCTGAGTGTCCAGAAAGAGAAAGGATGACAAAGAGTTTCTGAAGGACAGATCAGACCAATGAAACAACTTTCCGCTGCCGAGTCCGCACATTCAAGGCAGCCGATGACGGCGAGGTCAGTCCACTTCCAAACACCTTTAAACAATTCTGCCTTTTACAACAGAGCCTCGGATTTGTTCGACACACACAGATATAATGACTGAGAAATTAAAATCACACATTCTGTCCTTCAGGTACGATATTAGAGTGTTATTAGAGCTCAGGTGTTCTGTATACAAATACTCCAGGTGACACCCAATAACAGTCTTTGAGCGCAGAAATACTAGCCTTCCTCATAAACCTATTCTTAAGCATACATACATACATACTTACATACATACATACATACATTTGACATGTTTTTAGTAAAGACAACTGTGCTTTGTGAACAAACACACTTCACACAACCATTTGCCTGGACTGTATCTGAACGATACCTCAGTTAGACAGCATTGTTCTATGAGAATAAACACTGATTCATTCGATCATTGACATACATAATTATCATCATCATCTTCGTTGATTTCTTCTTTTCTTCCTTCCAATGCATTGCTTCAGCTGGGTAAAAAGTGCCAAATAAGCATTAGAATGGATTTCTCATCTCTCCATCCTCGCCCCATTCGTCGCATAGTTTGATTTGAGTGACGCTTTACATCAGTTCAGCGCAGAAGAGGTTTTCTCAGAGAGACGGTGGACCAGAGCTGGAGATGGAGCAAGAGGCAAATTCAGCCTCCCACTACTTTCACTCACACACACACATATATATACGCACACACATACACTTGATGAACATCCTTGCTTCAGTGTGGCCGTCTGCACAGTTCCACTGTAGGTTATTTGGAGATTTGCTGTTGGATGTGCAGCAGGAACTCGTAGTAGGAGAGGGCCGACTCTGTTCGGTCTTCGATCATGTTCTGCATGAAGCTGGCTTTCAGCTGGCTTTCGTCCCTGAGAAAGGCAAATGATAAAATGTTTTTTAAAAAAAAGTCAAGTTGCTTTTTCATGCCAAAGTGCTGATGAAGGAAATTCAAACCTTCTGTTTTATTTAATTTTATTTTGAATGTATTCTGAATTATCATCTACAGAAACAAAACCTCATGATTAACTTGGTGCTTCTCAGTTTTCAATTGTCAGCAATGAACAATTCAATCACGCTAAGTGTAAAGTGATCAATTAAGCCATAACTTTCAAGGTTTTACCAGCCACCAACAGGGTTTTCAACACCAAGTGAATAACCGAGAAACTTAAAAAGGCCCTTAGGGTAGGATTTAGTGACATCTAGCAGTCCCCTCACTCTTTCCTTCCAAGTGTGTAGAAAAACCCCTTTAGATGTGACTTACACACCGGTCCTTTAAAAACACCAGTAGATTACCTGCCATAGAGGTTGGAAGGATGACTAACTTTACAATCTAAATGAACTACCACAGCAGTCATTAGCTGCTTTTAATTTCCCCACAGACTTGTTACTTGATTCTTTCCCCTCTTTTCCTGAATGTCGTCTGTCTGTTGCCCACCTGATGACATGCAGGGTTGGGTAGAACGGCCTCTGTTCCCTCAGCCAACCAATGAAAGCTCTGTTTCTTTGCGACTCTGCGGTGTCCAGCTCTGGAAGCATGTACTATAAGAGGACAAAATGACAGTTAAGTTTTCATTAGCAGAGTGGAGGACGGCATGAGCGTGGATCAAGACAGTGGAAGTCATTTGATGGAGTTTCGGTGCCTATATAAGTTAAACTGTGACTGCTGAAACATTCCTACCAGGTTTTCAGGCACGGCAGCGTAGTTTGGAACTCCCAGGACTTGCATGAGGAAGTTGGGGTTGCAGTTCCGTCCAATCCACAGGTACATCACCTTTTGGAGCAGAATAGACATATATTCAATATAATATAATATAATATAATATAATATAATATAATATAATATAATATGATATAATATAAGAACAATATAAGAACACTTGCACACCTTGTTACTGAGTGCTTCAATTTTAGAGATACAAAGCCACACTGGATACCTCTGCTATATTATGCTAGCGTTGTATTCTAAAATCTAGATGATGGATGCTTTTTGTAATTGTTATTTCAGGCTATATTTTTTTCCATAATGAACAGGACAACTACAATAGGGCTGCACCTAATTATTATTTTCTTTATCAATAAATCTCTCAAAGAATAGTCCCAAAAAATGTCAGAAAACGGTGAGAAATGTAAATCAATATTTCCCAAAGATGATGTCCTCAAATGTCTTGTTTTTTTTCACAACAGCCCACACTACTCACACTCTATAACCCACAGTTACAGACCAGTTATAGAGAAGCTACATCAAAAACATCTTCAGGGTTGACAAAAGTCGACTAATTAGTTAATTGACAAAACAGTTACACAATCATTTTCGCAAGAATTCTAATTATAAAATTGATAACTAATTTTCTAGCCTCTAAAATGGGATGAGTTTTTGTTTTTTTCTAATGATAATAAAGTGAATATCTTTGAGTTTTGAATGTTTACCAGACAAAAGCTAACTATTTGCAGATATCACCTCAAACTCTGAAACTGTGATGAGCATCTTTCACTATTTTCTGATAGATAAAGATTAACCAATAATAAAAGTAAAAACAAAATGAGCTTTTGTAAGCGGTGCCAATTTTAAAATGGTTTGGGGGTGAAATGCTCCGCACCATGCCAGCATCCATGAGGAAAGCTCCATCCCTGCTGAGCTTTTCCACAGACAGCTGCAGCAGTTGCGGTTGAGGGATGGTCCGATCGTTGATATTCAAAGCTCCCTGTGGATGAAGGGAAGAAGAGGAAAAAGATCATCACTCACTGACACACACTACATAACTGGGGAAAATATTGGAATAAAAAAAAACACCCCACATAAAAAATAATGTCTTTTCTGCCTCCTCTGAAACACCTGCTTTTAAAAAGAAGACTTTATCCAGGGTCAATACTGTTTTTCGCTGCTACATCTTTATCCACTAGCTGAGACGTGCAGACACTGAAAAGGAAACTTTCACCCGCCTCACCTCATCTGTCAAGTCATCGATGCGGTACAAAGCAGGGTGGATCATCAGCATGGAGTAGGTCAGCGGCTGGTACTTCAGCTGACACATGGCAAACACCCGGTCATCTAGCCTGGTGCTGGTGCCTGTCCTGAAAGCTTTCTGTAAAGTGCACACATAAACACACAAAACCAGATCAATAAAGGCATCACTGTGTATTTTAACAACACTCTAAGAATCGGAGTGCAACTGCTGTGAAATGACTGGATTTTGTGAAAACGCTCACCTGTTTGAGTAGGGCAAGGATGAAGAGGGGGAAGAGTCTGAGACAAGCTGGAACCAGCAGGCCAGGCTGCTGGATAGTCAACACAGACTGCCGGTACGACATCAGCGAGTCAATGGCAGCGTTGGTCATCGCATCTCTGGCGTCACTCAGACTGGCCGTCACTGAGCGGTCCACAGCTGCACAGAAAGGGGGGGGGGGGGGGTGGACATTACCAGCCATCAGTAAGACAGTATAGGATCTTAAATTTCAGACTTTGGCTGACCCAAGTGGTAGTAACACAGCTAATACATGGGCCTCACCAATTCTCATAGGTATTTGTTTGGCTCTAGGTTATTATTACATGATAATAATTATATATCTGTAGGTATTTAAATTGAGAGAGAAATTGCAAGTAGTAAGTTGAAATGTGCTTTTTATAATGTCTATAATGCCTAAAAATGTAATAGTAATAATAATAATTTAAAGGCGCCTTTCAACGCACTAAAGGTCATGTACTAACATATTGTCCTGTTGCTGATACGCTCATTAGGTATGAAGCTGCAGCCCTCAGCAGGTTAGCTTGTCGTCACTGTGAGGTTGCCAGGCAACCAGTGAGGACTCCAAGGAATCACTGCTCTTGGCCAAGAAAACATTTTTACACTGCAGTTTGTGTAAAGATTGAGAGCTTTAGAGATGCTGACTCTGAGTGTCACATTTAAAGCACAGATATGAGAGGGGTATCCATCTTCTCATTTAACTCTTGGCACATAAGGGCATTTTCAAAAACCTAAAAATCTAAAAAGTATTCTTGTATCATGTAGATTTGAATGACCAGTTTAGAGCAGCTTTGGGTTATCAGTCAAAGTAAGACACAAACAACAGAATTCACACCATACATGGCTTAGACTGACTATATAATTGAAGTGTTAGTGTTCAATTAATGCATCAGTAACAGCTCTCCTCCAGCTGACCTTCATGATGAAATTTAATTCAAAATGTCAAACTTCTTGATATCATATTCTGAAGAGTAGAAAATATCAGTGTCTGCTTTGTAGGTGAACGTGAACTGAGACTGCATAGATCTAAGTGCTCAGTGTGTGATGGTTGCTAGGCTACCACAGCTGTCGCCACTCATCACCATCTGTCAGTGCTTATAACAGTGAAGTCAATGAAAACTTTGCAATGATTTCACAGCAAGCCAATCAAATGAGTAATTATTGCATCCAAGAAGAAGAATTTCAGAGTAATGAATTATCTAAATCCAGGTTTATACACACACACACACACCAAGCTGATGCCTCTCTTTTGAAATATGATATTCATGTTGAAAACGTTATGATGGTCTGATGTAACTGGTATAAAGACAAAATGCCTTGAACACTGTATATGTTACAATGCTTTCATACTCAAAGTTACTATAAACAAAGATGGAAACACCTGAAAATCATAAATTGTAACAAATATTTTTCATAAATCATAATAAATATTTGGTAGAGACTACGGATGCATAACTTGACTACGTAAGTTCCCAACTCTGATGTCACACTTAATCAT
This sequence comes from Scomber japonicus, assembly GCF_027409825.1. NCBI lineage: Eukaryota > Metazoa > Chordata > Actinopteri > Scombriformes > Scombridae > Scomber > Scomber japonicus. Next base: position 11,439,871 of record NC_070590.1, on the reverse strand, counting down.
CATGCACACCACCAGAGTATGTTGGAAAAAAGTATTAATTTAGGATCTAATCTTTCAATATTGTGAGTTTAATGCGTATTTAACAACCTCAGTGACAATGTCCTTCTAAAAAAAGTCATCTTATATGTTCCCTTTCAAGTGTCACAGTACGTACCCATGCAAGCCAGCAGTCCACTGATGGCTTGAACATCGGCCCCAGCAAAGATATCTGACAGAGAATTAACCACGGGGAGACACAAGGTGTGGACTCGGATCCTTCTCTCTCCTAAAAAGAGAAAGACACATTATTTCAACAGAACAGAAATTTTCACAGCTTTGACTGAAACTCTAAATACTGTGTGTTTGTGTACCTTTGCTGGAGGTGTAAAGCAGCGCAGCCTGGAAAGAGACGACCTGCATGTCGTCCAGGTTTTCCTCGATAGACATCTGAACTGCAAAGCCAGCGTCTGGGTTCACGTTGGGGAGAGACAACAGATCTGTGGAGCGCACAAAGAAGTTTCCGTGGAACGTGTGGATGGAAAGACCTGCAGAGACACAGAGGGAGACAAATTGTAACACTCGACTGCAATTATCCCCAACAGCAACAAAAATCAATTATGTCTGGACTCTAAAGACAAAATATAAGATCAAATAGCCATCAAAAACAATCCTGAAAATTTAAATGATGCTGCATAAATCATAATAAGATGAAAAACAACTAAAAAGCAGTAATGGAAAAGAATTTACTAATCACATCTAAGAATGTACAGTATGTGTGATACTTGTGGGCGTGAGTCATTACTCAACCCAACAAATCCTGAGCCAACAGACCTTTGGTGCAGCGTATCCTCATGACAGCCTCGAAGCCAATCTTCCTGGTTATGTATCTCTTCAGCTCCTTCTGGAAACGCTCCACCTGGGCGGGGTTGTGCTGGTGGTGGTAGGAGGGGAAGTAGTAAACGCTCCCTGCCGAGTATCTGGATATGCAGCCTGGGGGAGAGAAGGCAGACAAGAGAAGAAATGAACAGATGAGATGCTATGTTTTCTCTCCCCAACTTTCTCCTGCTGTGCTCACATCTGGTATCGTGGTAAAGAGAATCTGATGCTTCTTGTGTCTATATCTGGCTTTTTACAATTATTGATGGTATTTTGAAGCCATTACTAGATTTCCAATGCTTTTTATCATTTATTTGGTGGTAATAATCATAATATTGTTCAACTAACTTTACTTGTAAAATAATGTCCTCCTGTAGCTACATACAAAACAATCAGAGGGTAAATTATAAATCTGAGGTTGCTGACAAAATCTGGAAAAAAAAACATTAGTTCAAATTGTTCTGTGTTGAGCATTAGACATGTAGTTTCTTCTTTTCGTCTATCCTCCATCTTCCATCCATTTAGTCCAGGACTCACCAAGTGATGCCAGGTCACAGTACTGAGCGCTGAGCAGAAACAGGTCAACAGCGACCTGCTGACCAGAGCAGTCCAGAGCCAGCTTCTTGTAAAAGTCTGTCGCTGGGGATAAGTGCTGGATGTCCTGAAAGAAAACAAAGAAGGTAGGACAATAAGCTCAAAATATTAACAGAAATTTGGCACGTTTTCAAGATCTAATTATAGCTGAAAAGCTACAAAACAGTTATACAACTGCTCCTATGATACAATGTATGCTGCTGCTGTCGGGTAAAAAGCTATTTAATCCCACAGTACAAGGTTCAACACACGTCTCACTGATATTATGGAGAAACCTCATCATTAGATCTCTTACCTTAGCAGATGCCCGCTGGTTGGGGTCCTCTCTGGACTGGAGTGCCCCCACACCGAGGTTAGGCAGTTGGGTCTGAAAAACAGACAGACGCCCTCCAGTGGGCGACAGCAGCTTGAAGGCTGCTTGCAGGGCAGAACCCAGGGCAGACTGGGTCTCCATAGTCTTTTCAAATAAAGTTGGCAGGCTCTTCAGAAGATCCTGCACAAGCTGAAAGACAAATACAGAGAGAGAGACTTATTTTCATGATGCACACTTGATCCCTAAAAGGGAGACATTGGTTTTGTAATTTCATCTTTATTATATCTGCGAAGAGGTTAGAGAGGATCAGCGAGAGTGTTTATTAAAAAAAAGGAAATATTAAATATACAGTAGTTGTCAATGTCATTTCCTATAAGGTACAAAGAAATAGAAAACACATGGCTAAGATTACACTTAAAATTCAGAAATATGACAAAGTGAGGAGGTTCTGGGCTAACATGTTTCCAACAAGTTTTAATCAAGATAAAGTTTCTTACCTCTTTGCATTCATTGAGGTTAACTAGAAGGCTGTCTGGTGTTGGTAAAAAGATATCTGTGCAGAACAAAAAGGTATCATGTAGACACATTAAATACAATCATAAACACTGATGTTATAAAAGTGATGAAACAAATTTTCAAAATCGAAGCTATCAAAAAGTGATTAATTTCAAAAACAAAGAAGAGCCACAACAGAAAAGAAGAAGTCATCTTGATAATATTCCTGAATTTGAATTTTAGCTCAAGATTTGGATATTTGGATCCATTTGAGTGTTTCAGTTTCAACTATGGCTGAAAGTAACACTTCCCTAAAACGCAACACCTATTATGAAGTTTGTTGACCCAGTCAGTCTGTGATCTCTTCATACCTTATATATTTATTAGCTCTACATTTTTGCACAAACATCTGTCAACTTGCAGTACTATATCTCACCTTCAATGTCAGAAACAATGAGCATCTGAGGCTGGGAAAGCCCCTCCTGGAGGTTGTAGAAGTGGATCGTGCTGTCAAAGGTGATGAAGCCTACCTTTGTCCGCGAGTCTCCAGGAAGCCTAGGACACACACATGCTTCAATAAACTAGTACTCAGGCGATGAGGATGACCTATTTCAGCTATATTTATAGTGTCCCATTTCAACCTGGCTGTCAGAAGTTATGTTAGTGCTGTTGAATCCTCATGGTGTTAAAGCACCAGTGTAATAATGACAAAAAAGGCCCTGATGTCTTCTATCTCTAATAACTAGAAATTAAATATTGTACATACGCATTGATGTTGTCCAGCAGTGACTGACAGAACACATTCAGGTAGCCCGTCTCCACTGCATTGTGGGATACGTCCAGAACAAAGAGGTAAACAGCAGGCTGTGGTGGCCTCAGCTGGGAAAAATCAGGGAAAGTACATGTAATTTAACACAAGGTCAATAGAAACATTTGTAAGTAACTTTAAAGTTTAGTATTAATTTACTACTAGTACTTTAATGCAACTAATCTATTCATTTACAATAGACTGAGCACACAGATGAAGAACTGTTCACATTTGTCAATAGTGTGTGTTGAAACCTACCATGTATTCTGAAGGAGCAATGAACTCGATGGTGGCGTTCTGGACCTCGGGTCTTTTGTGTGGCTCTCCGTACGATCTGCTGACTGGGTTGTACATAAACTCCTCTGGAACTACACACACAGACACACACAATCAGACACCATCTCGTCAGATTATAGTGTAAAATAATTTGCTGTGTGCTTTGTAACTCTGTGGTCAGTGTGAAGGCTGTATATAAAGATGGTCCACGGTCACAAAGGTAAAACTGTGAACTGAAGCTGTGGAGTAAGTACATGGTGCTACATAAGGCATACGACCTACAGTTATTTAATGCAGGTATTCATAATGATATAGTCATTACATAATCACTGTAATAAATTATCATGAGGCAAATAGCTGTTTTCCTTCTTTGCTTTTTTCCATATTTCAAAATCAGGTGAAAAGTTTCTGAGATGGTCTTGCCACTTTCTCAATGGATTACTTAATTGAAATACGTTTAGTTGCTTAGCTGTATTAGACTGAATCTTTGTCAGCTGCCTCCGGTATCTTCACTGAAAGTAGCTCTTTTAGAGAATATTCAGAGGATATGTCTGGTGAGAGACATCATATCTCTTCCATCATTCCTCCCAACTATTCTTACCATCATTGACCCGATAGCACAAGTTGCACTTCCACCTCCTCTGGTCCAGGAAGGAGACGAAGGGGTTGATGTATGTTCTGCAGGACCGACACCTGACGATGGTGCTGGATGTCACCACAGGAAGTTGCTGCAAGGAAAGCCACAGAACAAAACCGACCCCTGTGTGAGAAGCGCCTCCAGGCAAATGCATTTTCTTGTCTGCAGCTCATTGTAACTGGCATTTCAATAAAAGACTTTCTTGTTGCTGTCCAAGTTGTGCAACGTCTCTGTTGTCCGTGTCCTCAATTACGACAGGAACAGACGCCAATTCATTCCGACAGATTTTGCCAAGGGGAGCATTTAGTCAAATCCTATCCTAGTCGGGTTACGAAATGTAGCTGTGTTTACCGTGTTACTCTCAATCCCTTACCCCAACTTAATAAACCAGGTTTCATGTTTATACAACATTTAAGAAATAGGCTTTTTACCGAGAGGTCTTTGAAAGGATGGAGCAGCAAGCCTAGTGGCATCTTCGCTTTATTGAGCAGAGACTGGGTCTGAGGGATGCTGGTCAGTGTAGAACGGAAAACCCTGGAGAGACACAAACACACAGAACTTGAACTGCATGCTGAGATTATGTTATCATTGGTATTTCACATGTACCAGTTTGGTATGTGGGTGCCTGGGTTAGTTGTATGGATGAACCTGTGAAAACTCTTGTGTTCCCTCAAAACATTTTCCCAGAATGACATAACGTACTGTATGCAGGGACAAAGTCATGCTTATGTGCTTATGCTAATCTAAAATACATACAGTGCATGCACAGATGATAACCTTACCACAGACTACATTTTGTTATTCACTGTAAGCACTTTTACAATCATTTACTAAGCACAAATAGACAGAATATAGACAGATGCTGTTGATTAGTCCACCATGGCTTACTCTGGGTGGCAGTTTATCTTCTGCAGATCTTGGGGCAGGGGAGGTATCGGGGCAGGAACTGGAGTTGGTGGTAGCAGGTTCCTCTCCTGCAGCAGGTTGACCACTCTCAGGGCCTCTGGGGTGCTGGACTGGAGGCTCATGGCCGCCAAGGATGGGCTCAGCTGGGCTGGCCCGGGACCACCAGGTGGCTGCAAGACGCAAAAACAAGAAGCATTTAACCAAAACCTGAGACAGCCAAAATATTTAGTATGAAAAGGCAACCAATGCTTTGATTGATAATTTATTATCTTAAAGTCTTATCATTAAACAAAGTATTTTGTTTCCTCAAGAGTATTTTTCTTGTAAACACCCCCCAAAAAAATTAGTTAAATAGTTGTGGATAACACTGGCTACTGTCCCATGTGTAACAAAATGTTTGAAAGAAAAACTTAAAAAAAACATTTAGATATATCAGCAAACACTTGTTAGTTTAAGGTGCTGAAATCAAGACATGCATTACATAAGCAAACTGTGTTCCTTCATAATGTAAAATCAAGCACTCCTTTGAGTCTAAAAATGCACAGAGGTAAAATCTCAGCGTCAGCTTAATGTTTCTGTACAGCCTGCACAGACAGAAAGGTTTAGCTTGTGTGCTACGTGAAAAGAATATGAATGACAGAAGTGGCAGAGCATGTCGTTACACTAACAGCACGCAGTCAGTGAGCTGCTGAAACATGCCTCTCACCTGCTGGTATTGCTGAGGTCCTTGACTGTAAGGCTGCGTGGCGGCCTGCATCGCAGGGTGCATGGGGGAGGTGGCGTTGGGGGGAGCAGAGCTCTGCTGGTACCCAGGGGGAAGGGAGGGGTAGTGACCCAAGTGCCGACCTGGAGGTCCAGGCTGAGGTGGACCAGCTGGGGAAAAAATAGGAACAAAAAATTGTTTAGTTTTCTCAAGAAATCAAACCCACTGAGCAGCAGTTATCAGTGGAAGCAATATTTTATATTTTTCTTACACTTATACGATGTGTTACTCTGTCTAATAATGATTTCTGACTTGCCTTCCTTCTCTGTGGCACTCAGAGCTCATTCTTTTCTACTGAAGACAAATCTTTAAAGTGAGTCATTTTCATTTTTTAACACGACTCAATAGTTTCTAACAAATGTTGCTCAAAGTGCATTTGGTTTTCGAGATCATTATCACCTGATAAATACATATTTGGTGCTCTAATAAGTGTTATACTGTATCATCATGAACTTCAGTAGCCTAGTTAATGGTAGTTCTAGTTAATCAGTGGCTCGCTGATGTATTTTGTTACTGGACAACAAAGGAACTAAAAATTAAAATATCGCCAAACTTATCATTTAAACCTAAAAAACTAATCAAAGACAACTGTTACAGTATGAAAGCAGTTACTCTTGTGACATTGTGTATTTAGCAACATGTACAGAAAAACCAATGCAACAGGTCATGAATTTTAAGATTCTGAACAGAACTGAAGAACATATTAAATTATATTTTTAGATATTAAATAAAATGTAAAACAACATTTCAGAGACAAATAGAATTACTTTGCCTCCTCCGAGAAAAGAGGCTCATTTACTGTCAGGGTCTATCGCTGCTATGAAACTCTGAAGCTTAGTAAAAACAAGACTGTACACGTGGTCGGTGTGAAAAGCTTCCAAGATGTGGCAGAAAAAGGCCTTACCCATTTTGTTGTCAACATGATTATAGCTGTTAGATGGTTGTGGGCCATTGCCAGCCACAGTTCCTGTTCCAAAGCAAAGACATGCGGTATGAATAATTTCAGTGACACTTTTTTTACTCTTTCTATCTCAGTGTGCTAACCACAGGCGATAGATATAGAACGATCTGAACTACAGAACAAGACACGCATGAGATGGACACAAAGGGGAGGACTTTTATGAGACATTATTAACGATGGGTAATGATGGAAATGGTTGTATGGTGTGTAAAGAGACTTCATTATCTAGACACATGAAACATTTATTCAGTTTATTCAAAAGTCAAACAAGAGACACGGTGAGAATGGATGACAAGAGTAAGATAAACTACCGACAAGAAATATATATCACCAGGGATGCACTGTGAATGAGAAATGACTTAGCTAAAGCAGCATATTTAACAGATCCCTCAGTACTAACACCCAGCTACATAAGCACATAGTCAGAGATCAAAGGAAAGCATCTCTTGCCTAATATCTCTTGACTCATTTTCTTTCTCTAGAAGTAACAATGTTGGAGCTCCATATCATCTGATCTTCATATTTGGCATCAAATTAAGGGGTGAAAAAAAAAACAGAACGAGTGCATCCCTAGATTCAAATGAACGACAGGATGGGACACGACAACACTGACGGAAACAGCTAATAGCTACTGACAGATTTAGCCACACCTGGACATTCAATATCCGCCTCCTGGCAGTCGGGCTCAGTGGGGGACAGAGTGCTGTTGACAGTCCCCCCACACTGAGCTGGCATAGAGGAAGGATGGGGAGGGAGGGGAAACAACGGAAGCTGATCAGAACAAAAAATGATTGGCTTGTAAAAAAAAAAAAAAAAGAAAGAAAAAAAAAGGGACACACAGTCCCTGGCTCCAAAGTGGTACAATATCTGTCATTGCTGACAGTGTGCTGAGATGACACAGACCCACAAAATGTTTGTACATTACTTACCTAATTTGTGAGGGGAAAATGTGCTGTACTGACTTCCAACATTTTAACGAGCTCGCTAACCCAGTTTAAAACATATGCAGTCAGACTGAAACACTACTGAGACACAGGATCTGTAGCTACACCATAACCACTTAACAAATACATAGAAATCTTATAGAAACCTACCCTACCATCGATTTCATTTTCTTATCCAGTGCAACTAACATCAACTTCAATCCTCTCACAATAAATGACTAGTCCAGCTTGCTGAGCTCATACCAGGCTATTAACACTGTATCAGCCGACGTCACATGTAAATAAATAATCAAAACTTGCCTCTACAGGTTGTCACACCTGAGGACTATGCACAAAACTTACCATCTGCCTTTGGTGGTGGCGGAGGTGTGGCATTGGCCATTGGGGGTCCAGTGGGAGGGGGTGCAGGTTTCATGGTTGGTGGTAGACCTGTAGGTGGGGGCCCATAGGGAGCTCTGCTGGGCTGATATGTGTGGGGAGTCATGGGATTCATTGGTAGGGGTGCCGTGCCTACTGAAACAGACATACAACAGTGATTATTATTTAGGGCTGGTATCAATAACTACTGATTATTATTTTAACCCTTACATACTGTTCAAGGTCAGATCTGACCCATTTGAGAGCTGTAAAAACACCTCTTTCTTTCTGCTCGACTTTTCATAATGTGAATATATAAGAATTGAAATAAATTGCATATTTCTTACTTCTATTTTTGTGCAGCTGACACACAATTTGTATATTCAAATGTACACATTTTTTAAAAACACCTGTTAAACATGTTGTTATATTCTTCATACACTACAAAATGTTCTCCTGGTACATAAAATAGTGACTGTAAATGTCTTTTTTTCATAAATATATACAATACACTCTTCATTAAGGATTAATTAAACATTTGTTAATGACTGATGGAGAATTTATCAATGTGAATTGGTGTAGAGACTAATTATGAGTCAGAATATGAATAGTATGTAAGGTTGAACAGAGTCGTTTTCTTCTTGTTTCTTTTTGATAATCCAACCAGAAGATAAAAGCAGTAAATCCTCAAATTTCAAAAGCTACAACCAGCAAACTGTTTGGCTTTTTTTTGATGAGCAGCTCAAAGTTGTTAAGTAATTATCTTTAACATGTATTAATCACTTCAGAGTCCATTCATGTGGCTCAGCTGGCACTGTGAGGTCATTTCGACAGAGTGATGACTTCTAAATTTGTCAGCACTACTCTGTCATGCAAAACACGAGCGTGTTGTTGCAACATATCATGTAGACGGCAGATACGTTGCATCACAGAAGCGCTCGAACATTATAAGCTCTGAGTCGAGGTGACAACAACTGGTTGAAATACTGTCCAACAGCCAGCAAATGTCAGACAGAGCATCGACAGAGCCACAACGGTCTCTACTGACACACCAGTCACTTAACATGTGTCTAAACTCTTATTCATCAATACTGTATACATAATGTTACTATTCTGTTACTATATTTTACTACTGTTGTCTGTTTTATTGCTTGTGTACTTATTATTTATTGTTTTTTATTCTTTCTAGTGATGGTTAACTATTTCTTGCTATCCACTTGCTGCTGCAATAATGTAAATTTCCCCACTGTGGGACTTATAAAGAAATCTCTTATTTCATGTTATCAATGAATGTGGCAAATAAGTTTGAGTATGAAGCGTCCGCATTGTTTTTCTAAATGATACATGGCCCTCGTGAACAGCATAAATAATCGCCTATTACCCCATACAGCTTGATTATTCTTGGAGCAGTGACAGAAAAGTGTGATTGCCAATTTATTAAATTAAAAATCTATAACAGCAGGACCAGAAGACATAGGCATAGTCTTAATTAGATTAGAGATTAGATTGAGATAAGGCTGCATGATTGTGATTAAAATGATAATCCTCTTTACTTCACACTGTTCCCTGTGCTTTTTTTTTTTTGGATTAATTTATCATTCATAACATATCACTCATTATTAACGTCAGTGGTGAAATTAGTGATATTTTATTGCACAAACCGGAGTCCACAATAATTAAATGAACTGATTTGTCCTGATGGTGCTGCTGGGGAGAAAGGTCTCAAGTAAATCAAGTAAACTCTTCTTGTTGGTAGAGTGAATGTGAGCAAAGATTTTTAAGCCAGCTACAATGAGATTTAGAGATATGTTGGTAACAGCCACAGGCGATTATGTGACCTCTACTTTACTGCACTAAAGATAGCTTTAAAAAAAATAAACTAAAATCAAGGCTAATTCACAAAATGCTTTGACAAATCATTCAGACACTGAGGCCACAGATTACACAACCAACAAAACCACTTCCTCCAGCGAAAATGTTCATGAGTAGTTGACAAAGTTACTCAGATTCACTCCGAGTGGCCTTTTGTTTTTCATTATAAGCCAAATACTTCACCATGGAGACAGATGTTAAACTCTTTGCCCTCTTGGCATATTTTGTAATTGAAACAAGAAATCTAACCACTATCAAAATGGCACAAATACCCTTGAGACAGTTGTGTGTGTTTCTGCCAACATAAACATAAAAAAAAATGTCTTTTTGGGAACACAACCTAGGCCCAGAAACTGAAACTGTGCCAGAAAAAAAAAAAAAAGTAGATTTGCCCTCAACAGCCACGTCATGCATAAGAGAGCTACAGTGGAAACAATAAAATTTCTTCTTTGAACTTTGTACAATTTCAGAGCAAATGAGTCTCTGTGCCTGGGAGGAAATCCAGAGGCGGCATCGAGCCAACATGTTCAGTGTAAGAGCAGAGGGCAATGTCCAGCTCCAACATATCAGCACTACTACTAGATACTCATGTCTGCAGCACTTATTTAAGACAATGACGAGACACATTCAACCTGCTTTAGAGAAGTTATTGGGAGGAGTGTATGGTGGGTAATTTATGAAACAGTGTATGTTTTTAAAGATATTACAGTGATTATGTGATGGAGGGACCCTTGAGTTGATGAAGCTGAAGTTCTGATTTGAAACTTGAAATGATGATTCATCTTTTTATTGATTTGGCTCAAGGAGTGCCAGCTTCTCATTTACCCAGCCCTAATTTCATCCTAAAATATAAAGTTGTAGTAACATCTGGAAGTTACAGTAGCTGATACAAATGTGGCTTTCAGCGTTCGTACCTGGCTGGATGTATCCATGCAAAGAGGTGGGGGGTGCCATCCCTGGGCCTGGTGGCTGGGTGGCGCTTTGGGACACGGGGGCTGGTAGTGCAGAGCTGTAAGGTGCTGATGATGGTGGTGGTTGTGGTGTCAAGCTAGCAGCTGGGTTCACATGATTTGCCACAGGGCCACGAGGTGGTGCACTCATGGAAGAAGTGGTTGGCCCCATCGGTGGTGGAGCTGTGTTGTACTGCCATGCTGGAGCCACGGGCGGCTGCTGCTGATGATGCTGCTGCTGCTGCTGCTGGGGGTTTGGGTAGTAGCTACTAGAAGACACAGCCGGAGGGGGAGGTGTGCCCTGTGCAGGGGGAAGCCTCGGACCAGGGCTGGGGCTGGCAGACTGAGGAGGAGTATGTGATGAAGCAATTCCCATAGGAGGCCTAGTCAACAGCGGCTGGCCTGGAGCAGCCGGGTAAGAGGTGGGTGGTGGGCCAGACTGGTATGAGTTGACTGAGGGAGCAGGCTGGTATGGCCCAGAGGGATAGAGTCCAGGACCAGGGGGCATGGGAGCTTTGGCCTGCATTGGATTGTAGGTTGGTTGGTGAGTCATGCCGTAGCTGACCCCTGGCAGCTGCTGCATGGCAACTGGATTCTGTGACGGACCTGAAGACCGGAGGAAGCAAAAATATACATGTTAGAGACAGTAGGTCAAAAACAGCAGGTTCATGTGTATTAGTTACACATTCCTACTCCCAACACAACAACAACAACAACAACAACACACACTCCTTCAGACATGCGTTTCACATTATACATGTTGAACGCGCTTCTTTTTTAATATCATTACTTTCAAACTGCTCTACAGCATAGAGCCAGACCGATATATCAGTAAGCCGATATCGACCTATCACAGGCATATCGGTATTGCTGTGTTTTTTTATTCATAGCTAAATAAACTTATTGTATAAAATGAGTGCACTGAAACAATTACGGACACTGTAGCAGTACAAAAAAAAAGGCTGTTGGACCCTCTCTTGCGTACCAGATACCAAAATGTGCACAGGGATCGTAGCTCTCTAGGTTATGGACCTGCCACGCTTACCCAGAACCATTATCAACCATTACTATACGGTAGCCTTATGTGGAAGGTCGAAAGCCAAGTCTTTATCTTAAGAGAGATGAAGGAGACAATGTTACAGATTCAGAGGCTAAAAGAGCTTTTGTTCATGACATAAGGTGAGTGTGTTTTGATTAAAGTGAATCCTTGGGTTTAAATCTGAAGAACAGTACAAAAAGTGTAAGAAAAGCAGGTGTGCTGACAGTGAATGAAAACCACTCAGATGCACCAAATGACCAATGAACGGACAGCCTGGGGTGTAATCCCTTTACCTTAATCATGATCTGCGCTCAGTGACAGTGAGTGTGGATCTCAGAGCCAGAGTCAGACCTTTCTTTACTGAACCCACACACAAAAACTGGGCTTTGCTTTTTTTTTTGGATAAGAAATACGAATAAGTGTTACTTTTAAATTAAGTAAATGTTTCAGATACCAGACTAAAATGTTGCTAATGCCATATTTAAACACAGAACCATGGTGTTATACTGAAGATCAAAGCACTAATTGATTTACTCTTTCTTTTCTACTTAATTAAATCAAAGACTATGGTCTAGACCTGCTCTATGTGTAAAGTGCCTTGAGATGACTTTCGTTGTGATTTGATTTAATCTTCCTAGTAGTAGTAGAAACTGATCAGCAGGAAAAAAGAAAGAAGAGAGAGAGAAGAGAGAAGAGAGAAGAGAGAGAGAGAGAGAGGCTGGAGTGGTAATTCATATCAATAAATGTGTGTTATCTAAACAAGAACCGGTGAGGCATCAGTCCTTTCTTTGCAGAATCAGTGAGCGGATCCGTCTTTACACTCTTAATGATTACATAATGCCAACAGACTCGCTACTATCCACTTAGTCCTGCACTACACCACCGGGGGTAGAGCTAAGTCAGCAGAGTGAGATGGGATTAGTGAACAACTCTTCTCAATGAGCAAAAGATAGATGAAGGCACATAATCCACCTCAAATCTTCAAATCTTTGTCTTTCCTGAAAGATTTTTTTAAGAACTAAAGCTTCTGGCCAGAAAGGGCCTGAACTGGGCCGATCTGCCAAGCGCAATATAAAACAACAACAACAGAACATCAAACAACATGAATCAGCTAACATTGATGTGGAAGTTAGTATAATTTTACAAAGATGAATAAATAAATAAAAGCAGGTTACTGTGTGTTCATCGGTCAGGCTGGGTATCGGTACTCAATACCTTTAAAAAGGTATCAACCACAATAACTATACCGATACCAAGTAGTATTGAAACATCTCCCATCCAAAATATATTTGCAATCAATCCTTTTTGCTCCCAGAGCCTTAAAAAAATATGACTCTTTGTACAGACTTGATCACAGGCAATCAACACAAGCGGTTTATGATTTAATGCAACATTTGATTGGCCCACTGCCACAGCAGCTACAACCAGTCTGTGATGCTGAAATCACAGTGAATTTGAGTTATTGGTTAAATGGTGGTGGCTTCTTTACACATGATGGGTATTGAATGAAGTACTCAATCTGCATCACTTTAAGGGTGTGTGGATTGGCACTGGTATCGATACCCAGTCCCATTCATCAGATACAGAAACTTTTTTTTTTAAGGTGAGGTGAAACTATTTTAAAGATACCCAATCTCATCTGAATTGGTAATCCACATTACAGATATACCATGATAATAATTACTTTACATTCATTGCACTGAAGATCCCATCCAGCTTTAATGACATGTTGTTAGAGTTTGCTTCTTCTGTCAGAAAGACACTGTTTTCAGATTAATTCGGGCTCTAAATAACAGCTGAATTAGCATCATTTGGTGACCAATCTGATACAAGATAAGAACATGATTAAAGGGAGAATGGCAATGAAGATAAGACGCTCAGTTTATCTACAGCTTTAGAAAACCAGCATTATTAACTAGAGCTGTGCAATTGCTTCATCTATATAGTGTAAGAGGTCTCCTTATAAAGGCAGTGATAAGGAAAGCTAATGAAAGCTGCACTCTGTTGCACTTTTGTCAGCTGTCACTATTGTTGTTGTGCGATGTGTACAAGTAACCTTAAAGTTAGGTGAGAGGAGTCTGAATGAAGGATCTCATATATTTGGATCATCCCCAATGTGCCACATGTACAGTAAAACGGAGAAGGACAACTATAGACATTTAACTCCCTGACAACCCCGTGAGGACACCCAACAAACCTGGGAGATGAGGACTGCTCACTGCCAATAAAACTAAGCTACAAGAAAACGCCAAATAATCATGTGGATGTGTTAAAACGATGTGGCAAGGAGGGGGGGGACGTTGTACCTAACATAGTAGCCTCTCATAGTGGTCACTAATATCACCGTGTGTGTTTACTAGGGGGACACAAGGAGGTAGAAGTGGGGGTAGGGGACATCCCAACACTTGGCTTGACGGTTTTATGGTGTCTATGACCCCTCAGTTTGTCAACCTGTTGGGTTTTTGCCACCTCGACAAACCCTAAAGTTAGCAAACACTAGGCTAAATCCAGAGATAGTTGTAGTTAAGTTTGCCTTGGAGATATAAATTGTTTGCCTACTTAAATCAGTGACGTGGCAAGATTAAAGGCAGATACAATTGACAGCTCACTCTCGCTTGGTTACGTTAAGTTGCAGCGTTTCCAATCAAGCCAGATAGCTCACAGTTAGCACATTAGCCACAGAAGATAGCGTGAACCGATTAGGCTAGTATTAGCTACTTAGCCCTGTGTTAAGTTTACGTATAAATGTATGTATGTGGTTTTCTTACTCACCATTCGCATACGTCTGTCCTGTCCCATTTTGAGAGTTAAATCCCGCACTTGACATCTTGAAATAGACACCAGGATCTAATAATTTGGAGGTTTTGCTTGGTTGGCGAATAGCTAGCTGCGTCTTTTTAAAGCTAAGCGATGCTAACTAATTTAGCTGGCAGTAAAAACGTTTTCAAACTTTGTGTGTTTTTTTAAAGTCAAAGCGGCGTCTCGTAGCTGCTTGTTTCAAGAAAACAAAAAAAGTTAATTAGCTGACTTGTTGTGTGGCTGGCGATCACAGGGCCATGGCTGTTATCGAAACCCCCGTTCACAACTACCCCACACGGGTGAGTAACGACGGGCCTGCTCTCAGTTATGATCGTTACTTCTCCTCTTTCACCGGAAGTTGGGATCACCCAGCAGAGCGACGTAAAACTCGTCGGGCATGCGCAGTGTGTACACGTGGCATTTCCTCCCTGTGCTCTCGACTAATTGAGCGTACTGGAAACAAGAGGAGAGACAGCTCAGATTGGATGAAGATGAAGAAGAAGAAGAAGAAGAAGAAGAAGATACAATTACATTTCTCGTTTGGCAGCAATCCTTGTAGCAGCTGCAATCATTATAAATATGAATAAATATGTGTTAAAATAAATAACAACGTATTTAAAAATATGTATAAAAATAAAGAAACAACATCAATAAGAACAACAAGAACAAGTTAAAGTGTATTTAGTCATTTAGTTTAATTTTGTGGCCCAGCCTGGACATGCTTTGCAATATTAGTACTTCATGTATACAATTAATTTCAATACAGCTGTGCAATATACATATAATATAAATATTTCTTTCACTTTAATCTGTGCAAATACAATATCATCTCTGGTATATTACCACTCAATACCAATATTACTATTCTAAATAATGTAAATAATGTCATGTTTATTTTACTATATACCTTTTTTTACTATTATTGTTCTTGTTTTTCGTGCTTGCTGCTGTAATAATTCTCATTTTTTAATAGTGGTGTCCTTTACGGGAAAAAAACTCTGTCTCCTTTGGTCTTCAACCTTGCATTAGGCACAGCTATGTGGTTCCCGAACTCAAACTTCATGCAGGTTGTTAAGGGGAGAGTAGCTTTAAAATGTAATCCAGAGCCAGGCCATGAGGTGCCTTTATGTTATATGTAGGATCAACTGTAAAATCAGTTCTAAAACCTATGATGTAAGATGTATATTTATTGATCCCGCTTGGGAGAAATTCAAATTGACACAGCAGTACAGTGGAAAAAAGTAGCAATGTAATAGAATAAAATAAATAAAACACTATATACAGTAAACTGAAACTTTGTATAAATAATCTGCAATATATAAATGTGCAATATGCAGAAGTTCCTGAGATTATATACATGTGATTGTTCCTACATACAGAATATACCTCATACAGATAATTAAAAATAAATGTGCAATGTGCAAAAAATCTGAGATATATACATGTGCAATGTTTCTGTGATTTACATAGTAAGGTAAAGTAAATACACCTGTGCATACTGTTGTACATGTACAGCATCAGTCTTTTTTAACTGTGAGTTAGTGGTGGATTACATTTGTTTTTATAATCTTTATTGATTGACATTACTATATATAGACATTTATTTTATTTGTTTTAATGATAAATATGGGAATGTGTGTGCATTAGCACTGTATTTTTCTTTTCATAAGTGTTAACCCTTTGTAAGTCACACCAAGAAAAATGGTATTTAAAAAATGATTGATTTGCTTTTCCTACCTATTTGGGGCCATGGCAACATAAAACATTGATTATTTTTTCTTACTACCCTAAATATTACTTTTACAGGCCTCTAATAAACGGTTGAGCAGACCTACTAAGGGGAAAAGCAATTAAGAAATAGCATTTATGGTTGGTCATTTCTATTTCTATATTTAAACTAGTCACAGATGCTGTGTTTGAAATATAAGTGTTAAAGCACTTTGTAATTGCTTGATTTGGTAATAAATATACTTTACCATTATTGTATTGTATTATTGTTTATCTCTATCTTTATACAAAATTGATACTTAAGTGAATAACAAGATAATTTGTATGATGTTTACAGGCTAGATAGCAATTAAGAATTAATATTTGTGGTTGATCATCAATTTCTGAGACCCAGCCCATTGACTTGTGTTCTCTGTAGTGGACATTTTGTTCACATGCATCTCCTTTTACTGCTTTCATTTATTGATGTTCAGATTGATGTGCTACCTGTGCTGCCTTTTCACACTAAAATAATCCTGTCAAATTAAAAATTAAAATATATTTTAAAAAGTCTAAATTGTAAGATTTTTTGTGTGTCCTAAATAGGTAAGAAATCACACAAAAAATGAAATTGGAAGACACTTTTTCCCTGAGTTCCCAGGAGGAGAATGTGTTAAAGTACTTACTTTGTAATTGCTTGATTTAGTAATAAAAATACTTTATCATTAGGCTATTGTATATATTTCTTTATCTCTATCTTCATACAAAAGTCATGCCATCCAGTTTTTTGCCCCCATCTGCCAATTTAACTACAGTACCATGGGGTCAAGAGCACCCCACCCCTGGAACTCTCTCCCACCAGACAGTCGCACTTCTGGCACTGTCTCCACCTTTAAATCTCGCCTGAAAACGCACTTATTCCGAGTGGCATACTCTATTCACACTAACTATGCAATCAAAATATTTTATGAAATATTATATTATTTTTAATCATATGTGGAGATTGTATATTGTAAGATGAACATCACATTATCGTCTTTTTAATAGCAATTGTGGTTAGTCGTCAATTTCTATATATAAACCATATGTTATTATTATTTTTAATCATAAGAGTAGATTGTATAATGTGAGAAAAAGGTAATATTCTGGGATAGTTTCTGGTCTCTGGCCGGAGAGATGACAGTGGAACATAAACAGGAAGCGGCAGCGCTGAGTTTTCGGGGAGTTGTTGGACAGCCATTGCAGTGTCGTGGCTCAGTAACAAAACACGAAGAAAAAAAAGGAGAGGAGGACCTGGACCTTTTTTTTCTCTGGACCCGGGGGGAAGCCAATTTACATGATTAGTAGAGCGACTCGGTAAAGTAATCTACACCTAAATAACGGGTAAGTTTTTTGGGATAAAACGATATTAAAATCTTCTTTTATGGCTAAGTAAAAATCACCCCGGCTGCTAACGATGCTACGTTAGCATTGGCTACCTTCACTACTGTGTTGGAAGGAGTAAGATGGATATAAACTAGAGCCTCCTTTATTAAATTCATTTTTAACATTTGTGTTTATTTACTGAAAGGGGAAACACTCATTTTTATCACAGTTTTCTCCGTGAAGTATGTCTGATATTAGCTGATTAGCTCAACGCAGCTAAGTGCAACGTCGCCGGTTTTTTGAGAGTATGACACGTAAGTAGTGGCTTCCTGCTAGCCAGCCTGTTAGCCGGCCTCACCCACATATTTCATTAAATTACACTTAACGGGTGTGTTGAACTTTAACACCACTCGTTAATATTCTAACATGAGGTTGTTTGTGTTAATTTTTAGGCAGTGCTGGCGACTTTTAATTTCCACGTAGTGTTTAAAACTTACCTGCTGCGTTGACAGTAGATGTTAAAACTGGATGTAGTTTGACAGCATAAGTGTCTCTTTCACCCAATTATGGATTCAACTAGTCATCACATCTGTATTTATTCACAGCACCTAGCTTAAATCTTAACACAGGTGGAGTTTAATGTAAATCACTCATTACTTTTCATCTTAAATTTTGAGCTGAAACCAGCTCAAGCACCCCTAAATTTGATCTCAGCACCCCTAAAAATAAATAATAATGATTTAATTATTTTGCGAGCCCATCTGTTAGAGATGGCACAAACAATTATGCTGCAGATTCAAATGGTTTTATTTGGACAGCTTTAATGTACTTTTAGGTCATTAACTATCTCAGGCTCCAGCTGTGACTGTTTATTCTGAACCATTATTATACACTATAGTAGACCACTCTACTGTGTATGAATATTTCTTTATTCTTTATTATGTTATCCAATTAAATTAGTAATTCAGAGGTTACAACACTTGCTGATCCTAGAATCGCCCCTGGATGAAACACATTTTTTCTCCAGTATAATAACTCTTTTTATGTGATAACACCTTAAACAGACACTAAAGATATAGTTTAGAGGGTGAAGAGTAAGTAAAGCAAACTGAGAAGGTGTAATTTGATGGTGTTTGAGTTAGTCCAGCTCCTATTAACGCTAAATATCTTTTAGCCTGAAATAAGGCTTAATTTATTCATGTGGTAGATTTATTTCATAACTTATGCTTCAATGATGTTGAGATTATCTCTAAGGGAGTCTCTGTAATCTTAATTTACTAACAAGCTATTGTTTTATTAGTGTTACGTTAATGTCATGTCTGTCGATAAGTTTGCACAGTTAAACCCTGTTAAACAACAACCTGAGAGCCTTCAAAACAGGTTAAGGCTGCTCACTTTACTACATGGTTTTTTTTTACATTTGCAGCTGCATCATGTCACACGAGAGAGCATCAGTCTGAAACGTAGCCCCAGAGGTGTCACAGCAGCCGGGGGCAGGGGGGCGTGGGCGTGGGAGCATACTAGACTAGAGTGTAGCAGCAGCTGACGTGTAGTTCAGCTGTATTTGCGTGGTCTTGACCTTTGGCTACCTTATACTTTAGCCCTACAGTTGTTTGCATGTTGCGTAATTGGGGCTAGAGGTCGGCACAAGCTTACCTTGCTTCGATGCCTCTGTAACTGTCACGGACGTGAGAAATGAGAAAAAATGATGAGATGAAGCTTTAAAGAAGAGTGTACGTCCAATGTGGCAAAAATCGCAACCAGCTTCTCTTCTTACAGAGAGAGGAAGTTTGTTTTTTCTAACCCCTGTTTCACAGATTTTCATAATCTTGACACTTAGGGCTGAAACATCTGATCACATGTTTCTAAGAAGAGGGGGTAAAAGACGTTTGTGAGAATGACAAAACATGAGCCTTTCTTAAGCACTGGCAACAAGCTGCTGCATGTAGTCAGTCACACTCAAGGGTAGACGCTATAAGGAAATGCTTCTGCCTTCAACATTTTGGTCAAGCTGCTTTATTTATTTATTTATTTATTTATTCATAGTAAGATATGTTTATTTGTACGTGTGTCTTGAGTGCATGTACCGAAATAAACTAAAATAAACTAAACTAAACTAACTGATGATTTCACATAGTTACAGCAGGTCTAATATCCATGTCCACAAAACCCTCGTGTTGCCTGTTGAAGAGATGATGGTGTTTGATCATTGCTGTGAATCCCTCGACCTGCTGTCCAAAGACTCCTACTGGAACAAGCTAATCATTGTTCTTATCAGCAGTTGCCAATATCTGTTTGATAGCCTGATTGCATATTTATAGAGCTGATTTTCGTCACTTTTATTACGTGTGTGGTGAGATGTACTGATTGGTCCCTTGCTGATCTTACTATCTGCTGCTGTATTTGTCTCTTGGGGTCATCATGTAATCTCACCTGTTGACTTTAGGCATCAATATTACACCATCATTTATTCAACTGAAATAAATTACTGTAGAAACTGTTGTATCTTTATGCGTATATTTCAGTAATTTGTCAATATATCTTCATAAAGAAAATATACAATGTACAATAGCATGACAAGTTTAATGTTACACCTTTCCCTATCATCCAGCATTTTCTCCATGCTGTGGATGGAAGGAAAAAGGCTTTCCAAGTCTCCTCCAAAATGTTCCTTCACCTCAAATTAATGCTGACACTCTACTTGATGTCCAAGGGAACAGATACTGGCTGGATAACGTCACTGACAACATGCATACAATACAACTTAAAGTTGCTGAAAAATATTTAAAATAAGGGAATGATAAGAAAAAAAGGGACTAACATTAGATGATATCACATGGTCTTCATTTGATTTGGTCACTCACTGTAGGCTAATGATGTGTGTTACAGCCAAAAATAACACGTCCCTGCTATTTTGTTTCTCTTTGTGTCTGAATGTTTGTGTGAATTCATGTCTTTGCTGACCTCTAATATTTTTTTCTATTTGTTGTTTTTCAGGATTGAACAGCTCCGGATATGGCTTTCATATTTGATTGGATTTATAGCGGTTTCAATAGTGTACTACAGTTTTTAGGTGAGTACTGCTGTTGAGCAAACATCCTAACTCATAAATTATTCATATTTTAAAAGCTTTAACTGCTTTAGTATTTAAGTCATTAATCAAAATGGTTTTACCATGCAAATGTCCCCATTGTGGGAATAATAAAGGAATATCTTGAACCAAGAATGTTAAAGAGGACATGTCACACCTTTTGGGGTTTTATTTACATACTACTACTGTACAGATACTGATGAGCCGTTGTTGTGCATGCCCATAGATATTTCTCTGTTAAGGTTTTTCCATGTGTCGTTTGCACTGTCCACTGACATATTTCGGATTGGATTCTGGCTCAGTCGTGCACGGATATATCTAAAAAGCTGAAATTTCGAGTAAAGAACAAGAAAAAGTTGTAAAATCCTATCTCTGTAGTTTGTTGACATTGCCTCCTGAGTGGCCAGAGACACAGCTAACCAATCAGGACAGAGTGGACTCATCAGGAGGGGAATGGGGGGGGGGGGGCGGGGGGGCTGTTTCTGATAGAGGCTGAACTGAGAGGTTGCGTAAAAGGACAGAATGAGTTAAAAAAGGAGCTTTTAAGAAGTGCAACAATATTTTAAATAGGCCCCAGAATATGATTATAAACTGAAAATATGTTAAAATGAAATATTATTACTTAGTTGATAATGTGACAGTCTTATTGATGCATTTACTGATCACATGAACAACTTTAATTGTTCCAAATACTAGCCTGTCCTACACCTCGGTCTTAAAGTGAAAAGCGGGGCTCAGAGTATGGTGCACAATAGCAGGCTTTGTTCCCTAGAAATCCATCTTACCAGTGGTGCTAGAAGTTGATAGGAGGAAGCCGAGTTTCTCTGCAAGCATTCGTTTACTTTGTGACCCACAGACACAAATCTGAAACGCAAATACTCAACGGTTCAGCAGGCACCACTCCTTAATGGCTGATCCACACTATATGATTTCATGTAATTTCCTACAAAAGTTACTTCCTCAGCTAAACACTTTGGAAGGCCAGACACAGTTGCTTATTTCGTAATCAAATGCATCACAAGGCCATTTTCACGGTTTCTAGTAATGTGGAGCATGTAGTAAGAAATGAATGAATGAATCATCACTAGTGGCAACCATTCCTCTAAATGCTGCTCTGTAGCTTGAAATGGATGTTTATTATAACTCCCTGCTGTCTTGTGGGGTTGATTACTTCTGAGGCCACACAGGCTACTCATATATGCAGTCATTCTCCTGTAAAGTAACTCAAATAAAGGTTGTAATGGTGTGGCAATGTGAACACAAAAGACGGATAAAGAAAGAGTCTCTTAAAAAACGTAACATGACCTCTCACCCCAACTTTTTAAAGGTCATGGCCAACTTTATTATCCCTGAGGGGCAAATTGTGGTACAGCTAACAGCAATCATATATAACATACAATAACCAATGAAGACTTACAGAAATAATACACAAAACATACAGGTCACTCATTGAGGACCTTACATGCGCCTGTATTCAACGTGTCCATCTGAAATCTAGTGGAAGATCTTTTGTGTACCAGCTGCTCTTTTCCCCAGAGTGTGCTTTTCTAGTTTCTGTGTCAGAGCTGCTCCTGTGAAGCTGTCGTTCCTGTTCTCCCTGTCAGACAGGTAGCATAGCGCTATGAGTAATGGTGACGTCTCATAGAGCTGACTCAGTCAGAAATTTCACAAATTTGCTGGGTATCTCTACGCTGACTCAGGGGAGGGCAGTAAACACAAAACATTGTAATCTTGTCTAAGTATAGTAAAGTTAAGGGAGGTGTCACCTCAGTTTCACCTTTTCATTTGAGTTCAATCATTCAGTACGATAATCTGAGAGGTGTAAAAAGTGTAAAATCAAGTCTGTTTCCCATTGAAGCAGAAAGCACTTTTCAATAAGAGGTTGTATTGTCAAGATTTGTGTTTTTTTATCAATGTGATCAAACGCCACTCCTCCATGGAAACACAAATCAACCACTATGTACTTTTCCAACTGTATACAAAAGAGAATATGAGAGCACAAGTAAACTTTGGCAAGGGTTTCTTCTTTTATTTCATTTAACATTCATGTGTAGTAGATATTGGAGTATATCACAATCAGTAGGTGGAGCACACACTAGTTGTGCGGCTATGTGTGTGAATTGAATATCTAATGCATGCCTATGAACAAGTCTGAGCCTGATACTTCTTCAGTCAGTTGTCCCCCTTTGTACTGTAAAGATTGATTTTGTTTTCAAGCCATGACAGACATTCAATAAAAGATGGATTACCCGAGGCCACATGTAGAGATGTTTTCTTATGTGTGAAATTTCTATATACCAGGCATTGTATATTTTGATACCGCCCGTCTAAGATACTTCTGTCTTTCTTTCAGGACTGTACAAGAAATCCGGCAAGTTAGTATTTCTTGGCCTGGACAATGCTGGCAAAACGACACTACTGCACATGCTCAAAGATGACAGATTGGGACAGCATGTGCCAACTTTACATCCAAGTGGGTTGATGCTACTCTGTGACACACACAACCACACACACACACACACACACACACACACACATACATGCTCACTCAATTATGTGTTCAAAGCCATCCGTGCAGATTACTACAGACATGTATGCTTGCCATTTTTTAAACAAAGTAATTGATGAGATATGATAATAAGTGTAGTATTAGTCATTTTATTTATTCATTGTGCTTGTACCACTGACTTTTTTGAGCTGCCTGGCTTTTCAGATGTGTTTTGAGCTTCACCTATGATCCTTTTCTTTTACCTCCTCCAGCCTCGGAAGAGTTGACAATTGCTGGCATGACTTTCACCACCTTCGACCTTGGAGGCCACGCACAAGGTGTGTATGTGTGTGTTTACTCATGTTTTTGAGTTTTATTTGTCAAAGTATGTGTTAATGAAGCGCTGATTTCTCTTTCTCACTGCTGGGAATAAAAGGATCGCGATATTTTGAGCATTTTTCATAATCGAAAATGCAGAAATTGTTGCAGCACAGAAAGTAAATTCCCTCCCTCCCACACTAATGCTAACTTAAAGTCAATAAGAGATACCATCGTAGTGTCAGTGAATGCATAAAGTGTTTTATGAGTAGACAGAGAGGTCAGTAAGAAATTCATGTTTGTTTTTTGTGTATTCACAGCCCGCAGAGTGTGGAAAAACTACCTCCCTGCCATAAATGGTATTGTCTTCCTTGTGGATTGTGCAGACCTCACCAGATTGGCTGAATCTAAAGCAGAACTTGATGTAAGTACCTGTCACCTGCTTGGTCACAGTCATGCTGTAGAGCAGTGTTTTTGGCATCAGAAATCTCCTAAATATTCACATCACGCATTTCGGGTCAAATATCCGTTTGCTTGTCTCTACAGCACCAGAAAAGTCGAGATTGAGGCAGAGTAGTTGGTGATTCACAGTCAGTTCGAAAAAATGTTGTCAGTCTTGTTAATTCTTTTAAACCTGAGGCTTTTTCTTACTGTTGAAGACATGCTGCCCATCTACATAGATTATTACAAATAATTGATTAGAAGCATTTTATTAAAGTGGCTGATTTAAAACCAGCCTTAAAGTGTCATTCCCTCAGAAACAGAGCTAGGTTGTTTTATTCACCTTTCAGAAAGAATATTTAATAAATGTGCAAAGAGGAATCCTATTTAGATGAGGCAAAGACGAATTTCTGCACTGGCAATAGCTCATGAAATACGATCCTTGTTTGAGGGCATTTTTGTAACTTGAATAAGGTGGCACAGCTCATCACACCATTGTTGTACCTCCTCTCTGACTTTTTCCCTGCTCCAACTGTGCCGTGCGATTGTTCTTCTTAACATTAACAGAAACGGTTCAGTTAGGAGATTTTGAAAATGACGAGGTAAAGGAGAAATTAATTAGTGCTCACAAAAGCACTCATGGAAGGCATTAAACGTCACCCAGTTGATATTCAACAAGGTAGTACCTGAGGGGTAGATCTTACCATTTATTATCTTGAGGATAAAGCGTCGTAGTAATACCTTGTCTACTCTCCTAGGCATTAATGACAGACGAGACCATTGGAAATGTGCCTATCCTGATCCTGGGCAACAAGATCGACAGACCAGAAGCCATCAGTGAGGAGAAGCTGAGAGAACTTTTTGGATTGTATGGACAGACGACAGGCAAGGTAAGTAGACATTCGTCTCTGAGGACAGTCAGTTAAACCCTTTTTTTGGCATCTGATCCTAATTATTATAAGTTGGACAAGTGTGTGTGTGTGTGTGTGTGTGTGTGTGTGTGTGTGTGTGTGTGTGTGTGTGTGTGTGTGTGTGTGTGTGTATATATAAATCAAATATCACCTTGAAAGAAATGTCACTTTCAATCGTTTCGGGACTAGACCAGACAACTGTCTCTACCAGAAGACTAGATGAAGGTCGACAGGAAAGATGTGACCTGACCCCAAATTAGTCAAAGCAGACTCAAATCCCTGCAGCCCTGTTGAAATAAAATTCTGCTGACTGGTCTATTTGTAAGCTTAAAGCATTTCTCTATAACATTAAATATTATGACTAAAATAAGCAACAGTCAACCCAAAAACTATGATAAGATTATGATCATACATTGCTAAATCCTGATTGGTGAATGGAAGTACATGACATCACCTTAGGCCACCAGAGACCCCCCCACTTCAAATGAGTGAGAAGAGTGGAGAAAAAAACACAAATGCAAAAATCATCAAAACGGTTCCAGTTTAGCCAGAAATAGTGTTTTCTTGTGAGTGTCCATCACTCAAAATAAAAGCTAATTAAGAAAATGCCATCACAGCAGTTTAGTATTTTAAAAAAAAGTTTTAGTTTGCTGGGTGAAGTATTGTCTTGCAGCTGTCTATTCTGTAGCTAAGAAACATAACTCTCCATTTAATCTTGAACACATTTACATATTCAAAAAATTAAGGCCAGAGCTTGCTCCTGATCTCTTTGGAAACTCCAGGCTCACCACATGACTTAGAGTAGGTTTCTCCTGAAATATCTTTATAACGAGGGTCCAGACTGGAGTTGATACAGCGTGAATCTAGTGTAACCTTTTCCTGCTTTTCTCTCAGGGCAACATTCCCATGAAGGAGCTGAACACGAGACCACTGGAGGTGTTCATGTGCAGCGTGTTGAAGAGGCAGGGCTATGGTGAGGGCTTCCGCTGGCTCTCCCAGTACATCGACTAAAGCGGCCAACCCCCCCGTAACACACCAACGACACCACCACCATCAGGGGGGAGGGCGCTAAACCCAACCAGTCAAGACGCCCACCGTTGCCACCAGTACCATCATACTCAGCCCCATGTTTGGTTAAACAAGTTTGCCTCCACCTTCAGAGAAACCAGTACAACTTGATCCCAATAGACTTTTATTGGTCGAACATTTGGTTCCGCACTTACATTCATACCTGTATGCGCGCACACACACATATATACACACTCGTTTCCATCTCTCTTTCTTTTTCTAAGAGAGTAACATAGCATTGGTTCCACTGCAAAGGGTGTTCAAATTCAAACGGATGAATCTTTTCTATATTGTGTCTGTCGTTTGCTGCCCTCGCTCCCTCCCTTCCTGCCATCTGTTGAGTGTGATGATAGATGCATTCTAACTGTAAATCTGTACATGATTTCATTGGTAAATCAACTATCCTTGATGCCTCTCCCCCCCCCCCTTCTTCAACCCATTTTGAGCAATGACAGAGCAACATAGTTGTATACATTGGGGTACACTTTTTTAACAGTAGACATTCATTCAACATTGTATTTAATCACCACATTTTGGTTTGTCCTGTTTTTTGTTTTTTACATGATTTCAAAACGTACAATGTGTGGCCATGTATACACAGCCCCCATTATAGACATACGGCTGTTTCACCCATTTAATAAAAAATCAACCAGTGCATTTATCTTAGTGTAACAGAAATTAGATCCATTTCTTTAGGCTACTTTTGTTCCAGACTTCTATCTCATGGGCACAGTAGCGCTGAGCGGATCCAAGTAGTCTGTGGGCTCCCTTTTTTAAAGAGAAGCATGGGGTGGTAGTACAGTAAATGGGAAGAGATTTTTAATAGAGAATAATACTGGCTATAACCCCAACAAGGTTTGTTGAAATCGTGTAGATAGCACAATGGTCAGTTGCTGCAAAGAAAACTATTTAAGTAAATGATAATTTGGAATAACTAGCTTGAAAATAACATGCAGTGAAAGAAGAAGGGAGACTAAGCAGATGGTTTTAACATCTAGTGTTCGCCAATATTAGGAGTCCATCTACAGATGTATATTCCAGCGCAGACCTTTTTACAGGGTGAATCTAGTGACCAAGCGTAGATAACGAAGGAAACAGTCCCACAATGGGAATAGGTAGATAGGCCTAAGACACCTATAAGAAAGGGACCATATATATATGAAATGTACATGAACACCGTACATGGATTTTGTATTTATAGGTGGTATCCTTTTATCTATGTGCATTACCAGAAACTATTATGCATGCCTTGTTCTTTTGATTTTTAATGACCATTATTCCAGAGAGTACAACAGGAGGTTAAAAAAAGATGCCAAAATTTACAATGAGAGCTGATTGTCATGTTTTGTTCTGTTTTCTTTTTTTTCTTTTTTTTTTTAAAGGAAACAATGGAATTGCGCGTAATACACACTTTTCTGTCCCTGTCCCTTTGTGTCTCTTTCATTCCCTCATGACAACGTGATGAGCTGTTCCAACAAGGGTGGGACTTGCTGTTGTTTGCATCATTAAAAAAAATGTAATAAATGTTTGCAATGAATAACAGTCTTTAAAATTGATCCACAACACAGGCTGTTCTTTGTTTTTTGGTCACATTTCTTTAGTGATATGACTATAATTCATTCTTTTACCTTACATTGGTAGTTAATTAAATGCCTTTTTAGACATACACCTTGTATGCTCATATACAGTTAACTGAAAGTTATGAAAAAAACAAGTTATCTCTATTTAACCTCAAAACAAGCACTACACTATCAGGCCACTAGATGGTGCACATTACATGAAAAGTTGCATTTGTAGGAGTCCAATCTTAACTACATTCCCTTCACAGATGACAGTGGATCATATTTAGTATAAATGACAACAAATTAAGTTTAGAACAGTATTGTTATAGAAAACATTTATTTTTCCTCTTGTTCAACTTTAAGTTTAGACTTTTTACAGGTGTGCCAATGACTGAAAGGACCACACAATTGGTTTTATCCTAACAATGAAACTGAAACAGTCAGTTTTCAAAAGGATCACATGCGTTTTACTTTAGATTATACTTCATTTTAGTATTCTACAAAAATCACTCATAACTTCACAATCAGTGTCTTTATACACTTATTTATTTTGCAGTGATGCATGTTATATAATAGGATGCAGTCACATACAGTACTTGTACTTCCATAAAAAATGGAGGTACTTTCTGTACAGGAAACTTTAATATAAATTAAAACAAGCAAAAATATATTAATTACAAAATATTGATTAGTGTGTTGCATAGTGGTGTCACCTTGTCTACAAGGTCCCTTTTCCAGCAAGAAAACTTGTGAGTGCAGTAATATTGACCAGCTAACTATCAGTACTTGAGAGTTGGAGGTTCAGAAAATGCACCAAGGAGAGTTTTGAAGAACTGTGCCAGCTCCCAACTGCAGCACCATTCTGCAGAGGTTGTTGCATTAAAAACAATTATTCAAAAATGTTACGTCATGAAAAATGATGTGATTCTGTGAAGTGTGTACATAATCCATAAATCATTTGATAAAATAGTCAAATTCAAATACAAACGATGCCCATATAGCTCATCTTGTTCACTATTTCATTCGTTCATTATATCATTCAGTCTTTGCCATGTGCATCACAGCACGCTCCAGTCAGGATGTCAGCCATGCAGACTCCCAAAGCTACCAGTGGGGAGAAGACAACCAGGACAACAGCCAGCAACACATGACCACATAACCCACAGTGATGCTTCTCTGTCTCAGCTGCTCCATCACCCTTTCCCCTGTCTCCTCCTGCCTCCACAGCTGCACTCACAGCTCCATTTTGGGGCTGAAGTTTAATAGATTGGTGGTGAGTGTCTGAACAGGTTTGTGACCCGTGCATCTGCTCTTGCTGGAGCACAGGCTGGATGGACTTACTACTGCTGGTGTGACTGAGGAAGATGTCCTGTAGGCTTGATGGATCTGAGACAGTCGTGGAGCCTTGAGCACACAGAGATGGAGACCCTTGACCTGGATAGGGTGCTGGTGGTGTCCCTGGGCAGGTTTGCTGGGTGCAGGACAGAGTTTCTGTTCCTAGTACAGGTACAGACTGGGATGGCATGTTGCAGGAATATGTGATCAGCAGGCGTTTCAGTGGGTTGGACTGTTGTGATAAAAAAAAAGTTTATGAAAAATATTTTATAGGACGAGAAAAACAAGAAACTGAAAAGCAGTAAAATACATTTTAAAAAATAGCCTGCCTAGTCTCTCAATATGGTGGTAACATTAACTTTAATTTATTTCCTGATGCAATAGTACAATGTTCCACAATAACATAAGAAAACAAATCACTTACAGTAGTATTAATAGCAGTATTTAAAGTATTTAATTGGCCAGGTGTATAAAGCATCAGTGTCCTACCTCACAGTGAAGTCTTGTGTCAGCTCTGCAGAGGAAAACGCTGCTGCTTCTCCTCTTTTTTTCACAGGGATTTTAGGAGGTGATTTCCTATTAGCAGGTACTTTGACTCCAATGTCCCATCTTCCCTCCAATCAGCATTCAAGACACACCTGAACCTAGTCACAACAATACACAAGACGTTCACAAAAAAGGGCTCGGTAATCTACGGTACATGCTCAGACATAAACAGGGAAATGCTTACTGATATATTTTTAAAAGCAACTAATCCTCTTGAGATGGACTGGATGATAATGGCTCACAGGGTGTAATCTTGTCATGCAACAGGAGCTCTTATGTGAAATAATGGCTAGGAGGCATATTAAATAAATAAAAAGTAGAATAAAAGCAGCATTTTCTGTATCTCATAATTGTTTTTTAACACCTAACAATAAATTATGAAATATAACAATGTGTAGAGTCTATTTATGATTACTTAGCTGGTTGAAATGCTCTTAAACGTCACAACCAAATACATTTCTACTAAAAATAGGAGACTGAACTTTATCTTGATCAGTCTGTAGATTTTAAAAGTCAAAACAATCAAGAACGCAAAATATGTAACATAAAAGCAGCTGAGATGCCAAGCATTGTCACATTAAAATACAATGTGATGTATGATGAGATATAGAGCTCTTTGTTATTTTTTAAAAACATTTATATATTTAAGACATGTTTTTTTTGCTCCATGTTGATGTAG
Source organism: Scomber japonicus (assembly GCF_027409825.1). Lineage (NCBI taxonomy): Eukaryota > Metazoa > Chordata > Actinopteri > Scombriformes > Scombridae > Scomber > Scomber japonicus. Next base: position 11,409,791 of record NC_070590.1, on the reverse strand, counting down.
AGCTGCTTTTTTCCAGTGAAACACACCAACACACAGCAAACACTGGTGAAAGTCAGCTCACAAACTTTGCTCTGATTACATGTCACACACACACACACACACACACACACACACACACACACACACACACACTCTCTCTCTCTCTCCCTCTCTCTCGCTCTCTCTCTCTCTCTCTCTCTCTCTTTCTTTTGCAGGTGTACGGCAGTACCAGAAACATAAAAGCAACAGGAAATATTCAATGTTTTCAGTTTGCTTTGTCAGGTCAAGATGAGCTGTCAAGATAAGATGGGGAAATTTTCAGCACAAATACAACCCCCTACACACACACGCATGTAAGAGGATTTTCCATCCACTATTTATTTATTTAATCATTAGATTAATCTGCATAGCTGTCTTCAACCCTGTAACTGGCCTTCAATAATCTTAACACTACTCACAAATTCACATTTCATTTACTGAATAAATATGACTCACTTTGTGTACAGTTCAAAATGGTGACAGCACAAACACACACACACACACACACACACACACACACACACACACACACTTATGCTAGACTTGTTTGGGAAAGTCTTTCCGAAAATTTAAATGACAAACTTAATATTTATGGGTTTTTTACTGCCTTTATATGGTTCATTGGACCACTGGGGCTGTTGAAAATACAACTAATAACATTTATGGCAACTCCTACTGGTTAGTAGATCTCTGCTGTTTGAATTTTGTTACACTTACAAGCAACAGAGAGGAACAAACGGGATAATTAAAATGTCAAAGGTTCTTAGTTTTCAATGTCAGAGAAGGTTTGCGACTTTTAAGTGCTGAAAACAGTCTACTGAAAAACACTTCAGCATGTCAGAGGAATAATATTCACCATTAGTCAGCTCCATCAGTTTACAGTTTTTTCTGTGTGTTAATATACTGTAGCCATGGCAACATAGGCACATATAGAAATGAAAATGTTCCTAGAAATATGAGTAAGTGGAATCATCAATGCATTTATTTATAGCATTTGAACTTGACATAAGAAATTCTCCCTGTGGGTGCTGAAGCCCACACACTCCTGAAGTGCTTTAAATTTATAGATTGAAAGTTGCTAGCGCAGCTATATTCATTTAAAGCAATTCTTATAAATCAGGTGAATGTACAATTTGAAAAAGTACACTGAGATGAAGTGCAAAATTTCAACCACAGGTCATTTCCGCATATGAGGCCCATGGGCTCTATGCTTGGAGTCATTAGGTTCACTTTACCAAGACTCTCAGCGCAGGTGTAATGATTTATGAATATTGAACATTCACTCATTCATTCAAGATAGAACTGTCACATATGTCATTATAGGTCTATAAGAAAAATCTCTGTGCCTTTCTTCATAATAGTCTGTGCAAGAAATGAATGAGGCAAAATCTTCAATAAAAATATATTTTGAAGCCTGCAGCAGAAGTCAGTGCCCTTCACTTTAATAAAGACACTGAAGACTAGAATAACCTTATGTCAAAACTATAAGTATTATACTCCAGTCAAAAACAGTCAAATGTCACCTGATTAGTGAAGTGCTCAGAATTCATACAGTCACGTTTCTTTGACACTTGCGGCCACCAGTGTGGGGATGTGGATTTGGCTCATGCAGATGAATGGGGAAAAAAATAAATGACTTGTGGCATAAATACTGAATTTACTGAATGCTAACCTTGAATACACATAAATACTCTCACAATTTTAACTAAGTTGCATATTGGATCACTATTGTCTTCCAAACTAGTTGCAATGTCACAAATGCTATTCGTATGCACACGCCTTGAACTCAGATAACTCTTCCACTCTCTCTAGATGAATGTGAGTGAATGTCAAACTGCACATACATAACTCTGCACAGTGAAGCTCAAATATCCATCTGGAGGAACAAGAAGAGATTATCCCTAAATGTATGATAACAGTTGCAGGACAGCAGGAAGTAGGGAAATTGTCCTTTAACTAGACCTACTGATTGTGTCCTTGAGCAAGATGCTGTATTACTGTACTGTAGAGCTGTAACGAAGTGGCAAAAAGACGCTGCATAACAACAACAGATCATCATCAAGACATAAAAACATACTCTGTCTTAAAAGAATAGGACTAAGAGCCAAACAGAGGACAAAAGTGAGTTTAAAAATGTGCCTTTTTAAAAAAAGCCTGCAGTCTCACGAATGTTAAGATGAACCTGTATATAATTACTGGTCAATAGTAACCCTAAATGCCAGTCATAGTGGAGGCAGCAGTGGTAAGATTGGAAAATCATTGAGATCTCATTGATAAGGACACAAAGAGAATGAAACCAAAAGAACCAAGATAAAAACACAAACAGGTTATAAACAATTGGGATGTTCTAAAAATAAAAACATGGATCACATCATTTGAGTGAGGAATTACGTCAGAGGCAAACCCTGTACTTATTACTGAGAAAAGAGTGTGTGTGGGCATGTAACAGCTGTTACAAACAGAGGAGGCAGATAAAATAATGTAAGCAGTATCTGAACAGGGAGGCAAATGAAATGACTAAAACAGCAGCGGCAGTATACCAGCATGTCATGTTACAATGACTAACAACCAGCAGCATGAGAATCTGCGTTTATTCCACAAGCTTAAAGCAAACATGAAGCAGAGAACAGAGCGTCCTGCTCACAGATATGACCAGGGGACACTGAGGCTGAGGGGGCAGGTCCCAGAGGGGGCCACTGTCCCCGTGACAAGTCGATCTACATGTGCTGGCCTTTCCCCTCCCCTCCCCAAAATGCAGTGGTGATTTTTCCGGGAAAACAGATTATTTAACGTTTTTGTGGAAAAGTCATATTAGACACTAATTAGTAGTCAATGCAGAGTATTGTGTGTGTCTTAAAGCATATCCAGAGGGATTTTTCATGTGAAAAGTAAATTTTAGCCTGTCAAAACAATGTGGTTGAGTAAATATCCAATATTTGTGCCTGAAATATAGCAGAATAAGACTTCATAGTAGCATTAAAATGACAAGCAGAACCTCAAAATTATAACCTACAGTTTTATTTTACCTATGCTTTTCCTGCTATGAAATACCAACATTTCTGCTGTGAAAAAGACAGCTTTTAAAGACAGCAGCCTCATGGTCATCTCTTCTCCAGTGTTCATATTTGTGGAAGCAACTCATTACCTAAATAATTTGAACTGTATCATTAACTGAATACCACATTTTGAATCACTACTGAATATGGAAAGTCAAAATTTGAAGTTATATTATATGACTATGAGGACTGGATTGACTCCATTCAGGCTCAATTATATATATCAAATATTATATTTAGATGTGAATTTAATCTTTTGAATTTTAATTGTCTGATTTTGAGCAACCTCAGTTTTTGACTTAACTTTTTATATCTGCATTGAGGTTATTGAAATACAATAACTTCAATAACTATTTTGGATATTAGGATATTATAGTATCTGAATTTGTGAACCCTGATATAATCATATACTGGAGATAAAGTTTTTAAAATTGCATGATTTGACAGTGACTATTGAGAATTTCACAAAGTGAATACATTCAGAAAGATGGTTTTTAAAGTCAAATATTTCAGTGCAATAAATTCACTGGAAAATAGATTTCAACATGAAGTATTAAGTAGAGATAACATTTCAAATGTTGGCATTAAATTGATTATATTTTTCAAATTATGGCAATTAACTGCTTCCAGAGTTTCTTTAAAAGAGTGAAACAGCGCCCCTCGGGTATAAACTGGTATTGCACCTTTGCTGAAATCAGGCCAAGTGAAATTCTTGTCCTTTAATTAACGAGAAGGCAGACTGTCACAGACTGTATCAACCTAAACAGGGGTCACACCACTGCTAATAAACTGAATGATAAAGGTTAAGCATTATGATACAAACAGAGGAGTTTAAAGCAGAGTCAGTTTGTTTGGGCAATGTGTCTAAGTCATGTATTTGATACATGTACTGACACTTTTGCATGGAAATTTTAACTTTTATGTGAAATGAATGAATACTGCAGGGCTGCAACTAATGATTGTCATTATAGATTCATCCTCTGATTTCTTTCCTCTTGATTAATCAATCACTAATTTAGTCAGAAGATTGTGAAAAATGTTTGTCACACTTTCTTTTTTCTCTTAGTCCAGGGTCTTGTGTTTTTGTCCAAGCAACAGTCCAAAAACCAAAGATACTCAATTTAATGATATAAAACAGAGAAAAGCAGAACATCCTCACATTACAGAGTTGCAACAGAGAATCATTTGTGGTTTTTATTGAAAAAATATTTTAAATATGAATGAATCATCAAAATAGTCACCTGTTTTTTTCCATTGACTAATCAGCTAAATCTTTTCTATTGTGTAGTTTTTGGTGTTACAGGACTGTACTTGAATATTAGCTTTGCACATTGTAGAGGCTACCAGTACATTTTATATGCTAAGATTATGTAGCATGGTTTCTAGTCTACCACCACACAGTCTGAACATGTTAACTTTGTTGATACTTTGTGAACATTTCGTTTTTAGAGGGTCTGCCTGACTTTACTTTAAAAACTTGTCTTTTTTTAACACAATATGCCACAGCTAAATTTTCAGGGTCAATTTAACATGGCCCCTGTGGATTTAAATGGGCCAAAAATGCCACATTAGATGGGAGCTTCAAGGTGAAAAAACTTAAATGATGCCAGACAATCACTGCTCATCCATAATGTTTCCTTAAACCATCTGCTGGAATAATACACTTCAAATTAAATAAATTCAAGACTGGTGTCTCAGATAAAGACAAGGTCAAAAAAACATTGAAGCTTTCCTTCTTGGAGATGCTCCAACAAAGTTTTTAGATGACAATACTAAGGTGATTTGAACATACTATGAAGAAAAATGATGGCCTTCCTTAAAGTTATTATTCAGGTGTGATCAGGTGTTCAATCTGTTTTATTTTGTTAAGCCGCCTCTCCCTCCATCTCTCATTTTCTCTCTCATATTCTTCTGTCCTCTCTCTGTGTCCTCAACAGTCTGGTAAATATCTCTGAAAGCAAGGGCACACACAAAACACACACACACACACACACACACACACACACACACACACACACACACACACACACACAAACACACAAACACACACACAAACACACACACTAAAAACATCATTGGAAGCTATTTATAGTAGCAGGCAGGGAGAGAAAGGTACACAGGCCATGGAGATGTGTCCTTCACTGCTGCTGTGAACAATGCTGCCTGCCAGACTCTCAAACACACACAAACACACAAATACACACACTGACACACACACATGCCCACGCTCAACACAGTCAGGCAGGAAACTCAATTAATTTCATGTTATTTACAGGCTCGGATACAAACCTAGCAAACAAAGCTGTAAATGTCAAACATGAGACAGAAATAAGATGAGCAAGAGAGTTAAGTTAACTATTTTAACAGACACATTGCAGCTGCTGAACAAAGTTTTAATATGATTTGGTTGTGGTCTAGTTGCCATTTAAATCATTAGTCTGATTATTCTCTGTGATGCTATCATGCTAACACATTAGCTCTTACACCTGCAATGATGGGCGAATTCAGGTAAAATAACCGTTGAATGACAAAAATCCATCAGGAATGGAGGACAGCTGTTTTAACATTATTGTTGTTTTTTATTTTATATACAGTAACCTCAAAGATGAGAGAACATGATCTGTTAGAGGTAATGTAGACCATGTGTGACTAGATTTGGCAGTTTCGTATAGTAGATTGGTAAAATGTATAGAAAATATGGGTAGCACTATATTTTACAAGTCCCATACTTTACCAAGTAATTTAAAAGGAAGCTGATACATAATTGTAAATTCATAGGAAGGGACCTCATGTACCAACTTACATAGCTCTTTTTAGGGAGACTTCCTAGGAAATTAAATGTTGGAAACTATTCAGAAGTTATGGGACCTGTAACATAAAGCATAAGTACAATAAAAAGTAAATGTATCACAGGCTTCTGAACTATGGCAGCAGGGGAGGAAAAGTCAGTTATTCTTTAGTTGGATAACATGTTCTGTACATTTTTAATGTGTTCACATAAGAGGATGAAAATTACATTTAAAATAAATCTTTAAAATAATATAAAACTAAACTCTAACAATGTGTTCAAGTGGATCAGTTGTATTGGGATACAGTAAAGAAAGCTGATAATTGACATTTGCCAAATCTGTGCGGTCTGCACTGTTAACTGAACCAAAAAACAATTTGAATTCTGATTATGGCTCAAATCTCTTTGCAAACAGAGATAAATAGTTTTCTGTGTATTGCATTTGGGAGTTGTGGTGATTGCTCTGTGTGAGTATTAAGTCATATTTTAAGAAGACAGCAGAGGGCAGTACAGGAAGGCACTTGTAGATATCTAGCACCATCTCAATCCTTGAACTTCATTTTAAATCAATTCCTTTTTTTTCTGTGACTGACAAAAAGCTATCAGTTGTCCAAAATATTGGTCCCTAAAGCTGCCTGGGATGGAAACAGGAACAATCTCTTCATCAGTATTCATTTTGTTCTTTGGAGGTGGAAACTTTTTTCTCCCTATAAGTGTAATCAAAAGCAGAGGAGCCCCCCCACCCCCCCACCCCCCCACCCCAAGAAAATAGTTTATCTGAGCTAGTAAATTACTCAGTTCTTGATTCTGATGTGTCTCATGATCAATTTAGTTAGTAGCTGATTATCTGAGTGAGTCACACTCATTAACTATACACATGGCATTTTCTCTGTCATGTAAAGGTTAATGTGTTATTTCATTAAAAGTGTATTGAATTTTTCGAAGGTCCACCTTGTATGAAATTATGACCACCTCCTCCATACAACACTGTGGAAAACCCCTACAACAGTGGTAGGAAAATTGTGGCCTGTGGACCAAATCTGGCCCTCCAACACAAATATTTGTCCACCAAACCAAAGCTGAATATTTCCCTTTTATAGATTACATGAAATCGTTTACATAAGTCCTCATAAATGTACAGTCGATAACTCCAAACAATATGACCTTGTAATATATAAACTTACAAGATGTATAATAAAGGTACATAAGACGATATGGCCTATCTGACCTAAACAGACTTGTGTCAATAACAGTACTTTGCTTCAAACATAATTGTGTGTGAATAAGATATCAGTTACATGTGTAAAAGATATCTTCCCTAATGAGTATTTATACAAGCTTCTGTAACTCTAATCAGCCTTCACTTACTAATGGGAATTATCAGCTCTCAGATATAACAATAAAAGCGGTTAAAACAATTTTTATTCTTGAATGAATCAGAAAACGGCGGTTTTCACTGCGCATATTTGCAACGTCGGCGTCCCAGTAAGCAGTGGTGGGAAAAACTGACCCTAACTGCTGACCCATTGCCATTTGGAGTGTCGTTGTCCACTGTATTCAGCTCAGTGTATGTTTATGAGCTGGAAAGACATTATGCCCCTGCAGCACCACCCTCTTTTTAAACACCATGATGTCATCAGTGTTAAATTGAGGCCAGAGCCAGAGTAGGACTACTATCTAATATATATTTTCATACACTCATTATTACTAAACTGTACACTACACCAGAGATAACCTGGCAAATGGCCATGTTCAGCCAAAAGATTCACAGAGACATTCTGTATCAACGATTAAGATTTGTTGTAGTCTTATATTTTCTTCTTCTCTACGCTGCTTTGTACATTTATGTTGATAGAAAGCGGTAACAAAGCCCACACTGTAGAGATAACATTATCAGCCATCAGTCATGGAAGATTATTCAGTTCTGGTTGTGACTGTCATGTGGCCTTTAGTCAAACAAACTGCCTACATGCATGACAAATTTGATCTGCCTTATCACAAAAATCATTAACCATGATGATAATGTTCTGCTCACAAGCTCGTGTTGTGTTATATTTGGTTTTGTGTGTTCTATGCAACTATGCTAGGAATCTTTTCTCTACATGTTATTAGACTGACTTACATTATTGAAAGTTATTTTAATCACTTTTTAATTGGCATTTATTTGATATCAGGGTTGTGTTTGCTGCTGTGGGCTGTGGAAGCAGATTTTTTATTTTCTCTTTGTTATGATTTAGATTCTTTAGTCAACATTATGGCTGCAGGGAAAAAGCTGTTTTATATACATGTGGATCTTTAAAACTAGATTTCACTTGAATTATTTACCAGAGGGAAACAAACAGTCATCTGCTGGATTACAAATGAGATTCAGGTGCATATTTGTCTGCCCTTCTCTCCCTTAATTATAACTATACACTCACTGTAGGCAGCATTAGGTGGCTGACTCCTTCCTCTCAAGCTGTATCTAAGCAGAACATCCTCTTGTCCTTTTTTAAAAAGGTGATTGCCTCTCTGAGAATAAGGAACAAAGCAAAGAATTACTATGATGGAAAGAAGACCTGAGAGTGCATTTTCTACTGTAGTATTGCCATATACAGAGGAGAGACAATGCCTGCAATGTGCAACTGAGTACACATAATTGCAGCAAGGAATATTCTTAAGGGCATGATTGCTTTTATACAACAGTAAGCAATGAATTGACTAGAAATCTTTCTTCATTGCTGGTGTGAACTAAACAAAAAAACAGAAGAAAGTAGACTTGCAAGCAGATGTACCGGAGTCCATGCATCCAATGAAATTTGGAACCAATTAATCTTTATGTGCCTCATTCACAAGTGTTAAATGATCTCTGTTCCAGTGTGATTCACAGTATGTGCACTTAAAATGTAAAAGACCATAATAAAAAGATATATAGATAAGTATCCTGTTCACTCATTCGTTATACACTATAGAAGTGTGAAAGCATGTGAGCCAGCTACAGTATAATGTATGAGTATATTTATATTTTTAATCTACAAACTAGAACTACAGATAACATATTATCTGTAGAATGAAATATGATGATAAAATAACATAAACAGTAGTCATCCAAAGTCATGAGAGCAGTAGTTTAAATAAAATGAGGAACAATGAAGGAAATGATAATTAATAACAAATATATAACGGTATATCTCTTAAACCGGTTTTCTACTCTGTTTCTGTGTCATCTTCTTCAGAGTTATTGGCGAGCTCGATGCTATTTCAACATGCTTTAGGTGAAATGAAGCGATTGTTCATATGGCTGAAGTTTCCACCCAATCTTTCTGTTGCAGAAAATTTTGGCCTTTTTCCATCTTTATGATCAACATTCAACTTTGACTTTGTTTTTCCCTGAAGAGAAATTTGTCTTGCAGCCTGGTAAAATATAGAAGACTCAGAGATTTAAGCACACAGACTAAGGTACATAAAACATGCAAAAACATAAAAAAGTTAATGAAACACATACATCAATGACAACATAAAACCTAGTGCGTGTCATCACCCACTAATAGTTACATGGGAAACTCATCAAGAGCTGATGCGTCATTAATATTTAACAGTTCAGTGGCCTGAGAGAAAGAAGAATTATTCCACCTGTTAGACCCGACCTTTTCTGGTCTAAATCTCTACCTCGGGGGGAGAAGCTCAAACTCTTCTTACAGAGGATGAAGAGGATACTGTAAAATTACTTGAACAATTGAAAATGCTTTCCTATGGAAACCTGGACCGATCAGGTAGTTTAATACCAATGATCTTACCAGGGTTAGGGTTAGGGTTAGGGTTATCTTATCACTTTGACTATATGTTGCAACCTGTTCTTCTTACCTGTTTTGAGATTACCGAACCAAGTAATAATCCACCATGGAGTTGAATCCATCCAAAAGTTGATGTTATGCCAATCAAAATATACAAACACAGTTTCTCTTTTTATTCCCATGTGCTGCTGTATGTTTGTAAAACTTGTAAACATTTTTCCAGACATTGCATGTGTACAGTATCAGCGACTGCAGTGTAAACAGCGCTGATTATATTTTTTCGTGGGACTGAGGGTACTTCTTTGTGCTGATGTTGCTTGGCTGTCCGAGCCTCTCTCACTTTGAAAAGTAAAGTTAGTTTTCGAAAGGTTATTTGGAGGTGGCTGGCAGTTACTGAGATGCAGCACATTTAGCTTGAGTCAATAGATACTGTTACTGTGTTACTATATAATGAGGGCCACCCAGTTTTCCCAAGTTGGTGCATATCACCCACCATTTCTGAACAGATGGAAGTTTCTTATTGTCACTTTTTAATTCAACTGAGCCATTTTTTTTTTTTTTGCATGTTTAGGTGCATTTAACAATGAAAAAGATGCAAGCATTTAAAGTGTGCAGATGTTTTGATTTTTTTTCTTTATTGTTTTTCACATCCAACATCATCATTGTAATAGTCTTGGGAAAGTTTTTATTACATTTTTTTGATTTTATGAGTTTAGCTGAAACCAGAGCTGTAAATGTCAGTTGTGTACAGAAACAAACAGGAGGAGTTGCAGTTGCAGACACCAGGGCAGGACAGGTTGAAGAAAAGAAGCTTTAATAAATAAGTATAAAAAAATAAAAAATAATGGATGGGAGTTTTTCAGTCCGGCAATGAGAAGGCAGTCCAAACAAGCAAACAAGTCCAAAGGGGAAAAGCAGGCTGTCAGTTTGTAAGCAAGCAAGTATAAACCACAGCACAGGTAGAGGCAAAAACAGGTAATAGATAGGAACAGTATAACTGGTACAGGTGAAGGGCAAGTGTACAAATTTGACAGTGTGCAAGGAATGAATGGTACAGGACTAGAGAGGTAATGAGCAGCAGGTGAAGATAATTAGGAGTGACAACAGGTGAGCAGGTAGGTGTGGTGGACAGGTGGAGAACGGCAAAATGGCGGGGAGCTGAAGGCAGAGACCGGCAGAGTGGGGGAAAAAGAAACAAAAATAACAGGACAGGGGAAGGAATTGTAACAATAAATTTGAGTGTTGGACTCCAGTCAGACAAAATTATGTCTTAAGAACTGACTAGGTGGTGGCCGTATATCTTAACATGAGATTTGATTACAAAACCATCCAAGTTTAAAGTTTTGATCCAGTAAAATTCCTGGAACAATGAAAAAACGAGACAGTCATAGACAGGCCTTGCATATTCAAACAAGTAAAATGTTTTATTATTAGGCCTATAAATTGAAACGACCAGCTGTCAGTTTATGTATAAAAACACAAATGACACAGCTTTGAAAGGCAAATGTCCAAATGCTGTCATTTTAATTATTAGTGCTCAGGTACCCACGAGACTTGCAAACCATTTTGTAGACCATGATGCTGTGTTTTAAAAATTTGAATGTGTTTTGTTTTCTGGCATCCATTGGTTACAATTATTTTCCGTACAATATGAAAATCTATAAACAGACTCTTAAAACTTGCTTGAGTTATGTAATCCATCCCAGTGAACATAAAGTTTGGTTTTATTTTATTTTAGTCTGAACTGGATTGTTATTATGAGATAATGCAGAGCAGACTTTTAAAAATCAATCTGCTCACAAACTGTAGTGCCTTGTTGAACAGAAATGAATCATGACCAACAACTGAAGGAAAATATATCCAAAAATCTGCCATGTAAAGTTTGTTTTTTTAGTAGAGCTTTGCCAGTTATAGTCTTTCATAGATATATTGACATAAGCAGCAAATAAATTGATTGCAATTTAGTCTGCGTTCCTCAATTTACTCAGTTCTCAGGTTTTATGGACAATGTTTATATATATTTGTATATTTTTCATATCTTCATTCAAATATATTTGTAGTTAAGAAACTAAAACCAGACACGCTCACCTTTTAATCCAACTTTGTTCTTTCCGTCTGGTGTTATTCTTTCATAGCCATCTCTCTTTCCCAACTCACCTCCACCTTCCTTTGACTCTACTAAGTATTAAAAAGGGATCTTGTACGGGAAACACTGCGTCACTTACTGAAGAGTGGTCTGGACTTGGAAAAGAGGAACAAAAACAAACTATCTTTCATGTCCACAGAGTCTGGCGTCTTTCCCCCCCCCCTTTCTCTTTTTCATGCCAAGCCCTCTGCTGAGTCCATTGTTTGTTGCTTTAAGAGGAACTAGATGACTTATAATTCATCAGGAACACACTAGACCCCAGTGGCCTCTTGACATTTCAGACTGCTGTTGTACTGGATGGTGTCAACACCTGACATGTGAAAATACTGGCCTGGTGTGGATGTGTTACTGTACTCGATAAGGATCTCCAGGGAGAAAGGAATGAAAAAGAGAGAAAAGAGTTCAAGTGCTTGTGTCAAGACTATGATGAGGACTATGGTGGTGTGTATATGGAGTCACTGTATATGTGCATGCGTGTAGGACAGTATATCAGATTGTAACAGAGAGAATTGTTCGCCCCCCCCACCCACCCCCCACCCCAAGCAAAGCTGCCCACCTCCTTCCTCGTCATTTGCTGGATGTCCTGAAACTGATGTGGATTTCACGGTTTCACAGTGGTGAATGTCAGCTGCCAACAGTTTATCCAAACAGCTTTCTGTTCTCTATTGATTCTTCAACAATGTGTCAGATTAACTGGCTGCTAGCATGAAAAGGCTGTTAAATGGATGCCTTGACATTTTGAATTTTCATCTGTCATTTTTCCTTGCCAGCCACTTGTCACATCATGGAGGAAACTAGTTCCTGCCTTGCATCGTTCTTACTTTGCATTCCTCACTGACACATGTTAAGTCAGTTAGCTATAAGCATAATATGATGACAGGAACCCAAAAATACTGAAATCTCTCCTTTGAGGTCAGGAAACAGAAGGGATTTACCAGTGAAATACACATAACACAACACATTTCTGCTGAAGAAAAAATGTCTATCTATGTGAAATTAAAAGTGTTGCAGTATCCTGTTAGCCTGCAGTGGACCAAATGAGCAAAGTAACTCTGCAGGATGCAGGTCAGTTAAGTAAATTCACCATCTTCAGAATTTAAGAGACTTAATCAATCTTCAGTTATCAGCCGGTGATCCCAGTGGATTTCTCTCATGGATTTGTGTCACTTCAGTCAATCAAGCTTAAATTTCTGCACCGTGGGGATAAAAGATCAGTTGAGTCGACAGGCTGTGTGAGAGCTGCCGCATGTGAATGATAAGTCAATTTACTCGACAAACCTGCAAAATTACTTGGTATTGCCACATTTCCCTATTTCAAATAAGAGGAGAGGTTCACATGAAGTGTATAGATTTAAACATGAAACAGCTGCAACCAAATTCTTACTTAAATACAAATATACAAATAACAAAAACAACACAATTTCCCCCTTATCTCTAGTAGTACTGTACAGTATAGATGGTTTTGGCTTCATTTGCCCAGGTTTTGAGATACCCGTTTAAGATTTTTGCTTCCACCTCAATAAAGAGGAGTGGATGGGAGTTTGTTTGCATTAAACATTTTGACATTGGTATTTATTTCCAGACAGGTTGCCCCTGTTATTACAGAAAATCCATAATCCTTGCTATCTGGAGCTTTTAAAGGGACTATTTCTTCTGTATAAGTTCTTCCAGATGATTTTGGTGAGAGATGTTAAATTCTTTTTAAATATAATTTTGTAATCTCAAAACCTGGCCAATTAAAACCAAAACTACCCGCATGACTACACATTACTACAGCTAGGTAATACAATATGTTTTTTTTTAATTTGGCTGAACTCTCTGTGTTATTTTAAGATTTAGATGTTGTATTGACTTAAGCAAATTATGAAATTATGGAATCTGACCTCCAACCACCAAAAACAAAATAGCACACATCATGTTCATGTTAAAAACCTACAGTATTTCTTCTATTGTTTTGTAATAAAATAACAAAGAAATCCAAATTTACTTAGAAATAGGTTTGTGATCACTGTTTTAGGAGACTGTGGGAGGACAAATACTCATACCAGACACCAGAGAGTGTGTGGTATTGGGGAAGATGTGATGTTCCTCTGTATTGCAGCCTTATTTTGTGATTTAGGCTGATAACACAGGTGCATTTTTCACATTCAAAAAAATGTGTCTACCACAGTTTAAATTACTGCCACTTGTAAAAACACCTGGCGCTGTGGCAGGTGGATGAAAAACTACTCCTGAGTCCTTGTGGTAAACTCAACTCTGAAAATTTGTCCTGCTGTTTCCCAAACGCCATCCAAGGATGTGAAGCTGGAAAACCTCTAATTTATGCGAAAGAAAATGGAATCCAAAGCTCCATTTTGGGGTCCCTGAAGTTGCAGTCTAATAGTGGGTTAGTAGTGTAACTATGCAGTAGATTTAGCCTGTTAAGCCTTCACAATGGCCTGGAAAAATAACATTTATATTGCAAAACAAAATGATTTTCAAAAGCTCCCCCGAGGAAACATAATGAAAATGAGGGCTTTGTGAGGAGAGCCAGGTGTTTTTGCTTTGTGCTGCTAAATTTATCTCTATTATTTTGAATATGTCTGTTTGTATGGCTGGTTTCCAGAGTGTGTTTGTGGGAATCAATGACAGATGGGAGAGTTGAGGTCTATCTGAATACAATGGAAGGTTTTAGATTATAAGGCAGTCAGAAATGAGATACAAAAAGAATCCAGGGGAGACGGTCAGATTATGAGAGAAAATGGAGCTTTACTAAATAAACAAGAACAAGTGTCTGAAGACATGCTGGCTGCTCTGTGAGGCTGTACAAAAGTGCTTTGAGATAAATTCACATTGTAGCATGCTGATGTTAAAGGATATGGCTGGCGATTTTCTACATTTTTCTTATTGTCAACAGATCATGTACAGAGCAAAACAAAACCAACAATGAACTCATCCTGCTTATGAGATTAAGTATTGTGTGTGTATCTGAAGCTTGATATATTGCATTCATCTGTGCTGTAGACCTCCGTTGTTGTCGCAAAAACGATTTAAACCGTGTCAATGAGACAGGCTGCTGCACCGGGTGAAATGTTCCTTCATTCAAAGAGTGTGGGCACAATGGTTTGCTTAGAAACGGCTCAAAAAGACTAATAACAGCGACCCATTTTCTGAAATTTACAATGTAGTACTAAGTTAAGTCAACTTTGTGGTGAAGGACCATGTCACCAAGTGCAGTGGAATGGTTCAGTGACATGTTTTAAATCATTTTTGGGCAGCAGAGATCTACAGCACAGAGGAATACAATATATCAGGCTCTAGATACTCACACACACACACACACACACATCATACCTGAAGTAGGATGAGTTCAATGTTGGTTTCACATGTGATATGCTGACAATAAGAAAAAATATTTTCAAAAATCACTGTCCAAACCCATTTTAACAAGGTATAATGTTTACTGTGTTGGCATGCTAACATTTGCTATGTGGTAATAGTAGTTTTAAAAGTATTGGACAAGTTGAAATTCTGACAGGGTTTTGGCACTAGAGGAAAAGTTGAAGGATAACCAATGTCAGTAAAATTCATCATCTGAAGACCAAAACTGTCTTTAAAATATTTCATAACAATCCATCCAATAGTTGTTGAGATATTTCAGTCAAGATGTGGCTGACCGACCGTTTGACATCCCTGGAGCTATTTCGCTAGCATGACTAAGAAGAACAGAAATAGATGAGAAGATAGTTAACCAACTCTTGTTTTTCGCTTTTAGACCCTAAGGAAAACCCACGAGAGTAGTGTCTGAATTTAATGGGTCTTCATAAAGTATTTAACGCCCCAGCCTTTTCCCTGCATTTTATAATGCTACAGCCTGGATTCCAAAATAGTTTAAAATGCATCTACTTTAAATATACCTTAATGTAATATGGTTTTGGAAATGAGACAAAAACTGTAAAGCAGTATTGATTCAGTGATAATTCACACCCTTAACTCTTCTTTGGGAACATCTGCATGAGCTTGGCACATTTGGATTTTGCCAATATGGCTCGATCTTCAAGTCATTCCACAGATTTTCTCTGGGATTCAAGTCTGGGCTTTGAGGCTGCTGAAGGACTTACACATTCTTGTTGTGAAGCCACTCCAGTGTTTATCTGGCAGCATGTTCGAGTCCTGTTGGAGCAGAGAAGGTTGGCCTCACTCTCAGGCCTCTGGCACTTAGAAACATGCTCTCTCCTCGAGATTTGCCTGTTTGGATTCCCACATTGTTCCTCTACACTTCAGGGCCAAGTCTGATCATGCTTTGAGGTATGGATGGTGTTACAGGGTTGATAAGCTCTGTCCGGTTCACAGACACATTAAGCATTACAACTGAATTGTTTTGAATTTTCTTTAATCAGATCTCAGATCTTCTGCGTCATGCTCTGTCTTTCACACGACAAACTCCAGGCTGCTGCCATGTGTTGTTTTCAAGGAGAGGCTGACTTCTGCAATTTGTGAAGGGCAGTGCTGACAGTTTGTGTTCCGGCAAAGATTTTCGACTATGAAAAAAAAACAAAAAAGAAAATCATTGGAGTCTTGTTATATTGGTTTTGAGATTCTTGGCAGCCATTGCGGTTTTTTAGTTTGGTCAAAAACAAGGTCCAGAAAAAGTCCTGGTAATTTAATTTTTGTTCATGTTTTGACCTTAACATTCTGTTCAGGTCAACTTTGACTCATTTTGAAATTTGAGAGCAGTAAAAACACATTGAATACTAATTTATTTAGCCTTAAATTTTAATTACTAATATTCTCATTTTCAGAACTTTCAGAAACAACAAATTATCCCCATACAGTATATTGTACCTCAACTCTTCAAATATTCAAATATTTTCTGGTGAATTTAGAAAGATATCTGTTAGGATAATTCAGATCTATATATGAATATATTATGTTAACTACAAATAAAAGAACAGTTGAAGTGTTTTCTTATCAGTGAGACTTCAGCTTGTATGTGTGTGTGATGAACAGAGGGACAGAGAGTTTTGGTTACACAGAAAGCACTGCTTTATTGACTGCACTGGACTGGACTGGATTGGATTGGTCTGGACTGGATCAGATGGGACTGGGACTCCACCAGATGAGGGTGGGAATTAGAGGGTGTGTGTGGTCAGAGTTGGAAGGGGTGGGGGTAGGGTAGGGTAGGGGCAGACAGGTTGTGGGTGGGCGGGGTCATAGTGGGATGCAGCCATCATTAAGGCAACACAAACAGCATGCAGATACAGTCACAGGAAACATCGTCATCATCATCATATTGCTTTTCAAAGTCTCGCTTAAAACATCGAAATTGTACAAAAAGGAAGAAAATAGGTTTTTCGCACTAATGAAAAATACATTTTTTGATTTTTCCCTCCTACAAAGAAGATTCTAATACAAGAAAATAAATATAGCAAAAAAAGCCAAAAAATAATTTAAAATAGCTCTTCTTTTTCATATATGTTCAATAGTTCTCTTTGCTATTAACAAATGGCACAACATTCTTTGAAACAAAGAATACAGAAGGATAAACTCCTGCAACATTCATATTATTGTATTGAAGAACTGATGCAGAGTGGAGGAGAAACTGGACACAACAGCAGAGATTTTAACACCTTTTTATAAGGACAAATAAAGACAGGAGGAGGAGGAGGTGAAGCCTGTGTCCAGCTCTGCTTTGATTGGACGATGCTGATTGGTATTCAAATAGTGCCGAAACAATTTGGTGTTGTACAATGACACCCAATAATGTTTAAAAATGTCATGAGAGAGCAGAGAGAAGGGAGAGACTGTTCAAACAAGAAGCAGCTCAATTAATTAACCTTATTTCAATGAACAAGGACATATAAGTGCTTAAAATAACGGATTAACATAAAAATAGGATATTCATAAGTGCTTATTGGAGAAAGTACCGAGGAGAAGTTGTAACAAAAAAGTTGCTGAAATTTTGCAAACCAAAACTCCACGTTTTGTTTTTTTTTTTTTTAAACCTGAGGGAGAAAACTTTGTGAATCGTAGGTCAGAAGAAGGGAGCGAGAATTGTATTTGTTATTAATGAGCGTCAGAAACTGCCTGCTCTGCACGGAGGAGAGATGGAATAAGAAAAAAGGGGAGAGAGTGAAAGAAATAAAGTGAAGCAAGACATGAAGTGGAGCAGAAAATGAGAAAGCATCAGAGCTAAGGAAAGTTGGTGGAAAGATAGAGGAGAGAAGCCAAGGATACATCCACAGTTAAACTGGCTAAATCTGAAAAACATTCTGAGTTGGTGTTTCACTAGACTGAAAATGGTCACCATGGTGGATGAATACTTTATGTTTTACTTTGGATGTGGAAAACTCAACTTTTGGGTAATGATGATCTAAGCCTGATTAGAAGCTGTGTGGCAACATAGAGAAGGTTGGAGGCAATTTGAGACGCCAATACATCTGATTCCTCAACACAACTGTTATTAGCCTGTATTAATGCTGATTTTGACTGTTATTATGTCATTATTATTATTAGGTCATTATTCATTTTATTTTAGTCATTTATCTGATTTTTATTTTGAATCTCTATTGGTTTATTTTTACTGTTTGCAGTTGTGCTATCTTATTACCAGCTTGTTAGTCATCTGTAAAGCACTTTGATTTTAAACTTGTAGGAAAGATGGTGTACAGATAAAGTCTGATTCTGTTTGAATTGATGTCTCAGCGCAGTACAGAAGGAACTGCTGTACTTCAACAGAAACATTTCAATGAGAATAACTTGTTTTGTGTAAGTTTTAATGTGGAGTAAAAGGGGACAGAAAAGGAGGTTTAACCAGACCGTCTGTCCCACTGTTGACCAGATGTTGGCTGGGATGCAATGTTTTATTGTTTGCTGACTGAAAGACGATGATGAAGAGGCCAACCCCCCTCCCCCTCCCCCACCCCCCCCTTTTTTGGTCAGTTTGATTGTAGAGACAGATCTAGAAGGCCATGACCTTAACATGTAAAACGTGTTTTTCAAAATTTAGCCAGTGTAGTGTGGACAAAGTTTAAGAGGTAAATGAGGGAGAAGAGGAGGAGGAGGAGGAGGAGGAGAAAGAAAAGGAGGTTAGGAGAACAAAGGTCAGACACCTCACTGGGAGAGCAGATGAACTGCTGTTCAGTTTTAACTACATTTAACCCAGAGTCTCTCTCGCCTCACACACACACAAACCCAGGATAATTGTTAGTGTGCATTTGCTCATTCCTCTGCCTCCTACATACACACATACACACACACACACACACACACAAACCATACACACAACCAGTATTATCAGAGAAACACACACACAAGCATACAGAGGGACTGCACTTTCCCCAATTTATGTAATCAAAACACATAATCCTTCCCTGCTTGAACCAAAGATTGGACAGTGGAGGCAAATAAATATATATTTGCCTCGGAGGAAGAAGATAAATGCTTGTTTTGTATGTGAGAGAGAAGTCAGTTTATGAAAGCAGCATAGAAGACCACTATGGGAAGGGAGACAGATATGGGTAAACAGAAATAACAAATCAGGAGAGAGTAACAAATCAGGGATAGAAAGAGCGGTGAAATTACAAACGGGAGAGAGCAGAGACAGAAATACAGCACAGATGTTCTTAACATGCATCTTAAATCCAGACTGTGTCTAGACGTGATTTATCCAGATTACATTTACACCTGGAAGTAAAGTGTCTCCAGTGCATGAACTGAAATCACTCTTTCCGTCTTAAAACACATTCCCACCCACAACCTTTTGTTATATTTACATCCTGCAGCAGGATGACAAGCAGCACTAAGGTATGGCTTTTAAACTGTGAAATGTGTGAACTGCTCGTTTGTGTAGCTCTAACAGCACTTAAATTTAATGTGACCAAATGTAGCTTTGACCAGCAGTGGGAGAGAGAGCAGGGTTTGGCTCTTCACTGGGTCTTGGTTGCATTTATTCCTCAATTTGTCTGCAATGATATACATCTGAGCTGAGTCTGAACCTCCCAGGAGTGTAATGGTAAAACCAGATGTAAAGGGCAGTTGAATAAATTGCTCAGATTGTGAGGGAGGAACCGTAAATGGATGGAAATAAAGAAACAGAGAAATTGGACTGATTATGTTGTGAGAGAATGAAAGAGAAGAAAAAGAGCAGAGTCAAGCTATGTTTCCATCCATGTTTAAAGTCAGATAGCCAAAAACTAGCTTGGATGGGTTGATTTTTTTTTTTAAAGAATAAGGCTGGGGATAGTTCTCGTACTGTCGACATATTTTAATGAAAGATGAGTTTGTGTCTGTGGGATTGACTCAAAATAAACTGCAGTGGCCATGTCCATTATAATGAAGAAACATGTCACCCAGAAGGAAAAATAAAGAACATTGCCAGTATTCTCTTTGAAGACTTGTCATTGATCTTTGCTGTTGCTTTTGTATGAATACAAATAAGAGGTTTATTTATATTGAAAGTCATGGTAGATGTTACAACATTTCTGCAACAAAATTGAATTGTTTTCTGGGCTGTCTATGCCATTTCATGCAAATTTGACCTGTTTCCGTTCTGCTTTCCTGATTCGATTGTTACAGTTTGTAAAGGAAATATTTGGATGGAGACCCGGCTGGGGAGAGAGACGGAGACCAGAGAAAGTACAGAGAGACAGAGAGAGACAGAGAGAGAGAGAGAAAGAGAGAGAGAGAGAGGGAGAGAAAGAGAGAGAGAGAGAGAGGGAGGGAGGGAGGGAGATGAAGAGGCGAGAGACGGCAAGGAGAAGGGAAGGGGCCTGGTGTTGTTTATATTAGCTGCTTGTTAACTTGACTATGCGGACACGCTGCAAACAGAACACAGGGGAAAGAACAAGTTGTACTCTTTCTCTGTCTGCCTTTCTGGCTTCGGTTCAGTAAACATCTCCCTCCTCTTTTCTCTTTCTGTGCATCTCTCTTTTCCCCTCTTCCCTCACTCTCTCTCTCTCTCTCTCTCCAGGCCAGAGCAAAGCAGAGTGCAACGTTTTCCCTCCTCACACGTACTTCCACAACATGTGCCTGTCATTATTTGTCCTTAAAGCTACAGACATCCCTTTTTCTTCTTTGACTTTTTTTTCCTTTTCTTTTTTCTTTTTTTTTTTTTTGGATCATCCTATGCTTCAAAAGCGATTTGAAAAGAGCCACGTGCCAGCCAAGAAGGCTGATCACCGGGGCTGGAGAGGAGAAGGGAGGAGTTGTGGGCAGGAGGGACACAACAGGAGGGGGGGGGGGGGGAGGGGAGTCTTTAAGGATTCAGGATGGAGCAGAAGAGGATAATTTGCTGCTGGTGGAAGGAGGAGGAGGATGTTAGATGGCGGAAGGCAGAGTAAGGTGCGCAGTTTGTGCAGATGGGAGTTCTAATCTTAAAAACTTTTCCTGGAGCTGCTCTGGAGGCTGAAGTAATCTCACTGGTTGTGTTGAACCTTCGAGGGTGGAACCAGAGATGCTGTAAAATCAACAGATAAACCGATACTAAAAATTACTGGATGTCGCAGCCCTCGTGTGATTCATATATTTCTTAGAAATTAAATGTCAGATGGTGAAATTAGTGGCTTTGCAAATATTATCAAATCATTTCTGGGGGTTTCCTGGTAGCCTAGAGGTAGATGAGGTGCCAAGGTGTCAAGAAGTGCAACATCCCCAGCTGAGGATATTAGCTACTTAGTTGTCATTCCCTAATCTCTTTTCCCTCTCATCTCATGGCATCTCTCCATTGTTGCTGTTCAATAAAGCCAAAAATAGTGAAACAAAATGCTAAAAAAAAAAAAATCAAGCAAGTAACTCAAGTGTTGTTCAAACAGAAATGAGTCATCTCTACAGGGCTGCAACTGCTTCATTAATTGTTTGGTATATAAAATATCAAAGTTTTCCTAACTGACCTGCCAGGTTCAGACTGGCTGGATTTGCATCTGTTAATCTCTGTGTGCCAGTTAGCTACCCTGCAACTTCATGAATGAATGGCGGGGGGGGGGGGGGGGGGGGGGGGGGCTCTGATTCAAATTTAACTCAACAACTGAGCTTGTTTTGCCTCCACAGCAGCTCTGCCTGTAAGAAGTGTTTGCATGACTAAACCTCCGATCTGTGCAGTGTGTCTGGGTTGTGGATGTTGAGACCTTGAAGCCATAACTTTGCTGTAACAGAGAGGAGAGCAAAGTGCCAGTAAAAACAGAGGAAGCAGATAATGAGTCAGCTTTCTAGATTGATACGAGCCACGACGGCCAGCTAAAGCGTTACCAAAAAAAAAGAAAAAAAAAAGAAAAGAAACAGCTTGCAAAGGCTTTTTCAAAACACGGAAAAGGAAAATGTCTAGTAGTAGTAGTTGAACAGTATTATACATTATTGTAAATGTGTATAGACTCTTGTGGTCGGTAGGTGGGTGGGTTTGTATGGCTGGCGTAGGGCAATAAAGCAAGGACTAGACAATATCACAAACAAGAAGCACTGAGCGGTCAGTGGGTCTCACACTATGATACAACTAAAAGTCAGTTTCCAAATGGATTAAACAGTGAAAGTTCTTTGTCATTTTAAACCATCTCTTAATTTGACTCCAGTCAAGAATTAGATCCAATGTACATCATCTCTTATTATTAATAATCCCACTGGCCTTTGTCACAGGTATAATGACTTCTGTCACTTGAGCTCAGCAGGCATTTTATGTCATCACACTTGTTTAATTGAACATGTGCTTTGTGGGGGGAAAAGAAACCAGGTCTGAGCGAGACAAGGTATTAGCCAATCCTGGCGTCACTGACCTGACGACAGCCTCAAACCACTTTCTTATTGGACGAAGGAGCAACCACAGAGAATGAGAGACAGCCTATGAACAGCATCCTGATGCCCTTCTGGTTCCTCAAAACCACCTCAGTGCAATAATCATGTTTTTGTATTAAAATTGTGGTTTCATTCACCAGGTCCAACATCTGGATTTGAGGAACCATTTTTAGTTTTTTCTGTGCAAGTCAAACAGATGTTTGAGTTGCATAAATGGCTTGTACAACAAAATGTACCAGGGTTTTGTCAGTGGATGGTTCTAACCTGCCTTTCTGCTTTGAACATGATCTTTGCACAGCTGAAGAAATTCTGAGGAACCCAGCTCTACTTGTGCAGTGATGTCTTTCCAAGGAGTTTTACAACAGTGTCGGTACAGTAGACAGCAACTGTGTGAATTGTAGGCGAGGTTCCAATTACCTGCAGCAATCAGTGTTGGCCTTTGACCAGCTTTTCAGCAGCAGTCTAGATGGAATGCAGTACACCGCTGGTTGTGCATGTAGGTGTGCTTCTGACCTACCATTACGTTTGCGATGCCCACCAGCATATTTCACTGGAGTAGGATTCATGCCAACACCTGGAGGAGGGGGTTTTGCTCTGACACATGCACCAGCTCACCACTTAGAAAATGGTATATTTGTGTATTTATCCATTATGCATAATATCTTGCCCATGCACTCTTAATTGCACAGTAAGCTGGCACAGAAGAACAAAACCTCCAATATTCCACTAAATCTTCTGCTGGTAATGACACTCACGCTGCATTTATGACTGATATTACAGATTACATCCTGAAAAGAAAAAAAAAAACCCAAAAAACAACCCAGCTAATCCGGATCACATATAGCGGATATCTGACCTGACAGAGTTGCAAAATTCAAAGATCATCAGAGCACATTTCGGGCTGTCAGCCAACACCCACACCAGCGTACCACATAGAGGACAGCGATGCTTTGAAGTTGTATTCTAGTGGATATTGATAAAAAGAACCTGCAAAAGACTCCAGTCTACAGTATCTACGAAGCGGAAGGAGAGGGCATTGAAGCCACACTGTAAATATAGAATAATAACCAGTTTGTGTTTACTAAGGCTGCACAATATCTAGAGGAAAAAATTCTTGCAATCATCAAAATGGCAGTTTTCCTGACAAGGTACCACAGTGCTGGGTTAAAAAGCGACTTCAAACAGGACAGAATCTTCAGAATGTCACTTTCATAAATTTCTGTGGAGGAAATTCAGCCAATTTTCTTTTTTTTCTGCCAGTACTGTGCAACCTTAGTATTGCTACTACATGTTAAGGCCATACATGTGAGGCCTTGTCTAATACCACTGTCTACAAAGTCAGGCTACTCTGAACATTGAATATTGAAACCAACATTACATTTTTCTGTCTTAGCAACACATGAATGGTAACAACCACCCGGCGGAGGATTTGTGGGATGTACTGATGACTTCACCACATCCTTGCCTCAAAACACAAGCTTTGTTGCTGTTATTGTTGTTGTACTGTATGTATCGTTATGGTCAGTTTCCATGGGGGTTGTAATAGCGGTAGCCAACATAGAAGTCCAAGATCCTCCACCTGTCCTGTATTCATGCTGTTTTACAATTTCAGCTTTAGACAATGCTCTATGCATTTCTTGTCTTTCAAAAGAGGGGGTTTTCCAGACTTTGCCTCTCCATTGCGAAAAAAAGAGAAGGAAGTCTCGTGTGGAGGACCAACAAAGTGAATCTTCTACGCTGGCTACACCTGAAGGACAAAGGAGACAGAGAAGCTTCGCTGTCACCAGTAATAATACTCTCCTGCTGTTAGAGGGCATTTCACTCTGAGTAAGCTCATACTTCCTGATGCAGTCAGGACCGCACATATACATAAAAAACTAGTCATCTTGTACATTATAACCCTGTTATACCAGCTCTGGTTTGTGTGTGTGTGTGTGTGTGTGTGTGTTTGTGTGTGTGGGAGCTGTATGTGGCAAGTTCAGTTCAGCAGCATTTGGCTTATTCTGAAGGGGGTTAATATGTTGTGTTTAATGACCACTACCAGCCTGTTGCTGAGGCGACAGACAGGTTTTTCCTATGTGAACCCCAGTGAATGCAGATCTGGGAGAATCCAGGTTGGATTTATTGGTGGTGGTGTAGTTTAATTAACAGCACCCCATGCAGTAGAGGAGGTTACATAACATTGAGCCACCTTGCCTGAGCTTACGGTGTTTCTGACTGAACCGTATTGAGCTAGGTCGACCCAGGTTTGGAAACCAGATTAAACCGACCTGACCTGGGCAGCGCTGGCAGAGTTCCTTGTCTAACATTCCTCATCTTGAAAACCCGAGACGGAGCACGTGTATGTGTGTAGGTAAGATGTAAATATGCTGCCTTGATTACACGGATCTGTTCTTTGGCGTGGTCACTTCAGGCAGGTTAGAAGCTGTCCATACAGAAAAAACAGAGGAAGTAGATTGGACCTGCAGCTCTCTTTAAGTGTCTGTTCATCAGGCCTGCATCAAGCAGCCCTTAAAGATGATTTTTGATGCTTCATTTCACCCTAATTTGGGTCCAGATGGGTAGGGTCTTGGCTCCAAGAAGGCTGAAAGAATGAAAGGAAAGTCCCTTCTTGTAGTTGATACAAAAAGGGACTAATATTATCCGACCTGTCCCACTCATCTGGTAACTTAAAGAAGTTCAAATGAGCATTCACTATTGATAGAGACTATTAAACCCAGTGCTGATGGTCATATGGTCATACTGAGAGAAGAAACATGCTCAGTAGTAGTCATATAGGATTTCAAACAGTGAAGTTTGCCAAATAAGGAAGTTTCTAGACATACACACATCACTATATATATATATATACATATATATATAGATATATATATACTGTATGATATAAAATATGTATATATATATATGTATCTACGCCTTGCGTCGCTTTTTCGATAAATCTTTTAAGCCTTTTATTCTTTTTTAAAAGTTTTTTTTAAACCCCTGAGAATACCACGGACTGCTTTAAGTACAAAATACAACTCTCTGAGAGAACAAAAAGTATTAAAAAAAATTTACAAACAACTCAATTCAAGAACTTAAGAGCGCAGGCCTCTGAAGCTGATCATTACATTGTCATCATTCATCTAACAAGAAGAACAGGTGCAGCAGAGCCATCAATTACAGGAGCGTGGCCACGTCAAACTTCACCCGCAGCCATGTTTGTGCCATAAACCTGCTCTATGTACAGCATGACTAAATAAAAACAAAGCTGAACATCTTACATGCCAGCCAATTCTGTTGAAATCTCAGAGAACGCTGGTGGGTAGACCTTTTGTTGAGATCATTTTCACTGAAGAAGGATGAGAGAGATCTTGACCATATCTGACTCTGGACTGTATTTGGCCTTCAGTGACTCAACGAGATACAAATACACAAGAAACTTAAATAATGAAGCATTTCTGACCAGATGGTGTTTTGCCACCATCTAAAAAAAAAATTCCAAGTATATTGTTGCAGTCAGCTCTCCAGCAGAGGCAGCAACATGGTGCTCACAGTGCAACCTGGCCAAACTCTTGTTTATCAATGGCTCTGGACTGCAGTGATCTAGTCACAGGTGGGTGAGTGGGGCACAGAACAATAGACAGCTCTTTGCGCTCATAGTACGTTGTGGCTCTGCTTTGCTAATTTTTGCAGATGCTTTGTTGATTAATGGCAAATGCTGCATTTACATCCTTTTTTCAGGCACTAGACAATTGTTAAGGTGACGAGGAGCCCGATGCTGGCTACACTCTGGAACCAATCCAACGGGATTTCCTTTCAGTTTGATTGTTACAAATCCGATTGAGAAACGACTGATTGATCTACTTACTGATTGTTTGGTTGATTGAG
Source organism: Scomber japonicus (assembly GCF_027409825.1). Lineage (NCBI taxonomy): Eukaryota > Metazoa > Chordata > Actinopteri > Scombriformes > Scombridae > Scomber > Scomber japonicus. Next base: position 11,383,379 of record NC_070590.1, on the reverse strand, counting down.
AAGAAGGTTGGGAGGGTTTTGAGGGGGAGCCGGGGGCACAGGTCGAGCGACAGAAGGCACAGAGTTTCTACGATGATTTTTTTATCCAAATATTCAGAAAAAAAACTCAGAATTAGGAAGAATTTAAAAGCAGCTGAAAAAAGTCAGATCAAATATTTCAACAACGGCTGTGAGCAAAGGGATTTGCTTATAGTAGTATGTGTGTCAGTATGTGTGTGTTTGTGTCTCTGTGTGACAATCAGAATGAGCATCAGGGTTGGGGTCAATTGTTCTGCTTTTCAAAAACTGGAAAATCTGGAAATCTGCTTTTTTTTTTTTAAGTCTGTGAAGATAAATTTGAGAATGAAGGCTTTAGTGTATATTTTGAGATAATGAGAATTGACCCCAACCCTGCATGAGCATGTATTATACACACAATTGCTTACGTTACAGCTCTTATGACTAGCTAGTTGTGCTTTTCAAGGCTGAATACATGTTGTCCCATGTCACCCTCTGTACATATTCAGACCAACGCTGGTCTTTCCACTGAACATATTCAAGAAAACAAGGACTCATTGGATGCATCTCAGGCCATATAGACCAGGAGTGAAGCAGACCCTGAAACCAGCTTGAATAATAATAATAACAATAATAATGCCCCGAAGTGTTTGTTCCCGAGTCTGGCAGATACCACAGACAAGAGGCCAGAACTGGGTACTTCAACGCCCAGAAACAAAATTAATCTGAAATACAAAACAAACAAACAAACAAAAAGACTAAAGGTAATGTTCATTTCCTATTTGCTGAAACGTATCGCATCTTGTGGTGAGCTAACAAACTACGGATCCGGTGGAGAAGCTTTTTACTGTACGACAGACAAACAGCTACATTCAAATTCCCCCAAAAAACAAAGCAGGTAAGAGCTGAAGAGATTTTCCACTGGTAAACATGACAGGGATTTGGTTGAACAAAGCCATCCAGCCATGTTTTGTATATTGTATACTGGGCACAGATGGAGAAACAATTAGTCAGCGGGACTCAAAGACTGGGATTCTGCTTGGATAACTGTGTGTGTGTGTGTGTGTGTGTGTATGTGTGTGTGTGTGTGTGTGTGTGTGTTTGAGTCTCAGTTCTCTAGGATGCCAGCACGCTCCTTCTCAGCAGGTCCTCGTTCCCAGAATGCAACTGCGGCAAGCGGAGTTTGCGCCCACCAGAGCGTGTGTCCAAATCGCTCTGCTCGCCATCAGAGAAATACCCATCAGTCTCAGCTGTGTCCAGCAGGGACGCGTCTTTTGCTGTGAAGGGTAGGTCCATGGACTCCGCTACACCTCCACTGATGCCCCTCCCTCTGGATTTACCCTGGCGGGACAGACGGAGCCGTGGGGCGCCGCCACGAAGGACCACCCCTGTGACGGGCATCGTGACCCCTGGGCTGGAGGTTGGATACGGAGACGAGCTTACACTATAACCTGGTCCTGCGCCTGATGCAACACCGTTCCCAGCGTGGATGCTGTCCCACGGGTCCTCAGAGATGTGACAGGAATCCATTTTGGAGATGGGTGGTTGCGGTGCCGGGTCCCTTTGCAGGTCAGAGCTCCTGGTCTGGTGGTGATGAAGGTGGTGGTGGTGTAGGCTCTTGGAGGAGCCCCTGGGCCTTTCCCCTTTGCGGGCTGCTTGACTGGGTTTTTCTTCCACCACACTCGCCCAGAGGCTCTTTGCAGTGGAAGGGCTGCTAGCGGCAGAGGCGGCTGCAGCAGACAATAGTGCGTCCGGCTGGGCGGGGGCAGTGGATTGCTGATGTCCACGAGCACGAGGCTTGTTGCCCCCTCGTGGTTTGCGGCCCAGCTGGGGGGTTTTCCAGGTGGACTGCATGGAGTTCTCCATCATCAGATTCAGCAGGCTCTCCTCGCCCTGCAGGAGCTGCATGAGAGGAGATCAAGAGCGGAGGCGAGGAAAGGTTAACAGAAAGAAAGGAAAAGAAGAAGAGGTAATGAGAGGAAAGGAAAGAGCACACAGGAGATGAGAGGATGAGAATTAAAAGGAGAGTAAATCAGAGGGGAAGAAAAGAAAGCAGTTCATGTTTCAAGGTGCAATAAATAAGTTTTACACAAAATGTTCATGCTATATTTGGAAATCTGGTCGTAGATCAATACAACAATTAACTTGGCTGTTACTCTGGTTTCTGGTTTTCAAACCTCACATTCTTGTTTGCAATATTTTGGAACAGAAACTCCCCACCCACCACCACCTACCCACATTTCCAACTGCTGCTCAACAGTAGATGTGAGCAACAGTGGGATTTTTCGGTTGAACAAAAGAACAAATGACAAAGTCAAAGTAGTCGAAAAGATTTTACGTGGCAATTTGTTACTTTATGTTTATTATTATTATAAAATGTCTAATTTTCTCTGCTGCACTGGGAAAAAATAACCTAATTATTGTGATTGCCCTTTTAAAGACTTCTCATCATCGGGATATGTTTTCATATCAAAATCTCATTCTGTTTCATTGAAAAACGACCGTGTTCCTGTTATTTTTTTGTCCCTAAACAAAGGAGTTATAGCATGCATTCTGGCTGGAGCCCCCTGCCAATCAATACACAAACAGCACATTCCTCAGGAGAACAGCAGGTCAGCCACAGTGCAGCTCTGCTCCAACCATCAGCTCTCTCGCTCAACTGATCAACCCACAATGAGAAGTGACCAAGACTTAAAACTCCGCTCATATGAAGATTCAATCTAAAAGTCTCAAGTCTTTTCTTTAAAATGTTACAATGATCTGATTATCTCAGCAAGCTACTGTACATCATGCACCATATCCTGGCTAGCATAAATCATACAGTAGGATATGTCCATAAATTAAGTGTTAAAAGACAGGTTCATAATTATTTAAGGCTGCCTTAAAACATCAATCAGATGACTGTGTGAACACTGGCACAGGTTTCTTTTGCTGTTATCATTCATCCCATTTATAATTACCATTAGAAGATCACTTCGATAAACAAATCACAATGTGAGATGGGGGATATAATCCACACTCCACACTTTGAGCTAAATCTTTCTTAAAAGTTTATCTGAAGATGATTTAAGGCTTCAGCTATCAGAGGTTATCAAATAATGTGGATATCTTTCACAGTTTAAGTCTTTTTAATATTAAATTCCCTCTTTGAGTGTTGAAGGACAGTGTTTTTCTTTCTGGCTGCAGTAGGATGATAACACTAAAAATACATTAACTGTGAAAGACATTGACTTGATTTGACTAATGTGGACGACTGAAGCCTCGTATTAGCTTCAAATGACCTTTTAAATACATTTTGACACACATTGTCCCCCCTCATTTACATTTAAAATGCATTATGAAGGGGGGAATGATTGCAGCATCTCACTATTGTTTTAAGACAGACAAAAAAGAAAAAAATTATGATCCTTTTAAGGTTAGTTTGTTATTAAAAGTGGTGCACAACTATGATTGTTGCAGTGCCCCATTTTACTCCACTGTAAACACTGACAACATGAGCTGCAAAGATTCATCCACCTAACTTTGGATGTCCATCTCAATCAGGTCTGTAGGCAGCACATTTAGTTTTTTTGGCTCACTTCACTGGTGAAGTAGACTGGGATTCAGTTCAAGAGGTGATGAACTGTTTGACTATGCTGCTGATTTTGAATTTTGCCATGTGCGCTTTCCTTCACTGCCAAGAGCTAGACTGCAGCTCTGCTGAATATAATCCTACCCCTCCTTTTAACTATATACTGTCTGCATGCACTAACCCTTTTAAGAGTGAGATGAAGTTTAGCTTGCTCTCCACTTTTTAAAAGTATCAAATAAATCACAACTGAATTCAATCTATGGTTGCATTATCTAAGTAGTATCTACTGTATGTAAGCTATCAATCAATGTGTAACTCTCTAGGCCTCCTGCTACTGAAGCCTTACCTGATCGGAGAGCAGGCTGCCACTCTTGTCCCGATGTTGGGCACCCAGAGCCCATTGGCTGAGCATGTCATCAGCGGTGATCTGGACCGACTGCGCGAGCCAGCTGTCGAACAAAGAGTTGTCCAATGGGAAGGACTTTGACAAACCTAGGGGAGAGAGAGAGAGAGAGAGAGAGAGAGAGAGAGAGAGAGAGAGAGAGAGAGAGAGAGAGAGGATGGAAAAAAAGGGGAGAGAGACAAAAGTCAGTCAGGTAAGGAGCGCTGAACATTTTTCATACTTAAAAGTGCTCTAAAAGTGAATGAGGAGATGAAAGGATTTTTTTTCAAATTACGTCAAGAAGTAAAAGGCACAAATGGAGCTCCAAATGCCTGAATATCCTTGTATCTGTTAAATACAGCTTCAATTCACTGTCTGTTCACTCCATTCAGAAGTGACACTTCAATTCAAATAGTAATAATTGGGCTGTGATTTTTTTTTTCATTAAAAACTAGCTATGAAACACATTCACAGTTTTTGAATGTCAAAGAGAAGCAACTGGGTCGACTTTTCTCAAGTTTAACAGTCAAAGCACAAATCTATAACAAAATCATGCAAAACCTGCAAAGTCTCTTTCCCAAAAAAAGGATGCAGATGACGACATGTTGGAGTGTTCAGACAGTAAAAACAGCATAAAGCATTGACACAGCGACTATCTAAGCAGTGCAGAACCTCTTCCTATTTTGTGCCATATAGTAATTTCAAAGGTTCCTCAGTTGAATCAAGAATTGGTGAAAGAAAACATTTGAAGTTAAGAGAAGGCTGCGTCTGTGATAATCGTGTTTGTCTAATGTTAATTATACCGACATCACCGAACAAATCTAATCAAAATTGTTAAGTAACATCTCAAAATTGATGTTAATCTCTCACATGGTACCTCTAAATTATATTTATTGTATTTTAGTCTCATTGCATCACAAACAGAAACACAGAGCTCACTGTAGGTTTGTCAAAAAAAAAGAGAAACTTCTTGTCTCCCAGCGACGTTAACTGTATGCAGCCAGTAAGCTCCAAATCCAAACATGCCATTTCTGTGGCTTCATCAATAATGAAGATATAAACCCATTTTACAGCAGAAATCCTGTTTCCTGTCTCCTTCCCAACACCGCTTTCTCCACACTTTGGTCTGTGTACAGGACTGTGTGTATCAGGAGTGTGTGTTGAATATGTGTGTGTATGTGGGAGGCTACAGACAAAGCTCCCTCCTTTTAAATGTGTGTGTGTGTGTCTGTATAATTAGGAGATTTTCATGGCTCCTTTTCTATCATTGTGGGCTGTGAAAGTGCTGCCAAAGCACTGTGTGTTTGTCTGTGGCGTTTTAGTCTTTCTTACTCTGACACACACTGACACACACTGACACACACACACACACAGACACACACACACACACACACACACACACACACACACACACACACACACACACACACACACACACACACACACACACACACACACACACAGATTCATACACAATGCAGTAAAGACAGTGACGCTCGAAAAGAAGAGAACAGAGGGTGGGGGTGGGATCCATCGGCTCACACTTCTTCTCCTCTGTTCCCACAGAAGAGGGTGCCCACATTTTGGCTTACTTGTCTTTTATTACTCGCATCCTTCCATTTGATAGCTTTTCAGCAAATCTGAATGCTGTGTCAAATTCAATTTTTGAACATGACTGAAATGTTCTACAATCATTTAATTTTTGACAATTTTCACTAACAAAAGTTATAAATAACTTAATATACATATATACTTTATATAACAAACTCATGTTTTGCCGGATAGATTGATGTGGAATATTTCTCTTAAGGACTACCTGAATATTTTATACATTGTTCAGTGCTAATAAAGAATAGAAAGGGGATTTGAGACTGAACCAGCTTCTGAAACTTAATACTAAGAAGAAATGACAATGTTTTGTTCTCTTGATAGAACCTCAGATAGATGCAACCAACATGACATGAACCCTGATAAGAATCTGGTTTCTTACAAAGTGGGTGTTTACGGAAAGTGAACAGGAAGACCACACACACCACAAATTTCTACTAAAACCAGCCTTCTATCTTAATTTTCATAAATACCTATAACCCATAGAAACAACATAGAAACAATCACAGAAAACCTTTTGAAACTGCCTAAATTCCTTTCATAATGTTCATATAACATCCAGAAGTGGAGCTGCTACTGTACCTCTGGGGAAAATTCTGTATTTTATTTAAAATCTTGTGCTAAAGAAAATCAACCTTTAGTTGTTTTAGACCACTCAGAAAAAGAGCTATGACTGCAGGCAAATTTTTATGTGCAGCAAAATCAAAATGACTTTAAACTCCAGAGGGTGTATCGTCTAGTGAATGGAATAATAATGAAATTTAGCTTTCTTGTTTTGCCAGGAACAACCATTAACCTCTGCACAAGAACACTGGGACTCTGTCATATCCACCTTAGGGAACAACTGCCTCTTAACAACCTCATATGAGAGCTGCTGATAATGTTGACAAAAAACCCTGCACAGAAGCACATTATAAAATGGACTGTGTGCATGCAGATTTATCCTGTCTGAGCCTCTTTCTCTCTTTCTTTTCTCGACTGTCGTTGCAGACTCCCAGTAAATCTTCAGTGCTTATAATGATCTGCCAAGCAGGACAGCAGGAGGTGCTGTTAGGGTGGCTTTAACACCAGCTATCCTCCGCACACACACACAGACACACACACACAGAGGCAGTCGTTTCCATGACGCAGCATGTCTCTGCAGGAGTCAGTAGAGCACTGAGGGAGGGAATAGGTGACGGAAGGAAAAAAAGGGAGACAGTGAAGAAGTGTGAAGAGGGAGGGGGGGGGGCGGCAGAGGGAAGGAGAGAGAAGCAGAGTTGAGACAGAGGAGGGTAGCAAACTGTGTAGGTCTGTGGCTTTGTTCAAATTCCATCACATACTGGACATCCTGACATTACAGCCCTTTTTCTTTTCTCTTGTGCTTGTTCATTCACATTTGGGACCTAAATGTTAAGATCAGGATCTTAAAAAGGTGGGTTAGATATACATTTGTCTGTGGGAAGAAGAGTTCTGTAGAGGGAGAAAGAAAATGTGAGCAAGAGACAGAGGGGTAAAACATATTTGGGGATGTATTTAATTAACTCTATCACGGAAATACATAGCAGAAGCCAAAAAAACTAATGGAACTAAGGATTATCTTCAACACTGACACTCTCCCTTACTCTGGACAACACTTCACCTCAGTGTGCAATTCTTTCCACTGAGTATTGTTCACTTTTGATCTATTCAACTCTGCATATTTTCTTTATTTAACTATGTATCTCAACATAATTGATTTTTGAGCCTTGAAGGTTTGAATGAATGAACGAATGAATAAATAATGATAATAATAAAATTGTCACATGCTGGAGGACAAACATCCCCAAGAAGATTAATAGAGTTTCATTTGATATTAAACTTGCCATCTAAACAATATTTATTTGCAAAGGGAGAGCACTGATAGAGGAGCTGTATCTTTTAAACCAGATGATGATGCTGGCTCCTCCTCTTCCGTCTAACACGTCTGATGCTAATCTCGACGCTATACCTGTTAGCTCATGCGAATGCTACTGTTGGCTAATGCTATTCACCAAAATGTCCCAGTGCAGTTAAAGCCATCTAAAGCAGTTTGGGGAGCAGCTGGCCTTGGTGCAAGTGCTCACTTAACTGCCTCATTGCAACAAAAAGCCCTAGGGTGGCATTACAGAACAGCTGATGTTGTAGCAGCGAGCAGTGATCTGCTAGCCAGCGCTGCTAAGGCATTGCAGGGTAAGGAATTCACTAACAGCAGGACAGGGCCAAGACCAGGCCTGTGCATGAGAGAATGTGTGTGTGTGTGTGTGTGTGTGTGTGTGTGTATGTGTGTGTGTGTGTGTGTGTGTGTGTGTGTGTGTGTATGTGTGTGTGTGTTGCGAGGTCTAAAGCCCTCACTACAGTCTGATGATTGTTCTCGGGTGCCAACCGTCTCTCTGGAAACTCCACGAGAAAGACACAGATAAAAAAAAGAGAGAAACTAAGACAGAGTAAAGGAGGAGCAACAGAGCGATCTAAAGCCCCATCAGAGCGATAAAGGAAAGACAAGAAGTACAACAGAGAGAAAAGAGTGAACTAAATACTTGAAAAAAGGGATGAAATCACAGACGAGGTCACAATAATGGCAGCAGAATAAAAAGCTCAGCCTGTATCAACCGAAATGAAACAGTTGTCAGTTGTTCTCTACAACAAAAGCAGCATTTTACTTTTAACTGTCTCTTATTGTATTGTAACAGACAGTATAATGATCTCATGTTATTTTAATGTATAATTTTTGACCACCTGAGAGAAATGTTAAATTTCACAGGTGTCTTTACTTTTCTTTAACTCAATGCTACAGAACCTTTAAAATCTACAGGATTAGAAAGGCTACTAAAATGATGCAACCTTGGATTTTTGAGCCTGTTTGCTTTCAGTCAGAATGAAAGAGCACAGGCTTCTTTCTAGAGAGGTTATTCTGCACTGAAATTCAGCAATAATATAGCGAAAGGCCATCATGCAGGACACAGCTACCAATATTGTCAATAATAGCAGCCAGAAAACATGAGGATGCACTGCAGCCAAGACTTCATATTTTGAGAGAGGGGCGCTTTCCTTATTTATTAAGGGCTGAAGACTGTTGCTTTTACAGTAACACCGAGAGAAAACAGGTTGGACAAAAAAGGTGGTCACAACAAACAGGGAAATCATCACTTTTGGTGAAAAATACCTCATATGCAAAGAGCATCACTGAATAATTAACAGTTTATGAGCAAATTAAGACTAATATTTTAAAGGGTTTTTGTTTTGTTACATTCATGTCACCTCAGCTCAGCCCGGTTGTTCTCTAGGACTCCTCATTGCAGTATTATCTAAATGTTTGTGACAATGTGCTGATGTTAAACAGGTATAATGTTTACCTTGTTCATTGTCTTAGCAATTAATGTATTATAGGAACTGGATATTGGACTCAAAGATGGTGCCTATTCAATCAAATGATAATTGATTGCATTGCACATAAGCCAAAAAAGTTTTCTCACTTCTGGGTTTGCATCTGGACTGTGGGGCCCACTAAATTTCGCTTTAAAGGTTTTCCCTCCTGCTGGCGCTGTCCATCAGTTCCCACTCACAGGGATTTTTTTCCATTGCAATATCATAAATGACCACTAAAGAAAAATTGGCAGCAAGGCTGTCCCTCTCGTAATACAGCCATGGACGTAGCTTAGTGCGTTAGCATGCTAATGTTTGCTAATTAGCACAAAACACAAAGTACAATTGAGGCTGATGGGACTTACTAGTTTTGCTGGTATTTCGCCATAAACTAATTAAACTTTGACTTGATTGTGCCACTAGGTTAAAAGTTAAGGGATCATGAAGTTAGAATTAATCCTGAGGGAAACATGAAACGTACTAAATTTCATGACAATCCATCCAACAGTCTCTGAGATATTGCACTCAAAACAACAAATGTTGTTGCCACCTCATGGTGGCGCTAGAGGAAAAGAGAATCATCAAAGTTGGTCAGTTTTATCCTCTGTGGATCATGACTATTTGCAAAGTGTAATGAAAATCCATCTGATCGTTGTTGAGGTACTTCAGCCTGGACCAAGTACTTGCCATCCCTAGAGTCACAGTTAATTTAGAATTTTGTGTCTTTTAAGGTCACTATAAGCACAGAGGGTTGTTACAGCCCTCAGTATGTTTTTGGGGGTCAGGCTGCAGTATGGTTCAATACAACCCCAGAGGACCGCTTGATCAGACCCTAATATTTCACATCTGATTCCATGATTGAGCTGGTTTGTTGGGGAAGGGCACCTTGGAAACCATGTGGCTTTGCACTGGCCTGTGTGGTGAGTGTTCACACTAGAATAAAAATATTGAATCTCTTTAGGAAACTCAGTGGTCATTCAGTTTGAAATGAGATCCATGTAATCTCCCTTAAAACCACTTTTCAAAACCCCCTCTAAATTCAGCTTTGCAGGGATTATACTGTATCTACACGGCTTAAGTTTTGTCTTAGCTTGCATAGTTTTTTATCTGATTTGTGTTTTTATATTGTTCTGATGTGTCCCTGTTTACTTTTAATTATATATTTGATACTATTATATCATACATCTGCTGAACCTCCACAAATCACAAATCAGTGCAGTCTGGCAGGGCTCAAAGGGTATTTGCTTGGGTTAAGGTTGTCATGAGTCCAACGCAGACTTGCAGGTGATTTGTTTACTTCATCATTTCAACCATAGTTTGATTGCTGAGGAATAAACTTGCTCAAATGTCCTTGAGCTTTGCCTCTCAAGATGGAATAACATAACAGCTGTTCAGGCAATCAAATTTCTGTTAAATGATCGACTGAAATCAGTTACCAACTAAACCTTCAGCAGGTTTTGGGAGTCATATTATATTTAATTTCTACAGTGTATGTTTAAAGAAATGTTGAACCAGGTTTGGGAGACTGGAATGCAATAAGTCACCTTGTCATTGAAAAAACTCTGTACATTTTAGTTTTGGATTATATTTTTTAAAATGAGATTTATTGATCTTAACTTTCAGGATGAAACTCACTCTGTGCCTGTGAGGGTATCGCCAATAAAATTAAAAAACAATCTCCCATCCAATCACCACTGGCATATGGACCCCACTAATAAACAGTGGGGATAGGGGACAGTACATCTGAGAGGGAGTTATGGTACATGTCTGTCTTCTTGATCCCAGAACACAGAGAGGAAGACAAAGCCCTGGGAGTCAGGACCAGACCCGACAGAGAACAGATGGCCTGACACACACACACACACGCACACACGCACACACACACACACACACACACACACACACACTCTGAGACAGTGAGATATGAACACATACGGCATGAAAAGACAAACACACAGATGACGCACTGAGACAGGAACAATATATCAATATATAACACTGAGAAAGGAAAGCATACATACATGCACGCACGCACACACACGCACACACACACACAGACAAATGATATGGTTGCACACAACAAAAGCACGTCATATAAACAGAAGGGCTTGTTTGTCATGGAAACACAATGTGAGTGATGATTCCCCGGCATTTATTCAACATCAAGTTGCAGTCCTTATCCCCCAGCAGTCAGGTGGAAACACAGAGACAGAGGAAGAAAGACGAAAAGATAAACAGAAAGAGGGAGTGTTATAACACAGAGCCAGAGAGAGAGAGAGAGAGAGAGAGAGAGAGAGAGAGAGAGAGAGAGAGAGAGAGAGAGAGAGAGAGAGTGAGAGACAGAGACAGAGAGAGAGAGAAAAACAGAGACACGCACCGTGAAAAACTGAGAAATAGAGGAGGGGGTAAAACTGAAAGAGATAAATAGAAGAGGAGAGGGAGATAAAATCAGAGCAGGAAGCAAGTGAGGCAGAGCCAAACTACTCTCCTGTCTGCTCTGTACAGCTCCTGTCCTGCGTTATAGTTTCTCTGTTTATCGATCACATTCACTTAGAAGGGAAAACACTGTTGGCTTCGTGACACTCAGCTCAGCTCAAATTAGGAAATGAGAGAGAGTCCTGCGTCACAGCTGATAGCCACTGTGCATGTGTGGGTGAACGGCTCAAAACATCTCTATAGGAAATAAATACAGATAGAATTTTGGACCTATAATATTCTATGTAATACATACTAGACATATACTAGTGTTTGTACAGATCAGATGTATGATGACTGATGATTCCCACATAACCCTCCCACTGGTATTTAGTCATACTCCTATCAAGATGAAATACAATCTAAACCTCATTCAGACCACCACAGAGAACAGAAACTATGAAACCATCATAATAGAATATTTCAATGTAGATTTGCCTCTTTTAGGACATTACATTTTTGTGGGTCTTATTTCTGTAGTTTTGATCATTCCTGCTTGTAATAGTAACATTTTACTCACCCACCTAAGAGATCTATTAATGTTCAGACCAGGACCATCAGGGGCGGGGAGTAATACAAGTCATAAGGAGGTCAGGCAGGTTGGAAACAAATCCCAAAATAAAAACTTTTGGTGTGGTTTTTGGTGATGTTTCTATTTTAGTAGACTAAAAACACGAGAGATTGGCCTGGCACCCTGCAGAAACCACATTTGAATCGAGAAACCAATCTTAATTAAATTTTAATTAACCCCACCACTGATAACCAACAGTTAAGATGGTCAAACCTACAAAAGTAAACTCCTGGTTGCTAAAAAACTGGAATTCCAGATCCATTTTAAATAATCTGAAGCTTTTGAGTAAAATCCACCATTAAATAGCCCAGAAACAAACACAACTATTTCACATTTATGCAAGAGATTCAACATTCATTGACAAACCCCCTCTATCAAAACTCAAGGCAGCAGCTGACACACAAAACCAAAAACTCCTCCAAGTCTGAACTGAAGCTTTCTGGATGTATGGATGGATTTTAGGCTGCAGAAATGTTCACAATAGCGTGAGGTTAAGCTTAGCTGTATATAATTCCTACCAAAGTGCTATAATCCTGCAAACTCAAAGCCCGTTCCAGTATCAACAGAGCAGCTCTAGGTTTGGTCCTTTGATGACAGCGTGGAGTCTTTGTTAGGTGGGGTTTTTTTTTTAAGCTTTGAGCAACGTTCTGTCATGTTCGTTTTCTGAGATCACAGTAAGGGAGCGGGCTCTTCACACTTAACACGTCACTCTAGTGCTGCTGTAACCAAGATGTCCTGCCGATGTATTTTTAATGCTTCTCATGTATCAGTGTTTATATGTTGTCTGTTCTCCGTGTCGCAACTCCCCGTCATAAATAGAAAAATTAGTCTTCAGATGTAGGACTCTGCTGACTTGACCTCTCACTTCTCAGTGGTGAAGGGGGAGGAGGGTAAGTGAGATGAGAATTTATCTTTGAGTATCTATACAGCATTAAATGATAACAGGTGTTATCCATCATATAGGTGAACAGCTTCTACTCATGCACATAAAGACTAAAGGATAAATTATATCAGAGAGCACAATTAGTCATCAGAACTCATTTTCATTTAGGCTCTCAGATATTAATCATGTTCTTTAATTGTCTGTGCAGCCCACATTGTTTTACACAATGTCATAGCAGGAATATTCATAACTTATTAGATCTGGATACATATAAACAAGGATTATGTAATGATACACATCCACCCACTTCATGTCCTACATATAGAGGCTATTCACAGCAGAGGAGCTTGTTTTTAAGAGGAAGCCTGAAGATATGGAGGACTTTGTTTTTCATTTTATGCACCCACACAAATATACAGTATATATCACTACTTTGTGTTTCTGTTCTATGTTTGCATGTTGATTACTGTTTTGTTTTCTTGCACATTAAGAAAAAAAAAAGATTTATAGTTTAATCAAATATTATAAGATATTTTTCACTACTTTCAGTTTCACTATTTGGGCACAAAAGTTTCTTTAGATGCCTTTTAGGGGACTGAATCTGCCAGTGAAGCTTATAATACAATATCTTGGGTGCATTTTGTGAAGTATAAGGTTTCCTACTTTCCTTAAAAGCACCACTCTTTTTTTGTTGTTTAAATTTTTTTCTTTACACTACCTTTTCAGAATGGCTTGTGTAATTCTGGAGTGAAACATCTCCAAACCAAAACCTGATTGCCTGAAAGATATAACCTGAAAGGAGAGGAAATGCTGTGTTTGATCCTGACAGCGCGCTCTGGTTCTGCCATGACCGACAGCACCAGCTCTCATCAAACTGTCACAGCTCTACTGTCCCATGAAGCAGCCGCATCTGAAAAAATAAACTGAGGATGTTTTTAGGATGTCAGGAAATATGACTTTACGGTCGCTACAGAAACGTCGGTGTGAGCCAACTTTTTAAAACAAGCCTGTCCACCTAAATGAATACAGATGGAGTTGTAAATAGATGGACGTGAACAGATGGAAAGATGTTCAATTTAAAATGTGAAAGTACCATGTTTCTGTATAGAGAGGCTTTGGTATCTGCGCCTGATTTAACACATCAGTCAGCACACTTTTACACTCGCTAACATGAACTTGGGTTATTTCCTGAGAAACTCAACCTCTCTGCCACAATAAATAGTTACTCATAGCTTTCTCCAGGCTAAATATGTCACTTCTGCTCTGGAATATTAGGAACAAACCTCCTGCCCTGCTTAGTGACGGACATACTGCTTTAGAGTAGAGTATCTTTTTGACTTTTATGAGCATGTCTGAGCACTGGGATGTTAATTTGCACCTCGGTAGTCAGCCAGGTGGCTTGTCTCATGTTGACAACTTAAAAGCCACAAATTCAATCACCACAGCCGCCAATGTGTGTCCATCAACAGCCTGTCCTCGAGTGAGACACTGAGCCTGGATCTCCTGGTTCACTTCAAGTCACTGTGGATGTGAGTGGCAGCTAAATGCCTGTAAATTGTCAATGCTATGAATAAATATCTAAATACGTATAATCTGCATGCTCAATTTCCATTTAATATCTGTCTTTTGAGTCATTTCGTGCTGAGCATCATGTGTAGCTGTAATGATAAGTAGCGTGGAATGGATCACCTTCTAGGGGACAGACAACCATTACCATCCATCCTCACTTCACCAGTGATTAGGATTGGCAGTGACAGGCCTCATTAATGACAAAGATTAGCATGGACAGAGCTGGGCTTTCTCTTTATTTTCAGTATTACCAATGCTTTCTTTTGCCTGATGTCATCTGGTATTGGTTAAAAACGTAGTGATTTTGCTGTTTTCATTCATTCATTCATTCATTAAAGATTGTTACCTGTTGTTTCTGAAGTGTAACAAACTTTAATTCCTTGCTGCCAGTAAACTATGTAGGGAAGAGCTGCCATTTTTGTTATGTTCCCCTTTTCCCCTGTTTGTCTTGTATTGTCAGGAAGTTTACAATTGTAATTTTTCTTTTTGGGTAGTTTATTTAGTATTGTGGTTTTATTCCTACTCGGGGCTCTTTTGTTTGTTATTTTGGCCAAGGCTCTCCCTGATGTTGCATTTAAACTTCCTCATTTGGCAATAAAAGATTTCAAGGCTCTTCAGATTCTTCAGCTCATTTTATTTATGTTACTCCCCTCTCACCCAAGAGCAGCTTGGGGTCGTAACAATGATATTTCACCACTGACTGCTTTTGCAAATTAATTTTACATTAACTCTGGAAAGTGAAAAAGTGGAATAAGGCCACCGGCTCTGGAAATAAGCTGTTGTAGAGTCTTTTGTTGACATTGACATCAATATCACTTCACACCAAACAAGAAAACCTCCTGCTGACATATTTATTGGTAACAAATACAAATCCCATAAAAAAGCAAAACCAACAACGAGCTGATCGTACTAACAAGCATTTTTCTGTGTATCCAAAAACTAAATACAGGAGAGCCCAGCTATTTCAAGAAATTATTTAACATTCTTTTTAAAAAATAAACTACATATTTGTGACTAATCTTTAGTAGGAACAAATGGAGCTTGAGGCCCAGAGAGTGACAGACAGTAAGGGGAAGTTGGAAAATATTGACTAAACCAAAATATTGTTGGTTTTGGCTTTTTTATGGGATTTCCTTTAAATATATTATAGGTTTATGTAGTGGCCACATGTTACTTTCTCTGTTAGTTGGGTACTGTATATTGTAATGAAATATATACTACAATACCCACAAGTCTTATCAAAGGCTGCTATGGAGAGACAAGCATATTCAGAAGTCTTTGTTGTTGTATGTCACAGAAAGTGGGCAAAAAGCTGGCTGACTAGCTTTTTCTACTGTTTCATGAGGTGGCTTTTGAAAATGTTCACCAGGCTAAAGCAAGATGATTTATTTGTCACAGAAAATTTACCGGGGTCTGCATCATTTACAGTGAATTACATTTTTATAGTTGCCTTGTTGGCCTTGATGTCCACTCTCTCTGTATCTCCCCCCTGTCCTGCTCAGGGAGAACATTAAACTGCCAACAAATTGATCAGATTGTATCGGATCAGACCTGCTGAGATGAGCTGCAGTCAACTCCTATCAAAATCTTTACCATCATATCTGACACTTGAGCAACACACAGAAAATGTATGACAACATTGATGATGGAGGTATGAAGTCTGTGGAGCAAAAGGCAAAAAAAAAAGGAAGATGTACACTGATATTGAAAGGATGCTGACCACAGAAGAATGAAACAGTATTTTGTTAAAGGTTGCAGCACTCTTAATGCATCAATCATTTCTTTAAACCAAAGTTTCGACATATAAAGTCATTATCAGGGCAAAATAAAATAACATTACTATGGAGATTTCCAACTTTTATAATGTCTTGCTGTTTTGTTATTGCATTTTGTCCTTGTGCAAAGATATTTCAAAACACTACAAATAAATTATTGATGCGTCAAAGCTATGAATGTGCTGCAACCTTTTGTCAGCAGGATCTTTCAAAAGGACACACAAACAAACGCGCACACGCACACGCACACACACACACACAGGCATATGTTCAGCCAATGAGGTGCATTTGATCAGTTTGGAAACATTGCAAACACTGCAGGGCATACACCCACTCACTCACTCACACACACACACACACACACAGACACACAATGTACCTAGCTCTTTAAGCAGGGAGCCGCTCTCTGACTTCCATCTCTCCTTTTTCTTCTCAGGGCTACTCTTCCTCCTCTCCTTCCCTTTCTCCTTCACTCCATTCTGCTTCCTCTTTTCTCCCTTTTGGGCTTTCTCTGCAGGGAGACACAGAAGATGGGCTCAGGTTAAGGATTCTGGTTGATTTATTTATTTAAAACTGAGCGTGATTTAGCTGCACAGTGTCATTGAGTGTGTGACACTTCTTTGACGTGGAATTTGAGTAAGACAACATCATACAATCAATATCAAAGTTGGAGAAATACAATGCAAATAAGTTAAATAGTTATATTCATATGTTAATTATAAGTTAATAGTTATATTCATATGTATTTCCTTACTTGGACAATGGAATCAATCAGTAGCTCATCACTTAAAAAATACTGTATGACTCAAAAAGTGAAAGAAACCTTGGTCATTATCAATACTAATGAATTCTTGGGTTAGATTACTTGTTGTCAGAAAACTGTTTTATTCACTACAACTGGACCGGAGTTTAGTTTTGCAAGATAACATCAGTCTGACAGCTTTAGGTTTAGGAGAAGGACAGTTTGGAAAGAACTCTCTGGTGGACATGAATCTAAAGATACCCTGTGGAGTTTTTTTTAAACACTGATAATCCTACAGAGCACTGTCTAAATCAGTGGGTCCCAATTTTGCAGTTGCAGTGGTAACAAACCAAAAAAATTCCCCCAGAAAACAGCAATTCACTATCAAATTCAAGGAAGAAGAAGCTATCTATTAAAGCTATTAGCTAGCTATTAAACATGGGTTAAAACTGTACAGGATTTAAAATACATTAAAATTACTTTGCAAAAGTTTCACAAAGAAGGAAATGGATCTGACATGTTTGTCAGGCTTCAAGGATATAGACATATAGATGTGTTTAGGTGAATAGCAGTGAATGTAAACATTACAATTCTTTACAAGAAAAGTTCACAGGACAGAAAAAGAGGTTGCACATGTTAAAGATACTCTCCTTGATTGCTCCTCCAGAGCTTACAGTACATGTTTTGATTGAAAAAATGTTTTCATACAGACATCATGCCAGGTGAATCATCATCTTCATTCTCAAAGGCTTTAGAAAAGCTGTAAGCCAATTTATGGTTGCATGAGAGAGAACGTGACCTGGTGCTGCAGGTGTCGTTGACCTGCGGAGGGTGTAAACTGCCTCAAACAGCGACTCATTCTGCCCAAAAATCACATTACCAGGACATGAAGAGGTTTACTCTGTCGCTTTGAGTGAAAGGCTTATATCTGTAGGAATGCCCTTAAAAAAAGCTTTTCCATGTAGCTTTGAAAACTTAAGTAAAATGTGGATCTTACTCACACTCTGATTCATCAAACATCTGGTTCGTTAAGATGTCTGTCAGATAAGAACAATATTTTTGCTTCTCAGTCTGGAAACCTCATAATTATAAAGACATAAAAGAATAATGAATCAACCAATTATTTTTTTCCCTTGAGCACGGTTGCTTAGTATTCTAGTTAAAGTTTTTGGCTGATGTTGTCAGACTCAGGGTCCATGAGCCTTGATGAACAGCTCAGCTCATTTAACCTCAGAGTAAAAACACTAAAAGACTAGTCATGGGGTTCCCAGTTATATGTGTATGAATGTATGTTTGAGAATTAATGCTTTTGTGAATGTCAGTAAAAAACAACAACAGCAAAAAAACTAAAAAAACTTGTCCACTTGTCCACCTCTCTGACTTCCTGGAAAGAAAAACAACACAACTGCTACACTGTCAGATACTCTGTCACAATCTTTGCTCATACTACATATACACAGACACACATACACCGATTGCGTGTTGGTATTCAGGTCTGGGAGCGTGCTGACACGCACACTGTGTGACATGTAACAGAGCCCTGCCGAGCGCCTCCCCGCTGCGAGCTGTCCTCTCACTCCAGGAGACCTTACCCGCTCCATCCAGCTGGGAGTGTGGCAGGTAACACAACAAACACTGATATGTACACGATACAGTACAAAATAGGAACACCTGACAGTATAATAGAGTCCAATACACTAGTGATACTAATTTAGCCAAGATTTTAATGTCACTGTATGTTGAAGTTGTGTGAGATATCAACACATTGTACATTTCCATTATGTTGTTTATATAGCTATTACAACTGATGGAAATCCAATATTGGCATTTATAAAAATCATTGTACATTGTTCATTATACACTCCATATAGATTTTACTCAATTAGGCGTCAGAGGCTAATTAAAGCGAGGCTGTATCACCAACCTTAAAAATGTAATAGTTTAATCATATACAGTTTAATGACTAAATCGCAGTGACTATTCAAATTAACTGGATCTTTAATGAACACTCAAACTAGAGTTGGGCGATGCATAGAATGAATATGATTTTTTTGTTATCTCCTGTCATGACTCCAGGTGGCGAGCTGTCTCTGCGAATTTAATGGTCGCATCTACGGGAAGGAAAGACTGTAAATGACTCTGCACACTGATCTTGTTTGTGTTAGTTGACGTGGTATCAACTTTGGTTACAAGAGTCGAAACGCTGGTAGTCGACTGAACAGTCTCTAGATTCTACATTGTAAAGTCGGGTAGCTAACTCTAGCTAGCAGCAGTCTGCAGATGAAGTTTTATAAAGAAACACAAAGCAGCAGATCAATTAGTGAGCAAACCTGTCTGCTCTGTCTGTATTGAGGCAGATTACTGAACTGGAAGCATCTGGTACTGACAGTCAATAGCTGTGTGCTATAACCTGTATTTTGAGTCTAATGGTGACAGTCAAGTCTTTTATTATTCTTGGCACAATGGTACTAAAAGGCAAAATAAAATGGACTGTTGCTCAACTGTACATTTAACAGATACAAGCAAACACATGCATGCTTAAACCTGCAGTGCCGGACTTTCACTTTTATAAAAAGAACATCCCTTGTCAAACAGGTTCACACAATGCTGATGAAGCCTATCACTGCCAGGTACTGTACATTTCTCTGTATTAAATAAATCTCATGTCAGGTGTTACATTCCCGTGCCGGCTGTTTGGCCATCAATCATGTGGCTCTTTAAGCCTTTCTAAATGTTTTTGGACCAAATGGACCCAATTCTGATAATGAAACAAGTCATTTCACAGAGGTTGTGTGACACTCAAAACTATTTATCCAGCATTTTACAGTTGCAACAGTAGGTTACAGCCAGTGGTATACTGGCCATAAGGCAATCTGGGACAAATCCTGGTGAGCTCATCGACCGTTAAAAATGAGGTTTTTGGGCGTTTTTACAAGCCCTCTCTGTGTGCCTGACTTTTGGGGTGCCCCCCTTTACTCTCGCTGCCAGGAGGGGGAGACAAAAGTCGCGGCCTGTCTGCACACACAGACACACACACAGCATGTAAGGAAACGACGCAGACACATGCAGTCACACTCTACTGACTCTCACATAAACAATCATTCTCTCTCTCATTCTATAACATGGAAAGCCTGTATTGTTGGGATGTCTTGTTGTAACAGGCTCCTGCTGTTTACACAAACACAGAGTCCTGACTGCACGGCTCACTAACTCTCCTGCTGCTGTGTATCATGTTTATGTGTGTGTGTGTGTGTGTGTGTGGATTTGTACAGCAGGTGGCACATGCAGTTTTATTACAGTTATGCTGAGGTTTAGGAAAGTGGATTTTATTTGTTTCACTGTACATGTGTGTGTATTGTTCTGCAGTCACTGTAGGGTGAAATAATCAACATAGATGATATGATAGGTTCACAATTCTTCAAGTCTACCATAAACCAATAATCATGTGCCCATATGAACTTTGAAAGAGGTTGTCTTCTCTGTAATCATTCCCTCTCTGTTCATACTGGACATTAAAAGAGCCTTTCTTTGTGCTAAATTGCAAATCAGGGTCAGTCCTACTCCAGTCCAGATGCACCTGAGGCTGTTTGGTAACTACAAAGAAACACCAGACAAAGAACAACATGTCCACGTTAGTCCTTTAGGTAAATACTAAACAGTTACCTTGCTTACAGTTATCCAGAAAACTAATAGAATCACATGGATGAATCACATTAAGGCTCTCACTTATGTCGCACATATTTTCACTCATCCCAAGGAACAAAAAGGACAAGTATCTTCAGCTGCCATAGTAAAGTTTATGTAAGCTTCAAGCACCTTTTACTGTTTCTATAATATTCAAAGTAAAGTAAAGTAACAAAACTTTGCTTCTTAAGTGAACGCTTCACTATTATATTGTAGCTGTTCTGTAGTGTACAGAATAGACTTAAATCGGTGTGTGTGTTGGTCAGTACAACATGCCTATATGCCAACTAAATATGTGTGTGTGTGAGTGTGTGTGTGGCTGTCATAGCCAGCAGTGGGCTGTCCTCATGCTTGCTTTAGCACGGAGGAGCAGGACATGCATGAATGAAGCTGAGAGAGACCAGAGAGAGATTTCACACTGAGACGACCCCTGTGTGTGTGTGTGTGTGTGTGTGTGTGTGTGTGTGTGTGTGTGTGTGTGTGTGTGTGTGTGTGTGTGTGTGTGTGTGAAGACTGAAGGAGCAAAACAGAAGAGAGATAGTGTGAAAGTATAGTTCAGTAGGAGTACAATACTTGCGTTAAAATGTTTAAAAATACAGAAAAGTGAAAGAATGAGGAAGGGGTAATTTGTGCTGTACAGTATGTTCATGAGTGAAAAAAGTTCCCATTTATGGGTGTGACAAATTTCATGCTGTTGCTCTACTTCAGATATAAAATATAAAGTGAAGTGGAAGAATAAACCATGTGGGAACGTTATGGAAACTGACAGCATGAATGCTGATCAGGAAGATGAAATGGGATGGAATGAGATGTGAAAAAAGCGGAGGGGTTTTATTTCCACTTCCATGCCGGATCACTGCTAGGGTTAAAAGGAAGGTAAGAAATGTATTCTTGTTAGAAGTTATATGTAGAATGAAAACGGCAGCGGTTTGTAATGGTTTTATGAGCTTGACAAACTGTTCTGAGCCTCAAAACATGCACTGCACGCATGTGACTGTGACCCATTTGAAACTAAAGTTGGAAGAACGGTTTTTGAGAGAAGTTTGGCAGAGTTGGTATTTTTGTTCATGTTAGTTGTGTTAAAGTCATAAGATTTGAGAGGTCAATAGATTTTTGCTTCATTTTTATATTTGATTGACACGACACCTGCAATCAAACTTGTTCCTTAACCTTTGTGTTGTCCTCCTTGGGCAAATTGACCCCGTCTGTTTTGACTGTTCCTTATTTCCTCCCTTCCTTATTTCCTTCCTTCATCCCTCCTGTCCTTCCTTCCTTCCCTCCTTCCTCCCTCCCTCCTTCCCTCCTCCTTTCCCTCCTTCCTTCTTTCCTTCCTTCCCTCCTTCCTCCCTTCCTCCTTTCCTTCCATCAGCCTTCCTCCTTTCCTTCCTTCTCCCTCCCTCCCTTCCTTGACTCGAGGACAACAGGAGGGTTAAAGTAAAAATTGAGCCTTTCATAAGGAGGTCAGAGGTTGACAGGATATCCTCACAGCTACTTAATTTCTTCCAAGGAAATTGCAGTGGTGTAAAAGGGTGGAAGAAAGGCTGAAACGTGTTTCATCTTCAGCAACTGCAGCTTCCCTAAGCTTTGCTGTATCTGTGCACCAGAAACAAAGCCAAAATCCTTCCTGTCTCCAGTGTTTGGAGCCTGAAAACAACTATTGTGCTGAAAATTCTAAAGTAACACATTAAGAGGAAGAGCTTTCTTAAATACTGATTTACAACAAGACGT
Source organism: Scomber japonicus (assembly GCF_027409825.1). Taxonomy (NCBI): domain Eukaryota; kingdom Metazoa; phylum Chordata; class Actinopteri; order Scombriformes; family Scombridae; genus Scomber; species Scomber japonicus. The sequence continues at coordinate 11,361,031 of NC_070590.1, read as the reverse complement.
ATATGCTGCATCTCTCCACATACTGTAGGAGAAAACATCGCTCTGCTTAATTCAGAAATGGTTCTATTTTAGAAATTATGAAACACAATCTTTTGCTAACCATGAATTCTAACAACAATCTAGATTTGATTAGTTTTCCTGTGAGTCTTTGTTTGTTCAAGGAGATGGTGCTTCGAATAGGGCACATTTATATCAGATTGTGTACTATAGCTGTATGTTTTCAGGGTTAAGCTTTGCACTTGTGATTGCCAGAAGAATATGTTTTTCTTTTTTTTCTCCAACACATAAAGATACCAAGTTCTGAATCCAGTAGCATGGTGAGTAATTCTGGCATCTTTAGTCTCCCTTTCTGGGTATACAGGTTTCCTTTCCACCACTTCATTCAAACATCACAGTTGTGCAGAAGAAAATTACAATGACAATGAACAATGCAATAATTATGTGAATAAATATCGTGTAAGGCTTGCTGTGTACATTGAATCTGTGCTGTGGTGTTGTCAAGATAACAAAATACTTCAGAGACATTAGAGCCAGCAGTAAATGACTAAAGAGCTGCACAGATCTTGGAATCTACATGGTTACTTTCCTGCCTGAAAAAATTAAAACTGAATAAAGTGACACATTTTTCAGTCTTACAGCGAAACTTACGGTAGTTATTTCTGCCATTGCTGCGGTGCAGTGATGCAGACTGGATGCTACAATCACTCACTCACTATCACCCCTGAGGTACAAAGTGATATTATGAGACAGGATGGGCTGGGGCTAGTTGGTTAGCATGTTAACTGCAGTTGATATCTCTACAACACAATACACAGACGTCTTTGATATTAAATCAAAACTGTTATTTCTTAATATTCTGCTGATAACTTTAGTTGATTTTTGAGTGTTTTAAACTCAAATTCTAAAAATAGCTCTTGATTTAGTTCCTACATTTAGTTCCTGATCCTCTTGGTTCATACTATCAGGACAAAAAAGGCCACTGTAAACAAATTCTGAACCCTTGCTGTCAGAGTTGAAAGGTTATTACATTAGTCTTTCATAAAACAAAACTCCCCCCCCCCACAAAGTCTGAAAAGGGGCATGATGTCATGGTTCTGATGCAAGTAATATATAAATAAATAAATAAATAAATAAATAGTGGTGGTGTGAGTTTGTACTAAACATAGTGATGAAAAACACTAGAATAATGACAGTCCGTTGCCAAACAGTGCATTAGTGTTTATGTTGGCCGTCTGTGCACATTCACAAGCTGAACAAGTATCAACTCTGAAATGTGAATCAGATGAAAATCGCAACAAAAATATGTGAAACATATGCAAATATTCCTGACATTAAAGTGTAATGTGACCATACTGAAACATGGTAAAGCTAAAATCTGACATGTGCAATTAGTGTAAAGGTGACAAGCATTTTTTCATGAAGAGGAATTATAAAAGAGTGCAGGTATATCTAACAGACATTTCTCCCCCTTTTTCTAATTTATTTTACGGCAGTTGTTGAAATTGCAGAGGCCATTAGCATCAAGGGATCTTTCAGGGAGCTCCCAGAGGGAACGCTTCTTCACAGAACTCCTAAATTTTAATTTCTTTCTTTTTTTTTTTATTTTGACAGGAGGACCATCTTATCCTCTAATCTCCTGGGCACCATTTTTCAACATGTTTCCACATTTTTTCCTAATCTGATCTTGTTCTTTTATATGTTCTACAGCTTGGAAAAAGAGCAAAACTAGTCTTTGGGTTTTCAAGGACGCCTGCAGACTCTGCTTGAATGTGTGGAAGCTTTCTCCCTGCAGGTTGTAATCTCAGCACAAATCCAACTATCAGCAGTGGAAACCATTTTAAACACTTTTTTTTGGTCAGATCTTAGCCCCCCCCCCTCTTTTGTCTTTATATTCTGATGTTACCTTCCTCTCCATCTCTGCAATATTATCCCTCCCTCCCTCCTTCCCTCCAAACCTCTTCCCTCTCTTGTTTAGAAGGTGCAAAAGCACCAGGGGATTCGTCTTTTTGAAGTGTGTGATTAATTTCCCCTCTTTCTAGGTGCACTGAACTGCAGCGTGAGTCTATGTGTGTGTAGCCACTGTGTCCCATTTCTTACCTGAGCTCATTAGTGCAATGTGAAAAGGTTTTTTTCCGCCCCCCCCTACTGTCTTTTCCTCCCTCTCTCCTCCCTTTCTTCTGTCCTCTCACATACACTTTCTCCTCCTCCTCTCTCTCTCTCATCGTTACTACTCCTGTTTCTCTCTTCTTCCACTCTTTCCCTTATCCTATTACCTTCTTGTCCCTTCTCATCCTCCTCTTCCTCTGTCCTTATTTTATCTGTCTTCCTCATACTCTCACACACATACATACACACACTTGCTGAGAGCAGATCAGAGAGGCCAATACTAACCACTGTCAGCTTGTCACGGTTCGGTTTGAGCCAGAATTTAAATGCGGTGCACTTCCTGCATAACAATAATATACTCTGTGTGTGTGTGTGTGTATGTGTGTGTGTGTGTGTGTGTGTAGGGATGACAATGTCAGCCTGTTGGTCCAGACACAAATATTTTAAATACTGTTAAAACTTAATATGATATTTTGCACAAATATTCATGGTGCCCAGAGGATTAATCCTACTGACTCTTTGGTGACATTGTTTTTATGGTTTTAGTGAAATATCTGAACAACTGTAGGATGGATTGCCATTTAATGTAATATACACATTTATGTTCCCCTTGGGATAAATGTAATCTCTTTGGCAATCCCCTGACTCTTTCTGTAGTGCCATCATCGGGTCAAAATTTCAGTTTGTCTAATAATTTGGCTCATACTTTAGTTTATGGTCAGAACATGAGGCGCATGTTTGCCTTGCATCATTTGCATAGTTTTGACTGCAACAACATACCTGCTTAACATACATGGTGGTATGCTGATTGTTGGCATTAAGCTCAAAGCACTGTTGTGTCAAAGTACAGCCTCACAGAGCTGCTAGCATGGCAGTACACTGTTGACTGTAGTCTTGTTCGTGTCAGTGTCTTTTTCTCAAAGATGAAGAAAGATCATCTGCAGAAAACTGTGATTATGTGCATATAAATGTGTGCACACAGGTGTGTATGAATAAGAAGTACTAGTTGAAAGTAGAAACATAATCAAAAACATTAAACTAGGACAAATGTAACAAAATGTACTAACAACAAAAACCTGGTTTCATCACCATGTCCTTCCTTTGATTGTGATAAAGTGGAAATCCTGTTATCTTAAGGGCCAGAGAGGAGGTTTACACAGTACACAGTGTGATAAGAGTTCCTGTTGAGCCAATAAGATTTAGTCCTTTCTTTTAAAATGAGTCAACTTTTTACTCAAAAAAAAAAAAGAAAAAAAAAAAAAATCATAGTTTTTGAATTTCTGGAAAAGCCTTTAAAAAACTGATGAAAGTGTTTCAGACAGGATGGAGCAGGTTTCACCACAAGTTTAAAGGATGAGTACAACCTCAAATTCTGCTGGGACCCAGAGAGAATATGGGAGTGTGGGCGGCAAATGTCTGTGTTAGGTGGAGCCTCGTGGCTATATAAGGTGGGACAACGCAGGTGGGATGTAAGCATAGATAGCCTCCAATAAAATACAGGGAGGCCAGCCTTTGGCCTTTAAGAGAATAGCTGAGTGTGGGTATCTGTGTTGTAACATAACTCTCCCAGTGTGAGTGGAGAGTACATAGATGTAGCCGCTCAGTTAAGAGCAGTGAAGTTAATGTCAGTGTTTGTCAGTGTTGAATACCCTGTGACGCTCTGACTGAAGTACGGTTATCAGCCTGCCTATGTGTTGTATTTACTGCCACGGAAGAGACAAAAAGCTTGTGTTACAACTGCTCCCCTCGCCAACGTCTATAAAGGTTAACATTACCAACAGCATTACTGTTACAAGCCACACTAAATCAGCTTAGAACCAGAGGTCTCCAACTATGGCTCAAAGCCGCAGTTCAGGCAAGGTAGTTGTACAAAATCCTTGCAGAACTGATAAATTATGAATGGAAAACAGCTTGTCTCCTGCTGAAAGTCTGGTTTCACTTAGTGTGAAATTTAAAAAACAAGAGCAGATCATAGTCTTGCCAAGTAATTGTCCACGCCTTCAGCAATCTGTGTTTATACAGAGCATATAACTTTTCCCTGCCTGATGACAAGTCTTATTGCACTTGTCCTTGAATTGTTTTATTCTATGCGTCATGAGTATTCAATGGACATTTATTAGGTGTAGTTATACTCCTGATACTCACTGAGTGAGATCAAATCCTAATCTTGGTCATGTATACACATAAATGGTGATTAATGCTGACTGGATGATATTGTAATTGATTGAAATGCTATTTAGAGGCTTTTTGGCATGCCACATATTCTTATTTGTTCTTTTTATGATACTTTAAGATAGTCATGAATACTGTCAATTGGGCATGACAATGGTACTATACATTTTCTAGGATTCTTTTTTTTAAAGTTTTAAAATTTTCAAGCAATTTGAGATAGTTTTAGGTTTTTGGCTAAATGTCCACAGACTTTTAACACTACAAGTATACTGGATACTGGATGCATTTCACTTCTTCTGTGCTTTAAGCATTATGTAGCTTCTCTGTCTGCATGTGGGACTACAGGGATATTGCCCACCTTCGCCCCGTTGATAACATGCTAGCATTCACAAAGCATGACGAGAGCAGCCCCCAACATGACAGACAGGCAGATAAACATGACAGACAGACAGGTGGACTGGCAGACAGAGCGTGGAACATGACAGATGAAGAACTATGAGAGACAGACAGGCAGACAGAGGTTACTGGTCCTGTTTCAGGTGGGGTAAGAAGAGAGACGCGTGTGTGCTTTTCACATGGAAACAAGCCTGGAGGGAGATGAGGGGAGGGGAAATAGTGGTGCTGGTGGAGGGTAAGCTCAGGGTCTCGGCAGGTTTCAGAAAATCAGATTTTACAGTTGTAAAACATTTCTGTGCTGCCTTGAATTGGATGTCAGACCAATTTTAAAAGCCAAAAAAAGTTAGATACCGGCCAAACAAGAGTTTTTTAAACACATACTGTAATGTCGGGATTAGATTACACGGCTTTGGGTCGATTTTGATACTATTTTGTTGTTGCCGACAAATTTCAAGCGTCAGGCCCGATTATGGATGTTAGGAAGGAAGAACGGGCCTTGTAGTGTGACATCACTGAAGAACAGGGATACAGCATCTGGAATATCCCACAGCAGTGACGGCACCTCGATGAATAATCTAGCATGTCAGAATTTTTTGTATTTTCCTGCCAAGTTTGACATCTACATTGACCTGTTCCTTGATGTTGACCAATAGGATGACATGGCAAATATCATTGTACGTAAACACGAACACAGAAAGTCAAAGCTGTGTAGTGGAACCTGATCAAGAAAAGCCTGTGGAAGAGGTGTAGATGAGCCACTGCTCTCCGAAACCCTACATTTGGCTCAGCTCGGCTGGACAGCTTCTGGACAAATTTAACTATTTAGTGTTGCTGATATAGTGATTGTGAAACCAACATATCTTTGTAAATTAATTTGCAGAATATCCAAATATCCATTTTTGCATTGTCTTTTCTTTTTCTTTTTGGAACGCAAAATCTCTGATATCACACATAGCAATTCTGTAGCTGTGATGATGAACTTGCGCAAGCTCATGAATGATGATTGATCGGGGTCATACTTGTAGTGTTGCCAGTCTCCCAACTAAGACATAGCAAAAATTTGTAGCGCTATGATTGCCTAATCATAGGCTGAATGTTGACCATTGTGAAAGACAAAAATATTGTGTTGCCTGATCTCAGCACAAGACTGAGAATATATTTTTGAAAGTCAATATGACTGCATTTGGAGGCATTTACAGTAAATGACAGGATTCATCATTTTTTGCTTACCTTACTTTATGACCCTGGCAATATAACCACATGAAAACAATTTGCCAATAATATCTTCTAAAAACTTAAATCAATGTTTTTTAGATATATTCAGTGTCAGAACAAAGTGAGGAGAGGACTGATGGACTGATTGAAACAGTATGTCAGGCAAGACCAGCCAAAATAAGACAGAGGAGGAAGAAAGACGAGGAAAATATAAGCCTTGGAGGGCAACCCAAATGAGAGACAGAGAAAGAAAGAAACAGATGAAGGAGAAAATTGATTAAAGAAGAGGATAAAGAGAAATGAAGAGTGGAAAATAAGATAAAAGAGGCAGAGAAAAGAGGTAGATACAAGGTGAGGGACAAGACAAATCATTATTGAAGACAACCTCATCCTTCACTCGCGCGCACACACACACACACACACACACACACACACAAAAAAAGCACACACACAAGTATCCTCTCTAATCTAACTCCTGTGGCAGTGTGAATAGATATGGCTGTTTAGTGCCAGCAGCACAGCTCCCAGTACCTGATGGCAGCAATCTGCTGAGTCAGGAGTCCTGCAGTGTGTGTGTGTGTGTGTGTGTGTGTGTGTCAGAGAGAGAGACACAGGGGGAGTTAAAGCGACAGTGAAAGTGTTTGTAAGATTAGTTGAAAGCAGAGAGATGTCTGTGTGCAGCCTTCCCTGGGAATGAGGAGCACCACAAATTGAGCACTACACACACACACACACACACACACACACACACACACACACACACACACACACACACACACACACACACACACACACACACAGTTCACTATCATTACCCTGCCAGCAAGACATCACTGGTATTACCATGACAACAAGCTTTCACTGTCATCATCATGACAGCTGCAGGTCACGACTACTTTAACCAATCGGCATCTTTTCTTACATCCAAGACAGATACAGGTCACTATCATTTCTTAACTGCTATACTTAACCATTATCTTCATAACTCAGATTCACTATTACACTACAGTTCACCATCACTATTATCACAACAACAGCTCAGAACTCTGGCAGATGATATGAATTTGGGTAGCTTAAAGTCTGTACGTGTAATTCAACTCAAGCTTTTGTTTTATTGATCAGGATCAGATAGTTGTTCAATCTTGATTAATTAAACCGACACAGATTTCTAAGATAAGGTTCTGTCTATCTATTAATGACTTAAACCTGGATTATCTGATTTATCACTTTGGGGGAGCAGAAACAAGTCATAACACTGACATGTTATCACTTTTTAAGGTGAACTTATCAGCAAAGAAGTTGCTTATTTACAGATCCAGCAGTTATGGAACAACATTATCATTGAGTGTTTCTGACAAATGTAAGTCCAATATTCACTCTTTTTTTTTTAGCTGTTTTGGTCCCTCTATCCATCTTTAGCCACTAAATGCTTCACTATGTTCAGCTAAACAATGAGCTGAAAGGCAACTAGCAACTGTCATTTCATCCATGGTATGACATCTCAGTCTGTTGTAGAATTGATTTTAAGATTTTATTGAAACATTTTTAGGCTTTTCAATGTAATGCCTCTGACTACTGACCCCATGTACACCAGAGCCTGGTCCTTACAGTCAATGCAATCTTACTAAATGAACTAAGGTCCACATTGGTGTCCAAATGTGAGGAGTCCCCGGGCTCTCGAACAGTCTACCCATGGATCATGGATTAGTCAGTACCCTAACTGTTTATAACTGTATTGTATATCATTTTAAGTTCATTTTTTTTACTATTATTGATCATCTTCTTGCCTCTGTTTACTCTCTGCTTTGTATAGTTGGTTCATTATTTGTTATACACTTTGTAATACTGTTAGATAGGCACTACATAAATAATATTAAATAATTCTTAGTATCATTAAACAATCATGACTTTACAAGGACCACACATGCCACAAGCTAATTTATGAGATAATGATGCTAACAATCCAGGAAGATGAAAAACAAATGTATATGAATATAAAAAGTGATAGAAATACAGCACAAGTGAAATGATTGAAATAATAAATCCTAAAAACGTTAATCTGGTGATCTCCCTACTCTTTTTCAGAAGAAATCGAGCCAAAACAGAAGCATCAACTCAAACAGCTAGATTCATACTTGCAGAGCAGAGCAGCTGCATGAAATTCATCAGGGTCAATCACCTGTGTAGAGATGGGAAATCAAGCTCCATTTCTGTGGATGGTGATGGTGGACAGTGTTCTTTGCTGTGCAGGTGTCAAGTATGGCCTACTGTGAAAAAATGATGACAGGCCATTTCCAAACATGTCCACCCACCACACTCAGTCAACAAGGGTTTGGGATGTAACTGTTAAGCACTAAAGCTTTCCAAATTGTACTTTTATGTAGGGTGGACAGAGTGTGTGTTGGCGGCCTTCACTACAGTGCCGAAGTGGGTGAAAGGTAAAGGTTTTATATTAGTGATTAGGTGACTGAAATTAGTAGGGGTGTGATGAGATCATTAACCTTGTTGTTCTTGTTTGTGAAATAAGAGCTTCTACCTGCTGCGAAGATCTCACAGTCAGCAGTAGGAGATGAGGAGAGGAGCAGGGGGAGGTTGACCTCAGGTCTCTACACTGAAAGCCTGAGGTAGGAAGAGCGGGGGAATCTATGGTAGCCTAATGATGCAAAGAGTAAGATTATTCACACTACCAAATAAACCACAGTTATAAGTAGACCTATGGTGTTTTATTTGTGTGAAATGGGATTTGTACAATTTACTTTGATTTCTTTTTATTTCATTTATATTTATATACTGGAATTGTTTCTATTCTTCATACTTCATTTTTGGTATTTGTGATTGTACATAATTCTGGTATTTATGGTTGTTATTTCCATTAATATCCATCTATATGGTGGGATCGAGCTTTTACAGTGCTTGCATATTGCATACAGCATATGCTAATTCATACTTAGAAAGTAGAACTGAACTGACATTCATTACAAGATGATTCATTTCAAAATGTACCTGAATTGTTTGTAAAACTAAAAACTATTTTTCCGGTCATATATTTCGTCATTTAAGGTTCCTTAAAAATAGTATTAATATCTCGTCTCGTTCTCATGAACACAATATCGTGTATCTTCTTGTTTCGTGAGCTGAGCGTATCGTTACACCCCAGAAATGAGAAAATCACCACAGAAAAGAACTTCACATACACATACACGTTCTCTTACCTCCAGCCATGTCTTCTTCTAGTAGTTGGATTTGCAGGTGGAAGATCTTCTCCTGGAGGTCGCACAGGGTGTGTTTCATTTTCTCCCTCCGTGTCACCATGTAGCACAGATTACGCACCTGAAACACATTACATCGTCGTTACACACACAACAGATCAGAGGTGTAAGAAGGGCAGCACCTTTCATCTTGTTGCATCGCGTCATGATTTCGTGCTGAGACAAACATAAACCTGACAGTGAGGTTTACAGGCACATAAACAACATTATAACACACACACACACACACACACACACGCTCAGTGAAGACAGTTGAAATACATATTGTCTTTATATTATGAGGAGCCGCTGATAATAATGAATTTACCCTTAGCTCTGCAACTGATGATTCTCTTTTGTTTAGTCATTTGTCAAAATGATTGTCACAACTTCCCAGAGTGAAAGGTGATAGCTTGTCCAAAACTCTGGTTTACTATCCCAAATGACAAAGAAAAGCCTTAAACCCCCACATTTGAGAAGATACAAACAGCAGGCATTTTTGCTTAAAAAAATGACTTAAATTATTATTTCATGATCAAATTAGTTGCACATTCATGTTTGCAGATAAACATATCGATTTATCTTTGCAGCTCTATTTACCACCAGACTCTGCAGCTTTGTAGACCTTTTAAACCCCTTCAAGTTCATCGTTTTAGTTTTATGGCATAGTAACTGTTCGGTTCACCTCTCTCATAAAACGAACAACGTCTGACAGCCATACTGTATCTGATCAGCACCAAAGTCAGACAAAGTCACTGAATAATGTGATGAAGAAAATGGAACATCTATTGGCTAAAAAGCCACATATTTTTGTTAGAAATTGGAGGAGACCAAACTAGAGCTAAATCAAAAGTAGTTTTTAGTAGGTGTAGATTTACACCCATCAGATAGTCAAGAAACATCACATCAATAATAATGTTGCTCTGTGTGACAAAAAAAAAAAAAAGTATGCTGCTTTATATTGTTTTTAATGAATAACTGTATATGTGACATAATCATTATTCACTCCATGACTCATAACAGTCTTGCCCTGTTCTTGGCTCTAAGAACATGGAACTTTTGAAAAATCTTAAGGTTAAAAAAAGATCTGAGCAACAACACATAACATCAGAGATTTATGTGCATCCAGTAATGAGATGAAGAGGCGACTCTCTGCTTCCTGCCAATAAACTGGATCTCAGACTCTTCTTCCACTCAGGCACAAACTCCAGCTAAGCCCTCCTGCTCCTCCATACAGCCAAATTACTATCATATGGTGCTATAAGCAGTATATGAGTGTGTACGTGTGTGAATAGGGAGTATAGAGCTGGAGAGATGAGTGTGTTTGTGTGTGTGTGTGTGTGTGTGTGTATATATGTCTATGTGAAGCACATATGGATGTTCAAAGAAAAGCGGTGGTTGTAAATGTGCGCATGTTTTGAATTGGTAACATATAAGAGACTCAGAGTGAGACTGTAATAAGAAGACAGAAATAGATAAATGGGGAGGACAGGTAGGGAGAGAAAGTCAAACAGTGCAGAATAGTGGCAAACCAGATTGAAAGATCTTGTCAAGTGTAACAGCTGTGGTTGTTAAATGCTTATAGTAATTTATTTCACCTACAGATAAAGCAACAATTACAGAGAGTAGATACACATGTTAGCTCAGAGTACTGGCAGAAAACTCTTCCACTAGTTTCTGTACATCAGAAGTTCTTGAAACTCGGGGTGAGGGACAGAAAGTGATGGAAAGAGGCAGCTATAAGGAGAGAGAAAGAGTCAATGTTCTATCAGACCAAAATTCACTTTCCATTCATTTCTGTGTGTCTCATTCAGGAAATATTGATTGTTTATATTCTTGTTTATGTAACTGCTAGAAGTAGGAGGAATGCGCCTATTGGTTTTATAATCCTGCTTGTACCATACTATACTATACTATAATATATACTATTAACTGATATTGTTTTTTAAATCATTATATATACTGTATGTATGACTTGTCCTATCCACTTTAATGAGAAAACGTGTCCGATTGTAATGATTACCATATATCTTGTAATTTTAGATTTAACAATGTCATAATTATTGGAATTTACATTAGTACTGTGTTTGCATTGTTATCTACTATAGATTTCTATAAAGAGAAAAAATCAGCTTTCATTAGTTGGTAGGGATGCCATTTACCTACCACATCTGTACAATGTGTTGCCTTACTTTTCTGTAAATATTTCTGTAACACCATGTACAACACAGCACAGGTTTATAGCTGTTTAATGTCCTCATACTGTAGGTGCTGTTGTATTTTGGTTTCAATGCAAACAGTTACAGTAAGAGCTATAACAGACACAAAAGTTTATGTGTAACACAAATATTTCATGGTCTGAGTTTTTTTTTTAATGTACACAACAGAGTGTTTGTGATTTACAGTCTGTGTACAGCTGTGGATATACTGCACACATCATATCCAACACACAGTCATGACAATAAAGTAACCGGAGAGAGAGGGAGGTACTAATTGGGTCCAAGCCAGAACACTTGAGTCCCAAACTAACAAGCCAGAAACTGGATCCCTGCCAATTGGATCTCTTGCACAACAGCAAATCAGTAATCATGTGTCTCTAACAACATCTGTGTGTGTGTGTGTGTGTGTGTGTGTGTGTGTGTGTGTGTGTGTGCATGCACGCATGCTTGTGTGTAGCAACATCTTGCATGTGTGAGGCTGAGGATCTGCCATGGAGCTAATGGGACAAGACAGACGGTGTACAGTGTGTGTGTGTGTGTGTGTGTGTGTGTGTGTGTGTGTAGGTGGTAATGGATTCAAGTATTAAAGAGGTAGAACAAACAAGGACATACAGATATAAACATATATTCTACAAAAATATTTTACTGATGGGAACACAACATGAAAACATAGACTAAAAATGTGTGCATACATGTGTGTGTGTGTGTGTGTGTGTGTGTGTGTGTGTGTTAGTAAGTGAGAGATAAAGAGAGAAAGGACTGTGTGAGTTAACATTCACGATAAAAAAACAGAATTGGTTTATTTTTTTGCTTGAGCAGTACATGTGTGTAGGTGTGTGTGTGTGTGTGCATGTATGTGTATTGAGTGTGTATTGGCTGTCCAGCAGGCTGACCGTTTATCTGTTGGTCTTGATGGATTCGTCAGCTTGGCCTATCTGACCCATTCCATCCCTGTTAGAGCGCTGCAGATAAAAATAGCCGCTCAACTGGGACACAATGTGCAGAGCCTGGCTTTGATTAGGACACTCGGTGTGTGTGTGTGTGTGTGTAAGTGTGTGTATGTGTGTGCGTGTGTGTGTGTGTGTGTGTGTGTGTATACCGTTTTCAAAAACAAATACCTCTGCCTGGACGGATGACAGGGGAGTGGAGAGCAGGATGGGAAGAGGAGGAAGAGCAATGAGAGAGGAGGGAAGTTGGGAGTATAACTGTTGAATCTTTCTGTTTTGGTTTTCTTTCTCTACTTTTTGCTCTCACCTTTTACCTTCACTTTTCATTCACTCCTCCAAACTCTGGATACCATGGATGGTTAACTAAGAGCTGAGCAGACTTTTTTTCTTTTCTCAAATGAGAATACTGAAAATGAATCAAAACTAATTTAAATTTAAAAAAAGGATGAATCTCAAATGGAAATGTACTTTTATAATCCAGCAAATGTACAAGTTAATTAAATTGGTTCAAAAATATTTTTCTACTTGACCCTTTAATGACTTTCTTTAACACATGGGTGTTGTTCAGCCAACATCATTTTCCATTACATTTTTTTGGATACTTCTAAGTCGTGATAACAAAAGAAGACCCAGAAGATTTAATTAACTTCCAAGCTTTGCAGTTTTAAATATATCCTCAAAACAATTTTATATCAAATGTTAAGTTCAATTTTAAGACTTTGTTTGCTTTCCTGCCAATTATTTCTAGTCAAGCACAAACATTTAGAAGCATGAGATGTTAAAATCAATTTTCCAACAAATGTGTGCCAAAATATAAACCACAAACCTAGAAAAATAGACCGTTAGAGTGGCATTTGAAACATTCAAATATATATTTCATATTTGAGTTATGGTAAGATGTTTCTTTAAAACTGCTGTACATGTTTGGATCTATCTCAAATGTAACTTCTTCAACCATTTTTCAAAATATTATACACTATATAGTTAATTCTGCAAAGGTCAGTGAGGTCAAAAGTGTATGTTGTGCTTATTTTTTCCATACTTAAATGAGATTTTTAACATTAGCACCTCTCTTTGAAGCAGATTTTTGTCACAAGGAAGGAATGAAATTGAAATAAAATGACCTGAATTGAATTTCTTGCCTTTTTGGCACAAACATCCTGTGACATTTGCTCACGCTGTCTCCTCTGTCTGTTAGAGCCTCCTGCCCTTTACAAATGCTCTCCTCTATCATTCTTCCCTTCACAATTTAATCCTTCATCCTCCCTCCCATCCATCCACCCATCTGTACTTCTGTCCAACTATTCACTTTCTCTTGAACCCCCATCTGTCTTTTCACCCCATCTCTGTCAGAGTCTCTTCATTTATCCTGAGCTGCTATCCACTCTTAGCACTTCTCCCGTTCAAACATACTCACCTCCAGACACAAATCTGAGAACATGTACTGGCGTTGAAGTTGTTTTAATAGAAGATTCCACACAGTCTACACGGGGGAGACTCTGCACCAAAGGCAGTTAAATCCTCTGGTGGATAAGTCAGCAAAGATTACTCAGTCTCACTAACTTTTCAACAAAAATATTCTAAAGCCTCAGTTACGTACGGTGTGTCTCTGACAAAGAGCCAATGAAACCAAAGGAAAACAGCACTTTTGCGTCAGGGCAGGGGAGCAGATGAGATTTCACTGTTTTCTTTCTGATAAAATGAGATGTTATTCTAGTTGCTTTTTATAAAAGTGTCAATATTTTTACAATTCTGGTTATCATGGAAGACTGTTTTTCTTTGGATATGTCCACCAGCCTGAAGAAACACTCCCCTTTCACTATTAATTGGATTTCATTTTATAAACAGAGGTGGGTTGTGAACACGTTAGGAAATGACTATACAGACAACCTGTACAATGATATTGGGGACATTTCCTGCAGATCAAGCTGCCAGGAACAGGGCTGGGCTTTGAAGCCAGTCTACCATAGTGGCCAAACTGTGTAATTACAATGTCATCATGTGATGCTTTTGGGATTTACATTATGAAAGAGTTGTCTGTAAATCAGCTCGTTAATTTTTTTGAGTGTCACAAACGGACTTATTTCACTATCAGCTTTTTGGCTTCTTGCGCCACTGAACGTTAGCAACTGTCATAGAAACGCTGCAAACTCAAACATCAGCCATGTTGATGTCAGAGAAGAATGTAAACATAAGCTAGTAAATTCATATCTCCTATGACCTATTTTGTCCTTTTTCTTGACCAATCAGATGGTATGTTGTTGTTGTTGACATGCTTGTTATTGGCCATTTGCTGTAACGGCTGGTTGTGACAAAGTTAATATGATATATTTGTGAAAAATGGACATTAGTAATTTTGGCCAGTGTAAATTAAACTTGACAGGTAATTTGCCTTTTGTCAGGAGGACCAAAGAGCTCATTTAGTACACTGGTTGAGATTGAAGTAATACAATAAAAATAGCAAAGTTCATTTATGGATGCAATTGTGGAACATTTACGGTAATATACACTAATAACTAAATAAACTAACATGACAAAAAAAGCTGAACCTTATCGAAAATGCAAGAAAACAAAAACACCTGAATGATGCATTCCTCCTTTACTCACTCTCTATATCCATCTACCACTTGTTGTATTGGTTCATCCATCCTCCCTCCTCCCTTAATCCCTCAACGACTGAACCCACCTCCTTTCTTTCTCATCCATCCATGACACGACAGGCTGGAGATAATCAGCATTACAAGTGTATTAACTGTGCTGAGCAAAGCCAATGCCTCTCATACCACACCGTCCGTCGATATCTCTCTCTCTTCCTCTCTCTCTCTCTAGGTTAGCGTGTGTTATCACCTCTCTGCACTCATTATGTCAGTCCTGTTCTTACAATCAATGCACACTAGCACACACTAACATGTACATTAATTACCATACACAAATTACACATATCCATCAAAGTACAATTTGTCCAAATATTTGGACAGTAATCTGAACAGTATACCACATTAAGATGGATGCATTTGTGTGTGTATGTGCATGTGTGTCTGTACGTGTATGCATGTGTGTGTCTAAGTTATTCACTGTCCCTCAGGTTGTGGCATGTTGATACATAATAGGCAGCACACACTCTCTCTGTCACACAGATACACAGATACACAAATCACACACACACACACACACACACACACACACACACACACAGAGCGATCAGCAGAACACTAGCTGTCATCAACCACTAATTACATCAACAGGTGTCTGGCAGCAGGGCACCAAGTCCTGTGTGTGTGTGTGTGTGTGTGTGTGTGTGTGTGTGTGTGTGTGTGTGTATGTATGTGAGAGAGAGATAGGGAGAGAGAGAGAGAGTGAGAGAGAGAGGTATATTGGGTACTTTTTAATCCACTCTTTGCATACATTTTAAACACATAGTCAAGAGGTCAACAATCCCTATTTAGTCTGTTTGACTTTTTGGGGACACACAAAGAAAAAATCTAGTTAATATTTGGTTTTAAGCACAAATTTGACTGTTGCATTAAAGGATTGTGATAAAGATACTGAGGCCAGGAAATTTCACAGTTGAGTTATGCATTAAAACAATGCAAGGGGCTGTGCGGTGGGGGCCTATTGTTTAAATTACTGGTGAAACTATGAATTACAATCCAGGAAATCCTGAGCTGTTGACGGTCTGAACCCTACCTAAACCTTACTGTCGAAGATAAGTGTTACAGTAAGTCTAACAGTCCATTTCAACAGTGCACTCTCTTGGAAACTAATGAGAAATAAAATCTGTATATAAAATCACATGTAAGAGAGAATAACATTAATTGATGCACATAGTCAATAAGGCAATATTGGCTTATTGACTATGTGCATCAATTAATGTTATTCTCCTATACCAATACACTGGTCAGATTAGATACAACTGTCATATCAAGGCATTTTATTGCTTGACATAATATGACACATGCTACTATGCTGAACTCATTTATTTATCTGTATCCATACAAACCTTTTTGATGTCTTTGTCTGCCATGTGGCAACAATATGTCAGTGCTGCATTTACACTGACATATTTATTCATTTATTAGATACATTTAAAGATTAAATATTCAAGATTTAATTTTTTTATATTTCCACGCAAATTTCAAAACTTGCATAAAAAACAGGTGGAAAATGGTAAATGAATATTCCTGCCACTCTCTCTCCATTAGGAGGTGGTGTTTAAGTATTCAAATGAAAGAGTGTGAGTGTGCGCTGCTCCGGGCAGTAAGGCAGGAGGTGCGTCAGAACTAATTCCCAAACTGATCTCTGAGATAGAGATAAATCCAGTGCGGACAGAGAGGGAATGTGTGTGTGTGTGTGTGTGTGTGTTCAGTGAAAAGAGGAACATGTGTCAGTATGTTGAGGTGAATGTGTGTGTGATTCTGAGAAATACCAAGTGAGTGAGTGTGTGTTTAAGTGTGTGTGACTACAAATGGATTTCATGGTATTGACTTAAGTGAAATGACGCACATGTGGTAAATTACTATGAAGACATACTGACCTGAGGCGGAAAGTGAGAAAGAGATACAGTTAAGGCAGTGAGACAAAAAAAGAGACACTTTAAACTATACCAATGAGAAAAAGAAGCAAAAAATGAAATGAAGGAGATAACAGTCTCTTTTCTTTCTTTCTTTCTTACTTTCTTTCTTTACTTCTCCAACCAAATTCAAGCTCCAGATCTATATTGACTTGACCCCCTCAGCTCTCAGCATATTGACTTCAAACCTGTGCTGCTTAGTAATGAGCACCATCGACTTTTCACTGGCCCTGAATTACACAGATGGAACTGTGAGGAAGCAGCCAGCTAAAGATCAGGATTATTGATCTTTAATTGGCCCAATATCACACCAAACCCAATATGGAGAGGCCTAGGTTAATTACTAACAAGAGAATCCTAACTGGAATAATTAAACTGGAGTGTGTACTTAAATGCAGACAGTTCGTTATATAGCAGGAGCTCAGCTGTGATTACAAGTCCAAACAGTTAATCAATGTGTCACATGTTGCTCAAGTGTACTTCATCTATTAGTTACAGCGTCTGGATTAGTGGGAGTGTGTTGCTATTCACATCTGGATTTTATTAATAGCTATAAAGACAACTACAAAAGAATCATTCAGAGGTGACGTCAAAACATCTAAGAGATAAAAACTTGCGGTTGAACATTTTTAGTTGAAGGTTAAAAGTTGAAACGTATCTTTAAATGTGTAGTTGGAAATGAAATGCTTCTGATACAACCCTCACATATAACTTGTCTAAGATTACTTTCACACCTGCCTTGTATTTCTTGTCTACTTCATGTTCAGCTGACCTTTAACAAATGAACCAAGAGCTGTACAGTGAGCTTCAAGTTATATGCACTGACCGGTAACTCATTAACTAGACATTTTAGGTGACTGTCATCTTGCATCATCATCAGTGATACGTGAACTTGTGGGGGAAATTAAATCCTGATGGCCGACAGCAAGTCTTGCTGCACTTTACTGAACCCTGATGTGTTTATCTTCACTGGCAACTTGACCACTTATGTCATGAATAATGAGAAACCTGTAGAGGCAGAAGAGAAGAACTTTCCCTCTGCTGTTTCACTGTTGAGTTTCAATAAATTTGAATGGAAAATAGTTCCCACATGGTTTATACTTATGTTATTCTATTATAAAGATAATATAAGACTCTTTCCATTTAATAAGTTTAGAATTTGAATTGATGCTAAAAACAATTCGATGTGATCTACTTTGTTTTCACGGGTCTTTTGACATTCGACTTTTTTCATCCTATTTTTTTTGGTTGAATCTTTTTTGCCTATATGTAAAGACAATGATGCAGCATCATGTAACATTTGCATCACATGAAAACAGACTGTTTAGAGTTCGACAAACATAATCATCATTTTGAGTTTGACTGTTGCTTAGCAAAAAGATTTCTCCATTCGACTTTGCCTGATGTGTCAAACAAAATCAAAATACCTCTAACTAACTTACAGTAAGACACCATCTCCAAACGTTCTGTAGCACATCTGTACAAAAAGATGCCTTGAAAGGTTTTCCTTCACATAGTCCTCATTCAAAAATACAACACCCCTGTGACCTGTACCGTCAAAACAAAAAGCCTGTGCAGCACCTCATAAATACTTTTCATGATCCTACAGAGACAGTTAGATAACTCCCACACCTAGCATCCTCATCTGTCACAACATTACGAATTTATGAAAGAAAATAAAAACCTGTCTAACAGACGTAAATTTAGTGAATTTGCTGCCGCTTCAGAGGCGAAAAATAACCCATCTTGGGACGGGCATTGCAAGCTAGCTTTGGCTATTAGTGCTGTGGTATTTGGCACAAGTTCATGCTATATACATGTTCTGATAAAGATGAACTTTAAAAAAAATAAAAAAGTGAAGTTCATGGTTGTCAAATACTGCAACCATGACACAAATGATAAAATATATTTTAATCATAGTTGGTGGACACGCAAACACCAGAGACATATAAACCTACTGAACATGTATTGGTGCCATATGACACAGACCTGTGATGAAGAACTTATCAGGACTATTGATCTGCTTCAGAAGTTTATTGTTGATGACATGACGTGAGAGCAAATTTGTGATGAAAGGCGCCAACTAGTTCCAACAGTATCAAACACACTGTATGGAGGTTGTTACTACATGTAGCCCACTGCTACCTGCAGTAAATTACACTAATGTATTCAGAAGAGTGCCAAAGAAGAAAGGTCAAAAGTATCAAGCCACAACTCAAGTCACTTCTGCTTATAATTAAAATCACATTTTAAATCTCATCTCTGTGAACTTATGGCCTCAGACCTAAGTATAAACATTGATTTTAACATTTTAATAACCATCCTTAAATTTTCGGTGAGCACTAAAGGACCTCTGTGTAACAGGACCTTGAGAAACATTTTACTTTTGGCAGGCTGAATGAAGTGGATATCAGACCGCTATCAGCTGATTCACAACACTGCACTGAAAGAACACAATACTCTAGTTCTCAAATCGCTGTTTGGCTACCTGTGTGTAAAAGGATCAATGTAAAATACAATTGCTTGTTTATGAAGCACACAACGGTTTAGGGCCAAAATACATCTCTGGTTCGCTTCTCTGTTACATGCCCTCCAGACCTAATGGATCCTCCGGAACTGGTTTAGTTACTGTTCTGAGGGTTAAAATAAAACACAGTGACGCAGCCTTTAGCCTTTAACACACATCTGGAACAAACTTTCAGATGAGGTGATGTCTACTTACATTAACATTTTAACATCAAGGCAACTTCTCAGATTTTTTAAATTGTACATGCTATTAATTCCTGCACTATCTTTACATTTTTATGTATTTTAATTAATTTTTCCTTCTCATACTGTTTTCAGTGTTATCTCATGCCATATGTAAAGCTCTTTGAAATATCTCTTGTGTTTGAAAGGTGCTATAGAAATAAGCTTGCCTTGACTTGCTTTGGCTTGCCAAAGTCTCCACAAGTCCCTACAACATAAACAGACTGTATAAAATACTGTGGGCTGAAATAATCACTGCCATAAAAGCAGATCTTGGCAGTGGGAACACAAATATTCGTGTTGTGAATCGTAAAGACCTTCAGATAATATCAGCTACCTGAGGATAAAGTAGCGTGGTGTGAATTTGTTACCTTCCACACATAGTGCCCTTCAGAGGACCCTAAAACAGTCTGTGACTCGATTTCACCCACTGACGCTGTGAGAGCACGGAGCAATAACACTACTCGCAGTAGGAAACATTGGCCAACGTGCATTATCTTGTTTTTTTAACTACTGGTCACGACCTAAAATAGATCATAAGCATGTACAGAGAGTGGATGACCACAATGAGGGTAGGTAGTAGCAATATCTTGATTCAATAAGCCAGGATGTGAGGGTGATATTAAATTTCTATCTCAGGTCTTATGCACTGAAAGATTTGTCTTTTTTTTCCCTTTAGTGGTTTTTGCTCTACATTGCATAGAAAGAACTGCAGCTATTACCCTATTATTCCTGTGATGATTTCAATCTTACCTCTGCTGCTGGAAATATAAATCACCTCACTTCTTACTCTCCAGTAGAGCTGAACTTGAGTAGAAGAAAAACAAATTCTATTTATTTCGAAATGCTTACTAAGATATGTTTTTGTGTAAGGAAAAATTTCCTGACAGACAAATTCATGGCGAGGTCAGGAGGTTTTTTTGCACCTTTTTCAAAGATTTTCTAGCAGGCAGTAATAAAGTTGTTGTAGCAGCACTTAGGGAAGCATTGTATGTATGTAAAATGTTACTGAAAGCAACACATTTAAACCACACTGACTTTGTTCAGTTTGTTTGCAAGTGTGGATACCTTTATTATCAATGCTTTGACTTGGATCATCTATCATTCAAGAACTAAGAATATGTTGTGGGTTTGTCATTTGTATTTGTTACCAAGCATCAAGCAAGGCTAGTTTTTAAATGGATCTGAAGCTAAAGAGTGGCATACTCTATCTCACACTGCCATCACGTTCTTGTTTATTTATTGTACTAATGCACTTTGTAGTCACATTCATATTTATTCTTTATCTTTGCACTAAATGTTACCTGATTTATATTGTTTAATGTACTGTTGTTGTGTTATATGTGCCTTGTAAGGTGTCCTTGAGTGCTTTGAAAGGCGCCTTTAAATAAAATGTATTATTATTATTATTACTATTATTATTATTATTATTATTATTATTATTATTATCATCATTATTAAAAGGTGAGAATGAATTTGGATCTTGGTTGATAAAAGTTTAAAAACAAAAGATAGGCAACTCATGAATAGCATATGAGAAATTCTATGTAGGTAAAGACAGATCAGCTGGAAGGCAGGTAGACATTCAAAGAGAGCCAGGCAGTGAAACACAAATAAACTGAGAACAGAGAAAGAGAAGAGAGTGTGTAAGAAAGGAGATACAAGTCAGAGGTAGAGAAAATAATAAACACAAGGGGAAATGAATGGCATGGCAGTTGTCCAAATGACAAGACATGCCAAAGGAGTGAATGGTATAGAGGTAGAAGGATGAGTGATGCAGGGACAGAAGAAAAGGGCTGAAGGACGGAAGGAGGAGGGAAGGAAGAAAGGACTGAAGGATGGAGGGAGGGGGGAAGGAAGAAAGAACTGATGGAGGAAATAAAAAAAAGAGAAGGAAGGAGAGAGGAGAAAGTGGGTCAGACAGGGAGACAGACAGTGGAGGCTGCTGCAGCTGGATTCGGCAGACTGAAGCTTTGTGAAACCCTCCCTGATGTGCAGCGCTCGCAGCCGTCTCTCTCTCTCCCTCCCTCCCTCCCTCTCTCTCTCTCACACACACATGCACGCACACAAACACACACTCCAAAGTCTATCACTTCCACACGCACAAACTACATGATTTATTAGCTCCCGCTAGTCAGTCACAGACACTGTAGCCACGCCCATATGGGATCCATGGCAACATCATTCTCCAGTCAGAGCTCAGATGTTCAGTTTTTGGCTGTGTATAAAAGTGTGTGTGTGTTTTCCTCACGTGTATTCATGCATTCACGGCTCTTACTCTGTATGTTTTTCATATAAGTTTCTTAATCTGTGTTTGTGTAAAAAAAGCTTTTCACAGCTTCTTTATGTATCTGTTCATATTAAGTGTTTATATGCATACTATATATTGTATACACACACTGACGTGCCTCCTGGAGGAGTATGGGAGGGCGTCTGGAGCGGTGCCAAAGCAATAAACTCTAAATAAACCTTGTGACACCAACACTCTGCTCCTCTCATTCCTCTACAATCATGTACTCTCCTTTTCTTTTCCATATGCACTCCCTTTCCCTCTCGATTTCCTCTTCTTTTCATCTACACCCATCCTCTCTTTGCTCTTCTGTCTGTTCCTTCTCCCTCCCTTCTTGCACTCCCTTTTATCCAGCTCACCTCTTTTTCATCCTCTCCTTTTACCCTTTTTCCAACCTTCTTCTTTCTCCTGTCTTTCATTCTCCTCCCTCCTCCCTTCCCTAATGCACTCTGTCCATGCAGAGATAAAGGGAGGAAAGGCACATGAAGAGGAAGGAAAATAGAGAATGCAACAGACAGGCAGAGAACACACACACACACACACACACACACACACACACACACACAGAGTTTAATTAAACTGAAAGGAAACCATGTACACACCACACCATGTCTAATAGCAAATATTTAAAGATCAAATCCTGGTTATGAAAACCTTATTACTCCAAAGCCCTCGTCTCCATTGGATTGAGGTTTTATTGGACAAACTGTTTCATGTCAGCAAACAAAACAGGATTTGGGGAGGGATTAAATTGCCTCCAAAATCTCACTTGACAATGTATCCAGACAGCATGGATCGGCTGTCTTGCATGCGGCATGCATAAGCCCTGACAGGATTAAAGAAGAGACTGGTCTGAGCTTTTGGAAATTTCTAGTTGTTCCTGCCACAGCTCCTTAAGGAATCCTCAGAAATGTTCAACATAAATACAGTCTTCTACCAGTGGCCAACAACGCTTTCCTCACACATATTACTCATTACTTTGTGTACTGCTAGATTATGTCTATCTGCACTTACCATAAACACAGGAGATCATGACTACATTTGACATTTTTTATTGGAAGTCATCAGGTCAGGTTTGAGGTGCAAAGTAGGAACTGCTTTTATGATGTTAGTACTGCACTGATTTGCAGATGTTTTATCTATTTTTATCTACCAAATGGATAGGATGACATTTTAATGTGACTCTTCTTTTTAATGTAAAGAAATATAAATGTATTATCGATATTGTTTCTTCTTATTGTTATTTATTTGAAGTGAAAACTAAATAATGCCAGATGTATTGCATTGTTTCAAGGTAGTTTACTCAGTTGGAACATGCATTTGTTGTAATTAGGGATTATTATACTGTATTACCAAGATAGTGTGATTTAAATATCACATTTTGCTTTATTTATTTGAAGGAGAGAGATGACAAGCAGCAACAGCCTGTTTGGAATTAAAATAAAGTTAATGGGAAATGTATCTTAACTCTGAGAATTACAAAATGCTTCACTTTGTACAAAGGATGCGAATGATCTAACAGAGATAACAAAATACTTAAAATACTATACAAGCTTAAAAAGGTCACACATCTCCACTTGTAGTTCAAAAGTTATGTGTTACAGTCATGGCCTCATTATAACTTACAGACTGATCCCAATTAATTTAATGCAGTGGGTCATGACCAGTAGGTATTGGAATTAGCATTAGGAGAGAAGTAGTTGGATTGGGGGATCTTTATTTTTTTACCACTAAAAAATCCCATGAAATTGGCTTTTGAACTTACTGGAAAACAATGCCTCTTCACCACATGTTGTACTTATACATGTAGCCAAAAGATATGGCCAATATTCTTCAAACTTTCCTTAAATATCACTGTTATAAGATTATATTACACCTAGCAAACACACACACACACACACACATGTAAACCAACCATACACTTTGACTTAAAATCTAAAAGGGCATTACATAATGTCTGTGTCTCTTCAATGTAGGCATCTCTTCATGTTTTCACACATGCTCTGATGTTTTGAGGGTGTCAATGATCAAAATGATTTTAAGAAGAGCCTTTCAGCCCATCACGTCAATCAAAAAGCCCTTTTTACTATAACTGATACCCCACTGGTTTACAAATGAGACTGATTCTTCACTATGCTCCATCTTGTCCCAACAGCCAGTTTCAACAGTGACGGCATCATTTTAGTAATGGTACAATTTCAGTGGAAAATGTTAGTTCAATATTTCGCTATATAGACAGTAGACAGAGGAAGCCACTACATATTTAAATAGTGGAAAATTAAAAATACAGAATGATGAAATTTGAACAACAGGTGATACTGGATACACCACTAATGAACAGATATAGCGATAGTACCACCTCCAAAGAAGTTTCACACCATTTGACAGGTAGGGTAGAGAGGTTCTTCTCCAACCACCTCTTCTCAGGAGGGGGAGCCAGGAAGGAAGTTATTCAGACTCAAATAACACCCAGCAGCAGGAGAAGGGCTTCACACAGTGAGGAGTAAAGCCTAATTGGCTATGTTTTATTGCCCGGCCAGCCAGGGGTAAGTGGAGGTCTGAGAAATGTGTTTGCAGATGCTACAGGGGGCTCAGCAGGGAAGCTTTATTCCATAATGGCTGGGACAAAATTATAGCATGCGGAAGCATTGGCAAAACTGTGTTCAGAGCTTTACAGTGAAACTCAGTTAGGGAAGAGATGGATTCTTTGGCACTGATGGGGTGCGCCCAGCTGACTGTAATCTGTGTAACCTCCCAATTAGTTTCAATTTATTGTACTCTGGATTTACAGACTGCGGACAAGCCTCCCTGCTGAAAGAGAGGAGGGTGGATACTGTACTGTATGCTGGCAGATAGTTTGGTCTGGTCTGACCATAAAAGCAAGTTAAACAGGCAATCATATTAAAACACTAACCGCTCTGCTCACATCCGTACTGATACTTACACCTCTTTCAGCATCAGACCATTACTGCCCATTTAAAACCAAATTGAAAGCCTCATGAACAAACATAAAGTTGCATATTCAAACTACAAGAAACCCCAACCTTTTACAGTAAAATAAAAAAAGAAGCAAAATAATAAAGTTATGCAGAAGTGACACAGCTAGAAAAGATTTAAAACTGAACAAACAAGCATGTTACACTACTTTCAACACATTTATTTAAGTTGCAGTACGCCTTTTTAGATCCTGTTTCTATATGATAGGTATTAACATAGCCAAGGGACTTGCCAGACTGGATGACGGTATAGCAAACACAGACACATATTACCAATCCAAGAACTGACAATAACAGCCAATGGGTTGGAAAGTGTGTGAGTTATACCAATATTTTTGAACAGTTGTTTGTTTGCTGTTTTTTCTTTTGCTGACTCACTGAAGCCCACTGTAAGACGGCTAAAAGGGTCATAACAGACTCTTACACCAACATTACAAAGATGAGACCACAGATGTGCAAGACAGCATGCAAAACTAGGCCACCAGAAACCGCGTCTCACTTTATGCTTCTGTACTGACTGAACAAACACTAGTGAAACTGGAAAACTAGTTTATTGCAAACTGTATGATACTAATCTGTCATCCTGAGCAAACTGCAATAATACCTGCTCTAAAAAAACAACAACACTCTAAACAGAAATACTGTGAGCCATCTTATAAATGCCTGTTTTAATGTGCTTCATATTCCAGCAAATAAACACCTGTCTCCAATAAATGCCTGGTCAAGAGACTGTTTGCATTACAGGTCATAAAAGCGCTCACAAAACCACTAAAATGTGCCTGAGGCTGTCATCATAACATCATTGAAGTATGTTGCCAATGTAATTTAGGTTTCTAATATTTAAACTGGACACAGAAAGCAGTTAACTCTAAAATTAAATAAATTTGTGCCTGTTATTGAGAAAAGTTTGTTTATCACATCTTGGTTTTGAAGTATAAAAAATATCAGTCTGTCTTTGGTTATGAGATCTGTGGTTAATTCCATGGCTGAAACAATTATTAGAAATTTGACTTTAAAACACAATAAAAACAGTCAAAGCGAAACAGATTCTACATCCAAATCTAATGAATTCTCTTCCTTGCATGTGTAATACTGCCTCTCCTTTCTAAAGACAACACACACACATATGTCAAGCATGTAAATCAATAAGGCTGATTGCACATGACTGGGTGACAGTAGCATTGAAACTTATTCAAAATTTAGAATCCTAACCCCTTAAGAGTTACAAAGTAATATAGTAAGTAATATAGCTCCAACATTGAATACCCAAAGGTAAACATGTAGCCCTCACATAAACCTTCAGGGCAAAGTTGACTTAGATCCATTTCACCAACTTAATCTGGCCACATCAACAAACTGATAAATGTCCTTTTTGTTTCTGTCTTGTCTGGACAGAAACATCACATTGTGATTTGAAGACGAGGACTTGCAATATACTTGTAATTTTGTATTAAGTTGCATGCATTGCATTATGAATTGCTATGGTACAGGCGAGAGAATGCAGGAAGCAAGAATGTTTGAACAGTGAAGCCTGATTGAAATGCACTGTGTGCTTGCACGCAGTCAATTAATAAATATTCATCCTTTCAGCTGTACCCAAAGACTGAGGTCAACTAGGGACAAGATGTGTTGATGCTATGAGAAACCTGTTGCCTTATCATCTTATTATCAGTCAAGTCATTTCTCTTCAGAAAATGTGCAGGATTTTTTTTTCGTCTTAAGTCCTTCTCTTGTAATTCAGTCATTGAATGTTCTGTTGAATGATTACTTGAGGACCCCAACACAGCACAGAAAGGTCCTCTGGTGACTAATTATTATAATTTTGCACATTTCACTGCGTCTAGCATTTAATGTTACTACCAAGTTTATTATAAACTTTAGGCCTGAATGATGTGACAGCAGCAGCCTAAGTCTAAGCTTGTGACTAAAATGTGTGTAAATGTGAAGTAGCAGGATAACTCTGGGGAGGCAAGTGAAACACCAGGAATTGCTCCTCCCTCAGTACAATTACTGAGGTGCCCATGGGCAAGGTACTAAAATTGCTCCAGTGAAGCTGCTCAACAGATTAAACTGTGGTTGTCCTCACCAGCATCCATGTGTGAATGTGTATAACTGTGTGAGTGTGAAGCAGTGTTCATGTAAAAAATATTCATGCTCACCAAACCTTCCTTTAATAAAATAATATAAAAGTCAAAGAGAAGTAGCTGACAGATGAACTAATGTACCCACACAAGTATTCAGTTTCTTGATTGCCAACATTACATGGAGCCAATATTCATACAGCAAAATGCAAATACCCTATAAAAAGCATCAATACAGCTCACAGTTTCATGCTAAAAAAATGATTAGAACCTAAAGCCCAATAGCAAGTCCCATTTCCCCAAAGGCTCCATGCTTACACTTTCACACAAACCTCATAAAGTAGCTTTTAATCTTAAATATATAGGATTTTAAAGAGAGTCTTATAAAGTGCTATTTAAATTGACTGCATTGACGAGCTTTCAGAGGATGTTATTAAATTGGACCTTAGAGGGCGGTGCTTGCTGTTGAGCTCTGTGAAGGGAGATTTTACAGTCGAGCTACAGCAGTATGCCGGCTCTGGTACCATCTTAGAGACCCTACTGTAAAATATTTAAGGCCCAGGTCAACTGGGGGGCCCTCATATCGCTCTCATTACTTATTAATGTACCCTGATCCGTGTGTAACGCAGCTAGTGAGCCTGTAGTGTGTTACGAGAGACAGAGCAGAGATGGTTGACAAGAGGAAACAGTTGCCACCACACAAAAGTACGCACGTGCTCGTGCATGCACACAGGTAGACATAAACTTGTATGGTTAACAAAAATGCATGGAAGCATGGACACACACATACAGAACGGTGCAGCAGTTAAGTACAGTAGTAATATACATAATACAGGCTCTTTTTTTTCAGTTACTTAAGTGTGCACATCACTGTTTTGAGTTCAACACACTACTAGGCCAGTGTGCATGTGTGTCTCTGTGTTAAAGTTGCATGTAAACTTATCAGTGTGTGCCAATGTGCACATTTAATTTCATGCATATACATGTTTCTAAGCATGTGTGGGTTTTCATGCATTACTGTGACAGTATCTATGTCAAGTATGTGTGTAACAGGGATGTGCACTCACAGGCATTTACTTCTACATGTGTGAGGGTACATATGCTCAGTGCCAGCTGGTGTGTGTACAGTATGTGTCGATGTGTGTGTGTTTGTGTGTTTGTCTGTGCTGTCCTTGTGCACCCTTTGTCTTATCAAAGTGATGTGAATTTAAGTTTTAACTTCCAGTGAATTATTTATCTCTGCAGTGGCCTTGGCACCTGCACTGGCCAAGGGTCTGAAAACATATACCATACACACATCTCACATGTATGTACACACACACATACACACACACACACAGTGCAACAACACACTGCCGCGCAGAATTATACAGCCGAAGCAGCTATAAATATTTATACCTCATGCCTCATATTTATTTCATCCAACAGAGCTCATATCAGAGGGGCAGCGGGATGGTGAGGATATCAGAGAGAAAGAGGGAGAGAGGAGGAGGTGATAGAGAGAGAAAAAAAACTGCAGAGATGGTGGAGGAACAAAAAAGAGAAAAAAAGAGACAGCAGGTGAATATTTAAGTTTTACGAATGTAAATAAAGAAGCGGGTGGAAAAAGAAAAGGTGTTAAAACAGAAGAGGTGGTGAACAAAACAAGTAAAAATGGGACATAATGAAAGCAGGAAAATATTAATAAAAAGTTCTGTATGAGTCGATGGATGAAGAAAGGGAAGCAGGTAGACAGAAGACTTAGGATAGACAAACAAAAAAGTTTAGAGAAGAAAAAAAGAGGTTAGAGGTGAAGTACCAGGAGGTGGACGGAGAGTTGAAGTCACTATAGAGTGTCAGTGTTATTACTACCAAGTAATATAAATCACAGCCATCGAGGTGCACAATTGAAGCTGGCCTACCATGTCACTTAGCTGGGATAAAAGACTGTGCGGCCTGGCCTTTTGCTCTGACTGGGAAAGGTTGGCCGCTGAGTTACAGCAGCCAAGCAGGAAATGTCAGGAAAATATCACCTTGACTCTAAAAATGTGTAAGTAGAAAAGTAACCGAAGTCCGCCAGCAAATGTTCTGTTTTCCAAAAGTTGAAAAAAAAAAAAAAGTTTCATGTTGAGACCCATGTTGACAGATTTATGTCTCTCCACCATCTGACCAATATAGTATCTGTATTAGGCTTTCTATCTTTCTTGCCTGCTGGAAAACTGCTAAAATCAGTAAATATGAGGATCAAGCTCTTATTTCGAACTACAGGCCAATATTCATTCTTCCAGTAATATCAAAATTATTGGAAAAAAAATCTCTCTAACCAATTCAACGACCATCTTGAAAGCAACTTCCTCAATGCCATTCAATACTGTTTCTGCTCTACCCAATCAACCATGTCTGCATTACTATTATTTTTGAACAAATACATACTTGCCTCAACAAAGGTCATGTCACTGGAGTCATTTTTATTGATTTTAATAAAGCCTTTGATACAGTGAATGCTCAAATTTTGCTGAACAAACTCAGTTCATTTCAACTTTCCTCTTCTGTGGTAATGATGCTCTTCTCATATCTATCTAACAGGTCCCAAGTGGTTAAAATCAGTCATGTAACATCTCCCCCTATAACTTGTAATATGGGACTTCCACAAGGCAGCATTCTGGGTCTGCTTTTGTCTGTATGTCAGTATGACCATCCCAATGTGTGTAATTAATCCAGTTGTCGACTATATGCTGATGACACTGTCATTTATCTTTCTGATCCAAACCCTGGTGTCATAAACTGAAAAAACACACACACACACACACACACACACACACACACACCCTACCACCTAAGACGCCGGCACAGCCATTGGGAGCAATTTAGGGTTCAGTATCTTGCCCGAGGGCACTTCCTCATGTGGACAAGACACACATCTACTTGTAATCATTGTTTCAACAATATACTACTGTCTCCCAATTTAGTCACTCAGCACAAAGGAAACCATTAAATCAATAGCTAGATTATACAATAGAGGCTATAAAATCCATGGCAACCTTCCCCCCTTGGATGACTGCACAGCCCTTTCACAGTCTACTGCCCTGACTTTTCAAAATGACATAAATAATCTAAATATTCAATTTTACTTTCAGATCCAGAGTAATAACTTTACAACATTTACTGCTTTAAGACACAATACAAGACAGGAACACATCGCCAGATCAATTTCACATGCACTTATTTCAGTACTGACTTACAAAAACAACTATGATTAGAGATTATTCTTTCAGACATATACTAAAATCTGGAATGAGATCTTGCATATTACATATTACATTACAGCAATAATCTCTATTACACATTTCAAAAAGACAAACATTATCTGGACACGCTTACAACAGCTGATCCAACTCACATACAACATTTTACTCACTCCACTACAGTCCTCTCCTCTGTAGTGTGTGTGTGTGTGTGTGTGTGTGTGTGTGTAGTTTGCGTTGTTATTTTGTTTTGTCACGGTTTCTGTTTTTATTTTGTCAAGAGTTTCTGTCTTCTATGTGCTGCAGAATAGGAACCTGCTGTAAACCAGTTATAACTGAGTAAGGCCAGTTTAAATGTAACACATTTAACATCTGTACTGTAACTTTTAATCTAGATAATAATAATAAGAAGAAATGAAAAACAAAAACTACACCTGGTAGTTATGATCAAGTATAGAAGACAATTAAAATGAACCATTTTGCCATAATTATACAGTTTTCTGTTTTTGCTGGGCAAACCTTGTTCAATGTCATTTACTTTAAAATGTTCTCATATGAATTATGTCTTCAGCACTTAATATTTCAGTACGTTTTGTGAATCCCTAACTTCTAGATCTAGTTCTTCACAGTGTACATTCATTGAAGTTGGCATAATTAAGTGTTTCTGATCTCTCCTTGTGCCCTGGAAAGCAGCTCAGTGACCTTGTGGCAGAGCTTTAGCAAAGGCCAGAGCCAAAGGAGGGGCTCTCTGTAAGCTCTGAAGCCTTAGGGCTGTGTTACACAGTCGAGCTTAGCATGCAGAATTTTAAACAGCAGTGGATCTCAACAGGCGGTTTCTAGCAGAGTGAATGCAGCTTGAGGGTACCTGAAGGTGTAAAGCCTGTTCTCGCCCAGAGCTTATACAGAATGATGTGCTAGATTCCTAAGCAGGTCCTGAGAGAGCAAAGGAGCATCTTCTCATTGACAATTGATTTTAGAATGGATTTTTACTATTTTTACCATCTTTTAACCTTTAAAAACACCATAGATTAACTTCTGCTAATATTTGTGTTTTTACACTCTTCTGCACCCAATCTTCCCAAGAAATCTCAGCTTTTAGTCTTTTGCTCCAAAGTGAAGAATAAACGTGATTGTGAGTTTGCTGTCAAAACAAAACTCATTTTAATACATTTGGTCTTTTCTGTTTAACTCTTTCTGGTATTTGTATTCCATCTTTTATGTTCTTTTTCTAATGTAATAGTTATTGAGCACCAAACCCTAACCCTAAATCTAATATTCAAGTGGCTTTTCATATTAGCTGCAGTTCCAGGCCCTTTACGGTATGCAATCGAATAAAAAAACACACTTAGGCTTAACAGTCTTAACATAGCTTTACAACACAAATAATGGCTCATAAAAGAAGTTTCAGTGTTGATTGCAAAACACTAAAACAATGTAATGCATTGATGGCATCACAAAACAAACTTTGGACAAGGCGGCCGAAATTTAGACAAAAAAACATACAAAAAAAGTGAGATGCATAATGGGTGGGCTTGTTCCATGAACAGGGAATCCATTAGTCCCATTCAAAATCCAACATATCTTCATTGTGTGGCTTTAAATGTAATAACGTATTTTTACAGCAGTTATAAGTTAGTCAGAGCTATGTAGAAAAAAAAATTAACATCAACACCAAAAATGTTTTCAGTTCCAAAATACTTAGACATAACATATAAAAGATATGGAATTTCATTTAAAAGTTGTTTGAATCACATTACACTCCAGGGAAGTTGTGATCTACCTATTAAAAAGTAAACATGGTACAGTATTTCCTGACCTTGGTGGGTGAGGAAGTTTTTACGAAATGACCAAATGTGAGTGAGCGTGGGAATCAACATCCCCAACCTGTAATCACATCTTTTAAAAAACACAAAGGAACCCTGATGTTTTTACCAATTAGTTTGATTTACAATGTGACACAATTTTAAATGCACTGATAAATCCCCTGGATTAGTACAGTCTGAATGAGCTCAGACAAAGCAAGCGATGTATTGTTCTTGATCATTCCTCAAAAAGCATACGTCCATACCTCATCAATCAAAGTTTTTTGATGTCTAGAAGCCTCTCTGGAGAATCCATCAGCAAGCACGAACATAGGCCAAAATCCTGCAGCAGGGAGCTCGTAAACTACAGCAAGAACCAGACTACTTCCCTCATGAGTCTACTGGTCACTTTGGGAACAAGCCAACCACGGTTTCCAGGTCCTTCCTAAATCTACCAACAAGACCTGCTTGGCTGGTTAAACACTTAAAGGGGGGCTGTTGAATGTTGAGATATAACAGTAACCGTTGCTGGTGGACAGTTAAGACCCTTGTCTTGGATCACTCCGAATACCTTGAAGCATCTTGGAAACAGACAGAGGCCTAAGAAGAAAAAGAAGAAGGCATTGTGTGTAGTGACCCAGTATTAGGTTTGGAGCAGAGCTGTGTGTGGGGAGCCAGGTTGACGCTGATCCAACAGGGTGGGTCTGTCTGCTGCATGACTCGGCCCGTCTGGCCCGCAGCTAGAAGCCCCCCCTGCAGCTATGTGTGTTTGAGTGTGTAGGTGTAAGAGTGTGTGTGTATGAAAGTGATACACAAATGATGTGTGCATGCCTCTGTCAGCATGTGTGTGGGCAATGAATGGTTTTGTATGTGGGCCGTGTGGATGAATGTGTTTACGTGTAAGTGGTAGTGAAGCATGTAAGTCGACATTAGCATGTGTGTATCTATATATATGTATACGTATGTGAGCAAGAGAGACCGAGGGATCTCATAACCAAGCAGGCAGAGCACCAGAGTTGGTGTGTCGCTCTTTCCATGTCCCTGCCCTCTCCCTGACCCTACCTTTCATTGCATAACAGTTGAGACAGTTTCATGCTAAATGAGACACTGGGTGGGTGTGCAATGCTCAGAGGTGGTTGTGGTGGGGTTTTATTTTATTTTTTGGGGGGGGGGGGTTGGAAGGATGTCAGAAGGGTGCGGGTGGTTAGGTCTAAAACAATCAGATGAATGTAATGACAAGAAATTAACTTAAAAGGAGAGTCAAATTACATATCCCTCAACACCTGTAATTCTTTCCTCCTCCTCCTCCTTTCTTTGTTGTCTGTTCTCTTTTCTTCAACTCATACTGAACAGGGTGTGCTGACTATGAAAAGAAGCTGCTGCTAGAAGGAAAGGTCATGCAGTACATTACACAAACAAACATGTAAGCAATCACATCTGAGATGTGCAGCTGCATTTTACTGTGGATGAGGTGCTTTCCCAAACAATGTTTGGGGTCATTTTACAATTCTGCTTCACATTTACAAAGAACAGAGCCTCTTCCTTTTTAAACTTGTCTTATCTTAATGTCTTATATCCATACCTTCTAACTCCTTTGTATTAAAAGGGGCACTCAACTGACTTTACATATCAAGATCAGTTTACTTGTTATACAGAGTATTACTCAGGTCATTGTATTATTATGTTGTATTATGTCTTCCTTAGCTCATCTTTTTGTCAGGTCTGAAAAAGCATCGCTGATGGTGTCATATCAGGGTTATCTCAGCTTGGGCTCAGAGACTATATTATAAAAGAAACCTTACAAACTGTGAATGTAGAGTTTGAAGGACATGCATGGATGTTTAACTGGCAAGAATCGTCTAAAAAGATGGTAATTGTTGAGTCCCTCAACTTATCAAATCAGTTGGGTTCATTGTAGTTCTTTGAGGAGCAAGGTGGAATGTACATGAAGGTCAACCAACTGAATTTGAACCTTTAAAGATCAAAAAGAGGGTTTTTTTTTCTTTCGTTAATAAAAAATGCTCATATATTAAAGAAGTTATTGAAGGGATCCTGAGATTATGTTAAGGAACATCAAGATCAAGACATTTCATTTCAGCACAAATTCAAGTCTGCTTTATTATTTTGTATAAATGTCACCAACCTGGTGAATGTACTTGTGTTTGCATTCTGCTCTTTTGTTTCTATTCCTTTTTTCATCAAGCAAAAATCAAATATGACAAAAATATTCAAAGTTATTTTATTAAAGGTTTTGTTATTAGTTATTAGTTACTTTTACTAGGAGTTTAGACTGTGCACATGTTGAGGATTTTGTTAACTGACTCATGACACATTACAAGCAAAAAAGTCATTTCTGAAAAGGGAGAAAAAGCTTTTATTGTAAGCCAGCATTTCAGAAGGTTAGTGAAAACTACAAGTTTACCAGTAGTAGAGCGAGAGGTCAGAGCCATAACTACTGACAAATGCCAATAAATAACCCTGTGTTCCTTGGATGATAGTATAGCAAACAGATGACTTAAGTAAAGAAATAAAAAGTCACAAAAAGAATCCAAGGCTTTTTTGTGGTTTCTTCCAACTACCATCTCCTAAAAAAATGAAATAGAAGAAATTGTAAAAGTTGGAAGATTTATTTGGTGGGTTTTGTGGATTCTCCCACTTGGCATTTATGAATTGTGGATATGAGTCAACACAAGCCACAAAAACTGTAGCACATCCATAGATATTGGCAGTGTGAGATAATAAAGACGCAAGAAATACTTCTCATGACAAGCAAGCCTCATCTGCCAAATAAGTTTTTTGTCTTTAACTTCTCTTTAACCTTTCCCTGCCCACGTCCCTGCAAACTCCTGGTCACATGTTGGTGTATACATATATTTTCCACTCATTCTTTTGCTTTGCTTCCGAACTTCCTCTCTACTCTGTTTAAACAGAATGGAGCACTGAGGGGTGGGGGATAGAGGGGGGAGGGGGGGTTGTGGAAAGAAAACAAACTGTGAAACTGTAACCTGTAGCCAAGGAAAACCAGCTAATGCACCCCCCACACCCTACACCTTCCCTTGCCTCAGCACAGAGTGTACCAACAGAGCTTACCTGACAGATATCAGTCTTCAACCTCCCCGCTGCTTCCAAACCTGCAGCTAAAGACCCTCTTCTCTACAGCTCTTTACAGCATGACTACTGAAAAACTTCACTCCTAATACCTACCTTTTCCCTCTTGAGTCTTGTCTTTTCCTTTCTTTGCCTCCCTGTCCCTTCTCGTGTCATACCATTTCTCGTCTCTTAACCTTCGGCACTCTCTGCTTGTCAGTGCTCAGTTGTGAAAGACGATATATAAAACATTTGCTATCTACTCATAATCAAAACTTTCCCTCACTCTCCCTCTCCTTAAGTGGACTGTTTCATAAGTGTTCTGTTCTGTTCTGAGGGCCTCCTGGGTGTGGGACTGCTGACCTGCTGAGCGGAGTGTGCTGCCAAGTTTTTACCGTGAGAGAGCGAGGGAGAGTAGAGGGCAGGGCACAGAACGGCACTGTGCCATCAGACGCTTTGCCAGCCTTGGCCGGAGAACTGATGTACTGACGGGAGGGAAAAGACTAACTGCAATTGTTCGCCTCAAGTAGTTATAGATGTGAAAACATACGAGAGGAAATGAGCAAGGAAAAGGGATTCTTTCACACCTGCTTTCCCTCCGTCAGCCCTGGCTCTGCCCTGTCTCCTTGTCCCGGGCTGAGCCCTGGCATTTTCCCCTGATTCATCCACCTCCTCCCCAGGCTCTAGCCCCTCTTCTCCAGGCTTTAGCCCTTTCCTTTAACTTTAAAACCCAGTCCTGCTCCTTTCACTGTGTGCTTCCAGAGCCTCCACCCTGCAGCCCTCCTCTTCTTTGGCACTGACCTATTTTCACCCAACTTCAGCTCTCTCCCTGTTCTCTCCTCAACCTCTGCAGACTTCCACAGCAAAAGCTCCGACCATTACCACTTTTCATTCTTTCCTGACCTGTTCCCCTTGGACTACAACTCCAAAATACTCTCTCCAAAGCCCTCCCTCATCTCCCAGAATACTATGAATTTACTGGCAGTTTTATTCCTCTGTAGAGGATCCAGTAAGGAGTAAATGTCTGTGAGTGAACTTGATGAGGCAGCAATCCAAAACGCATCAGTTATGAACTTCAGTGTCTTGATATGTCAGTGAGTTGGTGTATGGTAACGTTTAAATTTTATTGTATCAGTTAGTTTTTATTATACTGTATCAAAGTTTAAAGTGAGAGTCAAGAGTTGATTGCTACATGATAGTTTTCAATCCTCAGCGCTTCACTCATTTAAGTACTGACGGCTTACACCTAACAATATTGACCACAATTTCACATTTTCATGTCCAATGTTATGTTAAAGGAATAGTTTCACATTTTGGGAAATATGCTTATTCACTTTTTTGCTGAGACCATTGGTTAAGCATGGGGCCACAGCGGGCTACTTTCACTTAGGTGTAAATCTGTACACAAACGGAAATGTAAAAAAAAAAAAAACGTCTTGTGGTTTTGGAGGGAGAGGAACATGAACTATTCTAATAAGATGCTCGAAGGCTACAGCTGACCAGTTTCTGAGCTAATTTAAAAAGTCTAACATAAACAACTGCTTACCATACTTTTAAAAAATATGAATTAGGTGTAAATAGTTGGGTGGTTTAATATTAATACAGGCAGGTACCGCAGAATCAGATAAGCCTAACCCAATGTGAAGCCCTCCCAGCTGGTGCAGGGATTTGCACTGATGACCTTCTCAACACAAGCAGCCTCTAATTTGGTCCAGAACCATCACTGTGATCTTGCTGCACCTCCACCACATAACCCGATCCAAAAAACACCACACAAGCCAAAAAAAGAAAGAAGCAATATTTAGCAGCTAACTTACACTACCCAATCACAGTGCCACACATTGCTAAGACATGTTGCATGCTGATTGGATGAGTGATGTGGGGGAAAGGGGATGAAGGGGGGGGGGGGGTTAGGGGCGGCACTCAGGAGAGGAGTACAGAAATGGAGAAAGCTCACCAGTGCATTAGGGACAGCACGGTGCAATTCGTTCCATTGGCAGCACTTCAAAGAGGAAGAGGAGGGGGATAATCCACCCCAACATTAGCCCCCAGAATCTTCCACACCACCAACATGCGCACACACACACATACACACATTTATTCACAAAAGCAGCAGGCTGGAGGGCTTGGTCGTGGGGTCTGATTGGGTTGGGGTCTAGGGATGACGAGATGGAAGGATGGAGGGGATTTTTCAATTTGCCAGCAAATCAGAGATGATTGGAATACTCTCTCGTGCACAGATACACACACGCTCGTCCTGATACACACATAAA
Source organism: Scomber japonicus (assembly GCF_027409825.1). Taxonomy (NCBI): domain Eukaryota; kingdom Metazoa; phylum Chordata; class Actinopteri; order Scombriformes; family Scombridae; genus Scomber; species Scomber japonicus. The sequence goes on along the minus strand of NC_070590.1, from coordinate 11,323,657 downwards.
CACAATGCTATACACACAATTCATCTCCACAGTAAAGACTTCACGCCTTAGAAGAAAAAAACAAACAAACCAAAAAACAGGAAGAACATTTGGCCAAAAATCACTGAATGGAGGCCGAATTCAGTATGGGCTTTAAATATGGGCCAGCAAGCAATGAGTGATAAGGCTCTGTATTTCTTACAGGTGGTAAATCTGTTATCTGTGTGAGAAAGAGTGGCAGGGATCAGGGGAAAGAAAAGAGATGGTAAAAGAGGGGGGAGCACAGGGGGGAAGGAAAGTGAAGGAGACAGATGGAGAGAAGAAGAGCCTGTATATCAACAGCCACTAGCATCAGTAGCGGTGAGCTGTCAGCACTCACTCTGCCAATACGTGACCAGTTGATGATCAATCCTCCTCAGGGGCAACCTGCCAGCAGCAAACAATCAATCCTCCTTTTTCTGTCAGACCTTCGAGCGATGTTAAAGAGGAACGCCGCTCAATTAGGAGCAGCCTGAGATTGGACAACTTGCTGTCATCTCCTCAGTTCAAATCACATCTGAACATGGTAAACATGTCGTCACCCACTGATGACTATATCCTCCCTGTGGAGCCGTCAGTAACAACTGTAACCATTTTTTCATCTGCGATTGTAACCACCGTTTTTGGTGCTTAACACAATTATGTGATGCAAGGTATTATTGGAGGTACTAGTTTACACCTACAGTGTGGTCCAATACCCAAGTGCCCAATTGAGTGATATATTTCAGTAACTGCCAACAGTGCAAGTGTGGGTAAGTTTATCAGAGCTCACTGGGACCAACTTGATAAATGAACCCATCACTCATGTGAAAACATGGTTTCATTTATTTCATTTTTATACAATGAACAAAAAAGTAGGATCAACCATACAGTGTAAAAGTTACAATCAAATGATGCATATTCAGGGGTTGATAGGACTAATCCCTTTGATATAGCATTTGAATTGAGTTCACTAGAATCACAAAGACTGTACATGAGTCATGTCATTATATTAATTTGACAGATATATTATTTTGAATGGTTTCTGTTGGATGATTTTTTAGGGAAGGAGCATATATCCAAAAATCATTGAAAAAAGATCAAATATGCAATATAAGAAGGATAGCGTTTTGATATTACTACAAGTTATAACCATCTGAGAAAGCTCTGTCTCAGGATTAATAATATTCAGCCTGAAACATGCTATAAACTTGAACTTCTTCATGTCTGTTATTGTCAGTCATAAAACAAGCTTGCCTATTACCTGGAGGCTAGTGAAAGCAGATGTAAGTGCTCAAGTGGTTATTGGGAAACATAGCTGGTAGCAGCTAGCCTCTTACTCATTACAAGCATGTTTATCAGTGTTTAGCATCCCCTTAAAACTTCAGTGTATACATATGACTCACCATTTAATTAACATATATCATTCCTATAGATTAGGTGAAAACATGAAATGAAAGACAGATCAAGTAAATGAACAGATCCATGAAAGGAGGACTGTTTTTGGTGGTGCTTTACTGGAAATATTGGCAGAACAACAGTAAATACACTGTTATTTTCTACTGACTTCCATTGTTATACTTTATACTGTTGGGATAAACAGGGTTAACCTTAAAGACTTGGTCTGCTTCTACAACACACATCAATAATGGGAGGTCTAGAGGGAGAAGAGTTATGAATCCACAGATACACTGACTGGTCAGGAGGTTAGCAAGCCCAGCAACAATCAATAAACCCTGACCACTGTACACCGCTGTGGTATGGCTACAGTTACACAAGTCTACAGGAAACAAACACTTCCACTGTGGAAGTAATGCTTCCATCACAGAAAAGACTATATATTGAGAGTAATTTGCACTGCTACAGACTCATAACCAAATGTGCACCTATAGTTTATAATAAGGCCTTCCCATTATTTTGTCCACCCACAGACAGAGTGTTGTACATAAAAAAAAAACCAACCATGCAGATCAATGGCATCCTCAGCCACTTGTGAACTGTTAAAAAACCCACTAGTTAAGGGGTGACTAATTGCTTTGTGGGAAGTTATTTGGCACCCAATCATTTCAAGTTAACAGGTGAGAAATAGTTATCTAAAAGCCACATTAACCCTGTGGGAGTACAGGGCAAATCACGCTGGTCGGTTGGCCTAATCCTACATCCACTCAGCTGGTTTTACGGGCTGAGGCTAAATGGGAAAACCATAGAGCAATTAAAAATATCTCATTCAATTATTTCTTGTGTTTGTATTTTATTGTCTTGGTTTGTTATAGAATAGTGGGTCATTTGGTTGATATGCAGCCACATAATTGCCGAATGGTTGTCCTCCTGTGAGCCAAATTAAATCAACCAAGCTGAACCAAACGAATGCAAGCATCGTATCAAATCACATGGCAAAGAACGTAAGGAAAGAAGTATTTAGGACACCAGATTTATCTTACAGTCTCCGGAAAGAAAATACACTAAAACTGGTTGTTAACCGGCTTTCTGGGGGGAAAAATTTCAACATTAATTATTTTATGGTAGATTTAGTGTCAGAAAGTAAGCAAATACCATAGAATCCCAATGTTTTTTTAGATTGCGGTAAAGATATAAAACATTTCTCAAACATAAGAAGCGACATAGCAGTCTAGCCGCCTGTCCTTGGCAAAGCAGTGTTAATTGTATCTCCCTAAACTCGGGTTGCAGTAGATGTTTGGCTGTGGGCTGCCCGCTGTCATTCAGACTCTGCAGTGTAGATTGCAGGGTCAGAACGAGGCTTTGAGAGCACCGCTGCAGTGAATGCCAATCAACTATCTGAGCACTGTGAACATAAGCCTGGAGTGAGGTTATGGGCATGGGCACTACCAATCCAAGAAACTGAGGAAGAACATTTACATAGTGGTTAGCATTCAGCTGCCAAGTGTGAGCTATGATACCAAAGGCAATGTGAGAATACTTTACCATTCTGACTGACCTCAAAATTTGTGCTGCTATAGTTCAGGCTTAGACTGAAGTGCTGGGCGATTTATTAAATATCTTATACTGTATGTGTGTTTTTTATGATAAAGTTTACTTCTTGGTTACAGATGCATTTTCTCAGAATATTTCCACCGAATTGTTCAAAAATGTATTAACAGTGCTCGCAAGTGAATGAGAAATAGTCTTTTTTAACCGAAAAAGCCTTAAAGAATTGAGCAAGTCTGAGTTAGAGCGAAACACATCTGGTGACATGGAAGATTTGTGTCCTTACAATATCTATAGCAATCTCATCAACCTTTACCACCTTGTTACCTTTGTGACCTCCAGCAGAGGGATGGGCAACGGTCTTCCCTTTCAATCAGATGTTAAAGATCCTCACAGTGTTTCTTCTCACAGGTCTATGCCTATGTCTTCTACATGGCCTCCCTGAACTCATTCAAGGCTCCAACACATTAGTTTCTGTTTTCTAGCTAAGCCTGAAAAACCTCTTCCTTGAGCTCGACAGCTTCCTTCACCCAACAACAGGCACACATGACCACAAGCAGCTGTTGTGCAGGTTATGAAGATGACTTACATAGATTTCAAGTCTTCATCCGGAGGTGCGGGTCGAGGACTTTGCAGACATAAACTGCACATTTGGTTTACCAGGTCTGTCTGGCAGCCACCCCTACTACTTGATTCAGCCCAAACACAGGTGGTGACCAGCTGACACGTAGACAGACAGCTAAAGATCTGAAAATAGGACTACATAACAGATTATCAGATCTCTGGCCCATTGAGCTCTGCTACTTAATGCTTGAACATGGTGGCAATTATGGACAGCCCATGACTAACACAGAAGCTCAAAAATTAAAACCCCACCTGGACTTTAATCAGGCAGGCTGTTTCTTCCAAAGGACCAAGTTCATTATCATAACTATGGAGTCCCTCAGGAACACCCTCTCTAGAACCCACCCACGGACTCCAAGAAGGGCAGACACAGTACTCCGAACTGCTGCCCGGTGCTTGGACACAATTGTTGTACAAATATTCCCATCTCGTTATCTGTGGAACTCCAACACAGTGGTGCTAAGCAGGGGATTCCTGAGTGTCTCCAAACATACCCTGAGCCTCTTAGAAAAAAAAGAAAAGTTTGGTTGCACGGCTTGTGTCATTTTAGAGGTGAACCCAACCATGCGTAGTTGACACAACTCTACTTCCAACAATTTCCCATTAGAGAGGTAACATCTGGTCTCCTAAGAGACATAAAGGTGCTATTTCTCTGCTCTGGGTCACTTGAGATCAATTTTTCTTTCCAAAAGCCAGAGGCCACGAGGACCATTACACTCCTGATGATTTCACTGTGAAAACAAAGCTCTGAGAGAAATTCTCATGGTCTGCTGCAGGAGTGACGGCTGTCTTTTACATATAGTGACCAAACTGTTGCAGTGAACACAGATCACAGGAAAAACCCCAAATGAATTCTGTGCGGTGTGCAGATTTTCACTTTCATTTTCAACTCTATCATTCAATCAGTCATTATATCATTCAGCCATTTCATTATGCCTTTAACCCTCCGGGTTGTTCATTCATTTAACATTAATATTCATAAAAGCAAAAATAAACCTTGTATGATACTGTCAATAATCTTTTTAATTAACATTCTGAAATATGTAAATTACCTCTTGAATATTACTTTAGCAACACGGGCTAGATCAAGCATACACACACACACACACACACACACACACACACACACACACACACAAAAATATGATTTCCCCACTCACCCTCTCCAGGTCTTGTCGGAGGTGTGTGAAGAGTTTGAGGCGTCTGTAGAGGACGTCCTGCTCCTGCTGTGCTAGGTTGTCCACCTCATCCCTCTTTAAGGTCACCAGAGGTCGATTAAAGTTGGCCTTTCTCTTCAACTTCCAGAACTGATAGAGGAAGTCCACCTTGAAGAAAAAAATGACATATACCCAATTAAAAACAATTAAAATTAAAATTGTATGATATATAAAATCCTGCATCATCACTATATTGGTATTTTGTCTGAAATGTATGAATCCAGTTTGGATTATATATATATATATATATATATATATGTTGGCTTTCAGTCGCAACCATGTTTGGAAAGCAGAGAGCAATTAATCACAGCACGTTCTAAACAAATGCCTGTGACTCAGACAGTTTACCTGTGAATAGGCAGCACTTTATTTAATGCACAAGAGCCAGCACTCTAAATGCAACTCATCATTACCACAGTACCAATATCTGATTGGACTTCATTAATTGTGGAGGTCAAAGTCGTCATCTTGACCGAATTATGATTAACTGTGCAGTCGAAATATCAGAATAAATCTATGCAGGGAAAAGGAGTGGACTAATCATATTAAATTAATCGTTATTAATTTTTTTATTACTATGATTGTGTCTATTTGTAGTATATTTTGTAGCCGATATGGAAAATAATTCCTTAAAGTGCTCAGAAAAAAATGTGAACATTAATCCATGACAACTGAGCGAGTCATATGATATGATTGAAAGCTGCAGAAGAGCTCCTAAATTGACTTTTTAGTTAGATTAATCCAATCTAAGGGAAACTGATGTGTAGAGATGCTGTAAAGTTTGTATTTTGCTGTTAAATCCCGATGTGTATCGATGAATTTATGATTTTTATACCAAAAAAAATCTAGTTTTGTCAGATCAGGCCATTTTCTCGATGCAACCTGTTGACTCTATCTGTGTGCTTCATACTTAAAACGTATTTGTACCCGACTCTCTGTCTGGAGGAGTGTGAATAAGTGTATGGTATTATTTGCTAACATTAGCTTTTCAACTCAAAAATTCAGGAGTTGGAGTTCTGTGGCTTTGTATACCTGGGTGATGGGCAGTGCCAGCTTTTCAGCCACTTCTCTGGGCTCCACCAGTCGATAAAACTCATCTTCCAGCTCCTGGAGCTTCTGTTTCCTCTGGCTCACCTTCTCTCTCTCCAGCTGGTCCCGCTCAGCTCGCTCTGATGCCGACACCGAAATTGGGTACGGTACTACTGACCTCTGCTGCTCTGGGTCACTGCAGCCATTGGGCTGATGCTGCTGGTCTGGCCGGAGCTCAGAAATGACACCAGTAGTGGCCCAGTCAGGTCTGGCTGTGCTGTGTGCTCCGTTGGTGGTGGAAGTGGTGGTGTGGTTACCATTGCTTGCACTGGTTGAACTGGAGGTGTTGTTGGTGGCTGTACTACTGTTGCTGGCGGTGCAGCTGTGCTCCAGACAGAAGGACTTAAAGCGCACCTCATCGTTTTCGGCCAGGATGGTCCTCATCTCCAGGCCGTGGTCGAAGGCGCATGTCACATGGAAGGCCACGATACAGGAGGGCATGGAGCACTAGGAGAGAAAGAGAGAGAGAGTGAATGGTGTGGTGTGAATCTCCCCTTTGAGCATGTGTAGTCTACCCTCAGATCTCCATGGTGATGGAGGCTGAGTGGCTCAAGTCCTACCATGTTTTGGTGTCGCCTGCAAGCTGCTTAGCATCCTCTTCATCAAATCCTCAATACACATTATACATTTATAATAATTTTTTTTTATCTGTTCAGTGCTATATTCTGTAATTTGTGTCTACACACATCTACTGCATATCTGTCCTTCCTGGGAGAGAGATCCCTCCTCTGTTGCTCTTCCTGACCTTTCTACATTTTTCTTTCTTGTTTAAGGTTTTTTTGGGAGAGATTTTCCGTATTCAAATTGAGCATCTAAGGACAGAGGATGTTATATTGCTGTACAGACTCTAAAGCCCTCACAGGCAAATGTGTGACTGGTGATATTGGGCTATACAAATGAAATTGACTTGACTTGAAGATATACAGTTAAGGGCAGAATAAGAGAAAATATGAGAGAAACAACTTAGTAAATATGAGGATGTGATAAACAAATGAGGAAGGGGACACAGGAGAGAGAGTGGATGAGGGATGACGAGGAAGTAGGAAAAAAACAGATAAAGGAGGATGAAAGGATGATGGAGGATGAAACTGGGAAAGGGAAATCCTGAGTGTTAAATCAGTCTTTGGTTTTATTAGGTATCAGGTTTTATTAAAAAAGACAAGCAGAGTGAAGTGACTGATGGAAATCAAATAGTTTTTCTTCTTAGCTTGGAACCACTTAACTCTGCTTGCTCTCTCTCTGTGTTTTTCACACAGACACACTCACACACACATGAAGTTGTACTCAATTTCTCAGACACTTTGTCACAACTATTTGTCTCAAAGTGTCATTTTCGGTCCATTTCTTGTGTTATCAAGGCCCCAATACAAGTGCAGCAAAGCAGAAAGACAAGCCAAGTCACAACAAACACAGTTCCCCCATTTCTGCTGACATTTTGGTAACATGGGATATCTGCGTGTGTGTGTATGTGTGCCTCAGTGCTATCCATTACAGGTCATACTAAGAGGCAGCCTCCCACAGAGTCCCTCCAGGCGTGGTGTGATTTTGTGTGTGTGTGTGTGTGTGTGAGCCCTTGTGGCTATGTGTTGCTGTCACTGTGCATGTGTGTGTGTGTGTGTGTGTGTGTGTGTGTGTGTGTGTGTGTGTGTGTGTGTGTGTATGTGTGCGTGTACACATTTGTAAACCTGTGTGTGGGCAAGTCGGTGGTTGTACTTTTCAGACGAGTTCATGGTGACTCTCTTCGCTGTGTTGTTTATGAGCATGGTGACAAAAACCTGACTGATCCTACCGACTCCACTGTGTGGAAAACATCTTCTACTGTTTCCACTCACAACCTTTCCTCTCGCTCTCTATTCATTCCTTAGTTCAACTGTTTTCAGCAACTCTACAAAAAATATACAGCAGTTTCTTTGGTCACAGCTTACTGTATTCTTACAAGTGAAACCAAAGAGAGGAGAATCTTGCATTAAAATGTGGTGTAGGGGATAAATAGGGCGACATCATTCCTAAACCTTACTTTATATGAATTATGATTTCTGTCTTGTTCATGTTCTAGTGTGAATACTAACAGCCTCACTCCAGGTTGCCCAATACATAATGAAACTTGAAAAAAAGGTTGGAAAGCCTTTCTATAGGTTATTCAGAGCAATGGGGACACTGCTTCTGCAAATAGATGCTGCTGTTAAATCACTTAAATGTAGTTTTTCAATGCTCTACAAACAAAAATCAGTTCACCTCCATTATAGCAGGGAGGAGGCAGAAATGTCAGATGGCCATCAGAACACCTGAACAAAAACTAAACCTGTCTACAGAGCTATATACCACTTTAAGTACTGTAAAGACCCCTTTACACTGTGCAATTTTGGGCTTTCTGAGACGAAGGAAATGTGGTAAAAAATCTTCAATCTTCAATCTTCAGGTACACAAAGCCTTTAGTGACCAAAGACAGCCTGAGGCAAAATGCTGACAGTGTCAGAAATATGGACACATTTCTCAGTGTGACTGCTGTTAAAGCCCACATCAACAAAAACAGCAATAAGAATACAACATGAAACAACAGATATTACACCGGCCAGCATGACACAAATTTATGGGGGAAAACACACTCGTTCTCTTTCATAGATTAATGGCACAGGCACACCTCTGCTTTCATACACTTTGTTTTATTTTCCTTGTAGCACTATGATTCACCACACCTTCAGTCCACAATCTGACATGCTTTAAATTGATATCCTCCAGTCTGACACAGATAATTATTTCACAATGTGACATGCAGTAAACTTACATGATCATTGCTGTGAGTGTTCATGTGTGTATGATCATTGAGTGTAAAGGCATCTTAAGTGAGCCTTTTTTTGCCTTTTGGGTGGACAGTTTCTATGAGGCAAAGTCTTACTAATGCTCTCCCAATGTTTAGTCTCTTGTAATATTGTCTACACATCTATCAATATTTCAACTTAATAGGATGAAGTAGTCCTGAACCAGTGAGTTGAAATATGTTTGCATCTCTACATTAGTCTACTAACATAGCAAATGTATTTTCATAATTCACAGCCCATAAATGTACAATTCATTTTTAAGCCTCCAGATGTTGTCAACTCCTGTCTTTTAAAATACATTTTAAGGAGAAAATCTGTCTTCAAGCCACCAAATCCCTGAGTACACTAAGTCAGCAACAGAGGAGCGGAAGTCAAGATCCAATAATCACATATCTGTCCTTTGTGAGATGCTGCTCCAGATATATCTTAGTGTTGAAAAGTAGAGTTACAGTCAAAGGTCTAAACCGTACACCCATTTTATTACCGATTTCCCCAAATGTCAAAGTGAGCCTTCTGCAGCTGCTCTCACTTATGTGGTGTCTAAATGCAAAAGGTTGAACACAGCGTGGAGTCCACTACAGTAGATGTGTTGTTTGGTAGGAGCCGAGTCATCGCAAAAAAAAAATACTCATCTGGCCTTTTCGACTGCACCTGCTCTGTTCTGGTGGGGAATCATTGTAATGCTTTATCAGCGCCCACGCCGACTCTGAGTACGGTAAGGTGTTGGTGGATAATAACATGTTTGTTTGACTGAGGAGTCATTTTCAACCTTTCATTTGATTATATTCTATGTATTATCCTACAGCTTCTTGTAATGTAAGCTTATCTACAGCAGACTTTACCTACTGCTCCAGTTTGGTTATTTTTTGTTTGGCTGTCATCTGCTGATTTCATCCATGTGTGTAAATTATGCCATTTCATGCTAATTTACAGTATTTTACTAATAATTTTCAACAGAATGGTAATCTTGTAATGTGCAGTATGTGAAGCACAAGAGTGCCTCAGTCTAAACTGTTTTGTTCTTAAAAACAAACAACACCTACAACCATTACTTCCCACAAGCATCTGTTCAGCACTACTACATAATTAAGAGGTGGCTACTCGACAAAAGCGAACGAGGACAGCAGCAATTTCAGAGAATTTTTGATTATTCCAAATATTGTGTTTGGTATAATTTAAGAACTCAGAGTGGCGTGTTTTGGGACGAGACATTCGTTAAAAAAAACAACAGAGGCTTATCTTTTCATTTCTGACCTTGTCATGTTAAGAAAACCATGATGAAATAATGACTTTTAAGATTCGACAGCACAGCTACAGTATATCAGTACCAATATTCCTCACATGGTTTTCCTGAGGATGTGAAGTCTCCATCATTGGATGGAGGCAGAGCCTGACACCTGTAGAATATTGATGATTTTTGGTACGGTATTTATTCATTTTCAAAGCCTTTGATATTCCTCAAATCCACAAACATTCAAGGATTTTGTGCCCAGTGGGAATAAAGACTTCTATCTATTTTCATTTTCATTGATTTGTCTGAATCTTAGCCTTTCATGTGGTGTATACTAACAGTGTGCTGTAGTTAGAAAAGTCAAATCATTACCTCTCATGGGTAAGCAGAAGTCAGTACTTTTTACACGCAAGACACTTTGTCACAGTATGAAAACTACAGGTGTACATAATGAAATTAACAACAGCTTATATCAATTCCATTTAGCTGTTTGAGTTTCAGGGTCCTGGTATTGTGCATGCTGGCTCACTGTCACACCGTTATGGTTTACTGGGACACCTGAATCCTTGTTAATGTTATTAGTAACACCTGTGCTTTTTCTGCAATCACAAGTCAAAAAGCTGTTTCATCTTACATATTCGCCTGCTGATTTTATGACACAGCTGCGGTTATTCATATCTAAAAGGTTAACATGTTCCTCTGAAATCTGAGAAGAAGACAAACTAATCATGAAGCAGAGGTACTTTCTTAATTAGCTGGGCATGTCACCTCACTCCTGAAGACAGTCATAGCGCAGACTGACTCTCTAGGAGCATTAACAAATACAGTACAGGCTTGACTGTCTGACCTCTCCAATGTATCTCGATTAATAATGTACTAATTAAGAGTCTCACTTGAGGAACTTGTCAATTCATACAGCAGATCATTAAATGCAAACATTTACTGTAGGCCTGAACACTCTGAGACATCCGACTATCATTATGAAAACATTAAACGACTGAAGGTTAATGAAGTATCTGTGTGAATGTGGTCAAGAGAGATGAACTGAAAGGTCCGAACTGTCTGACCTTCTGTGCATTAAAAAATACACACACAGACATTAATAGTAAGACACAAATACTCAGCTGTCTTCAGAAACTTCTGACTGGACAGCCCACAGTTAAAGTATGTAGAAAAATGTGAAAATCAAGACTGAGAACATATTTTTTTAATCTGTCAGACTCTATTTGTCGTAAACTTTTCAAGACATAACCAATTTTTTATTTCATACTCTCCCCTACAGTACATTAAGGACTGCTGCTGGTGCCGTGCGGCGCTGCATCTCTTCCTTCTGTGTGAGGAGGCAGCTGATCAGTGAGTGTGTTTGTACAGCCGGCTGCCTCCAGCTATGGAAACAGGGGAGAGAGACTTTCTCCCTGCAGGCGATTTCTGGCTCAAGGACTCAGTGTTAATCTACAGCATCAATACTGTGACAACCAATGCACTCACTGCTACACAAACAAGTGTATGGACACTCTTACATGTACACACATTTATACACATCCAGAACAAATGTGTGTACACAGCACACATACATACACAGATGAAGTGAGGGGTCTTTAGGAATCCAGCTCACCTTGAGGGCACCTTTAACACTGAATGATGTACATGCTAATAGCTATAAAGTGGGTTAGTGTTAGCGTGTCAGCGGGAGTTTTGTTTGCGTACTCAGCAGCATGTTAAAGAGGCGCTAGGTTCAAAGAGATCCACCCGCACCCAGCAGGAGGCTAAGAACTATTATAATCTGTTGTTGACATTTAATGTGTGTGTGTGTGTGTGTGTGTGTGTGTGTGTGTGTTGAGATTACATGTTAAAATAGTTCTACACATGTTTTGCTGTGAGTTTATGAGTTTATACTGAATCTATTAGTTTGCATTGATGGGCAGGTTTTACATTGTTTTTTGTGACAGTAACCTAAATGTCAAAAGTTCAACCAAAATACTGAACTTCATACACAAGTCAAAGAAACCCAGATCATAAAAACACTAATGAGGTGATTACTTTTCTCTTCCATGAATGAAACTAGTGACAACATCAACATTTGGACAATTCATTTTAAAATGATAAAAAGGCAAAGCTAACAAGCACAGACACTCTAACTTAAGATTAGTGGTTAAGAGGAGGTGACTACATCTGTTTTATTAGTGTTGAGTTACAGTTTTGGCTATGGCTGATGACACAGATGGAAAAAGCTTTAAAAATCTCTTTGTTTTGTACTGGGATGGATATGGTCATATTGTCTGCTCAGCAAGAAAGTTTCAATACAAGGTGTTGTTGAGTGTCACACACAATGGATTCAAGGAGATCTGAAGAGTGTAAAGCGTTGACTGACAACTATAAAATGAATAGGTTCAATGAAGTAGTTCATGAAAAGTATGAAATTAAATCTGTTATGCTTCATTTTGATTAAATCTTATCTTTTGTGATGAATAGTATCATTATGTAAAAGTTCAAGTTTGAAATGGTCCCTTCATTCATACATTTCATGGTATAATATATCACTGATTTGTTTAAGGTGTCTTTTTGTCCACATGGGCTGCTGGACTGTCTGACAGCACTCTCAATGTAACTGTTGAGCATATGAGATTCCTTTCTATTGTGAAGGGTCAGGGCTTCTGTGTGATGGTCAACACATTTTACTCAGGGAACACACTTCCCTCCAGGGCCTACTTCACTAAGCTGATGGAGATGAAATATGAGGAGACTCTTGAGAGAGTGAAAGCTCCACAAAAATCACTCTCACCACAGATGCATGGACAAGTATTACTGCTGAGACATACTTAGGCGTTACCTGCCACTTTATTAGTCAAGAGAGGGAGCTGACTTCATATAGCCTAACCACAATGCCACTTGAAGAATGACATACAGCTGGAAATATTGCTGCTTGAGTGGAAAAAGCAGCTGAGAAATTAGGGCTATCCATGACTGAAGTAATATTGTTGTATTCTACTGTTTATTCTACATGATCAGTTGCCTGCTGGGACAGAAGTGGCCCATGACAGAAGCCCTTTCAAACCCTGAGGTCACAAGCAGGGGGAAGCTTTTCCCAGTTTTCTGAAAAGTGATCAGTGGGTCCTACTTGAAGAACTGGAACAAGTCCTAAAGCCCATTGAGTGTGTCACTGTTATTACTCTACTTCCGCTGGGAAAGGGCCTCTGAAAGTCAACACAGAGCACATCGTTTGAGACCGTGCCTGTCAGGGCTTTCCAAGACAAGAGATGACTTCAAGATGGGAGCTGGAAACCACATTCAGAGATGATGCACAAAATGTATCCACAAAATATCTGCCCTTAAACCAAGATTTCACACACTTAAGTTCTTGCCAGTAGAGGAGGGCCTTAAAGAATAAGTCAAAGTTCAAGCTCTTTCACTGCAAGCAAAAAAGAAGGAAGAGAGGAAACACAACAACATCACAGTGTGGAACAGGATGACTCAGCAAGTGCCAAACAACCAGTTCAAGAGAGGAGGCCAGCTTCTCTGTTGGACACTTTGCTTGGCTCTGATTCAGATGAGCACAGCAGCCGTGAGGAAGACAATGGACATGTTCAAGATGATGATACTAACAGCGAACTGGTGAGGAATGAGGTACTGATATACTTTGGAGATCCGCCTAGGATGAGAACCCACTCAAATGGTGGCAGGAAAATGTCTCTGGTTTCCCACCTTGGCCATCCTCAACATCAACCCCATCCAAATACCTCTTCTCAATTGCAGGAAAACATTGTGACGATAAAAGAGTAAGTCTGACTGCAGTGCATATAGACTGGCTTACATTCCTCTAAATTATACTAAATGAACTCTTGTTGTCCCTGTAGTATTGACAAATGTTCATTATTAAGATCAGTGCTGAATTTATGGTAAGATTATCAATCAAACCTTTACATGAACTGTTCAACATTTTAATTACTAATACATGCTCTTAAATCTTTTTGTACTGTTTATGATGGGCTGAATTTATGTTGGAGTCATGAACATTTGTATTACTGATAGATGCCTTTAATTCTTGGCACTTTGGTGAGACATTTTTATTTGTAAAAGAAGTATTTAATGAGAAAATGCTTGAATAAAAGGTTGAAAGATGAATGGTAGAAGTTATGGTTATATTTATTGGTAAGTTAATCAAAGGATTAATCGACTCAGCAGAGAATAATGGATAGGTTAATCAAAAAATAATAATTGTGAGCTTAATCAATGAAAAAATTATCATTAGGCCACATGTTTTCCTTAATTTTAAGATGCTGGGGTTACTTCATTGTATTTTGTAAGGCAATGCAGTGAGAAGAGCGTATCTGACGTACCTGTATGCAGGTTCCTGTGTGTTCTCGACACAGGCTGCAGGACAGAGCCCATCGGCTGGCGGGGATGTGGGACACCTTGGTAATGGGCTCCATCTTCTCTGGACACCCTATACTCACCTGCAGGGGAACACATAACAAGTAATATTATTTTCTATTTGTCCTTTCAAATTGAGATTGAGAAAACTAAAACCCCTCAATACTAGTGGGAGTAATGTCTGGTCCAAACTACTATACTTCAACATGTGGACTGTAGGTGCCGGGAATCAAACTGCCAATCTTCCAATTCGTAGACTACCTGCTCTACCTCCTGAGACTCAGCTGACACATTCACCTTTTTATTTTAGAATGCAGCCAAATCATTCGATAGCCTTAGACGAGTCATCATGCTGAATATTGTATAAGTTTTGACTAAATAATTTTAAGTGCTGAAATTATTAGTTAATTAACTGATTCATCCATTGACAGAAGATGCTGTTAACATGAAGTTTGAGAATGAATTACTCTTTTAACTCTATCTAACTCTACTCTATTAGCAAAAAAGGCCAAACAGATGTTGGTTTGCTTCTTTTCTTGGTTTTGTATCAAAACTGATGCAGTTTGAAATTTGAAGTCCCTGGGTTCTGAGAAACTTCAGATGGGTATTTTCACTATTTTGTAGACCAAATGACTAAATATTAATATTATAAATATTAAGCTGCCAAGTAGCACAGTTATTTCATTATTACAGCTATTTGCTGATTACCAGCTGGAGGCCATGCTTCATACTTACAGTATTATTATTATTCAACGCTAAATTTTGGATTAACCTTTGTCCACATTTGATTTAAAAAATAATAATCAAATTTTAAACCAAATTTTCCACTATTATTCTCCTTAGAAGAATGTTATTGTGAAGCCCAGTGTGACTCTCTTTCTCTGAGTGGCCTATTCAGAACAGCTTTGGCCCTCAAACCTCGCTGCACCGAATACAACCAAAAAGTCATTGACCTGTGCCAACCAGTCATGCAGAATAGAGTGGAGAGCACTCATCATTTAAGTGTCATTCCTTCCTTCCTTCCTTCCTCCACCGCCTATTTCTTTCCAAAAACCGATCCACCTCTTTCACATTCACTTATTCTCATATTTGCCGAATGGCCTTCTACTGCTTGTCCTTCACGCTCACATTAACAAGCTGACGACTGATTTCCACAGGTCACGCCCTTCCCTCTCTTCATTCATTTGTCCTTCTATCTGATTTTCTTTTTCTCTTCTCATCTGATCATCCACAGAGCAAGCCCACAGCCTTTTTTTTCTGTTTTCATTGGTGTTTTTTTTATTCAACCACTCGGAGTAAGGGTCAATTTTCACTCCAATGAGGATGTCAATAGGGAGCGCAATTCAGACAATGATGCCGCAGCAGGCAGCGTCAATGTTTGCTTCTTTTATACAACTGATGTAAGAACTGAAGAAGGATCTCCAGCTTTTAAATACTGTAGTTAATTGATTGGTTGCTCTTAACCTTGATGCCCACACACACACACACACACATCTATTCAGGTACACACACACACACACACGTCCAAGGAAGTTACACCTTACACAATGCCTCTGCTTTCTCCTCTTCAGTTGGATTGTGAGACATACAAGGAAGCTTTCAGTGTATGTTGTGTATATGTTTAATATGCTCATTCCCTGATATCTTAGCCCCAATTACTTTACATTTCAAAGCTGGTAGATGAAAAACTGACGAAATTTGAAATCACTTGAGTGGAAATGGGAGAAAATCACAGTGTTAAATGAAAAGGCATTTTAAAAGAGGGGCCCCATGTCTTTATCTGTGTGTGTGTGTGTGTGTGTGTGTGTGTGTGTGTGTGTGTGTGTGTGTGTGTGTGTGATGAAAAACCCTTTAAAGGAGAGACCTCTCTCTAGGGGTTGAAAGCAGAGGGCAGCTACACACACAGTGCTTTATCAGGGCTGTATCATATGAAGGCTGAGTAGCTTGATCACACACACACAAACAAAAACACACACACACAATCCAGCACTTTCTATAAATTACACACTCAAACACAGAGCCTCTTTTTCTGAAGATTTCATCTACTACCATTCTTTAAAAATCTACTCTCCAGTGTTGATGTGTGTGTTGTGGCATGTGCACACCTCTTTAGCTCATACAAGCACACGCACCTGAGGACATCTGCATAAATGCACATACAGCACTGACATGCAAATTATCTTTTTTTTTTCTCCCTCCACCGTAGGAAGAGAAAACAAAAGCGAACTGAGCAATGAAAACAATTAGCCCAATCAAGGGTGACAGAAGGCAATTAGAAGTAAAAGGTTTGAGGTGCCAAAAGCCACTCCATTACTGGGAAATCTGCTGGTGGCGTGTGTTGCTGAATAGGCTGAAGACACATGACTGACTGTCTTAACGTTTAAAGATGTGCGCAAGGCGTGAAGCAACATCCGTCCCCGAATGTCTGAAAATGAGTGTCTGCCCATTTGGAGCTTTCAGAGAAGAGCCGTTTTCCAAAAAGGTACCATCAAGATACACATCAAGTCAAAATGAGCGGCTGCTTGGCTGCTTGGCTGCATGCTTGACAAACAGATTCCTCATGAAACAATTCACATTATCTGCAGTCTGTTAAGAGTGAGGTCTTGACTGAAGAAGCTACATGAAGTATTTTAATCATTTACTGTAAACAAGGAAACCGCAGAGGGAAGAAAAACTGGAAGGTGTAAGTGTTTCTTAAAATCAAGGCCACATTTCCCGTAAAACTATTGTTTCAGATTTTTTCCAAGTGCACTCACTAGACATATGAAAGCTGAAAGAGTTATGGGTTGCTGTTGTCATTACTCCTCTCTGTACTGATTGTGAAGTGATACACGCTTCGCTGAGCAGCTACACTATAAAACACTATAAAAACTAAGAGACAAAATTCACGGTTACCATGATTCTGTGCAGGAATGCATTTCCATGTGAGGTTTTACCAGTCTGGATTTTTTTTTTTTAAATAAAGTGGGCATTTTCCAACATTTTTTGGTTTGAAATTCCATCCTTGTGTTTCTATGTTCCTTGATGACTTGCAGCATTGTATGTAGGCTTGTTGCTAGGACAGAACAACAACAATAAACCTGCACACGACTGTTGGGATGAAGATATTTATTGGATTTGTCAAGTTCAGACTGCTGACGCCTCGTATCGCTTTGCATTACTGCACGGAACGAGGGCTGTGGAGTTTGTCCAATATAAAGAGGAGAGATGACTACAGCAACACATTACTCTTTCAATACACATATCAGCAAGTGAGTGTTGTATGAAGATAAACTCTCCAACATTATGTTTCTCATTGACGCATACAGACACAGTGCATGAATCTGTTATGCATGCAGAGAGAATAACAGTTTATTTGTATGTATGTGTTGCATTCAGTATATTTGCCTAATTAAGTGAGCGAGTATGGACAAAACAGTTCTCATTGTTAAATCTTCCATAACATTTAACTCTGCTAATACTTTATTTATGTGCTGTTATCAATGGGAGGGACTGTCTTTGTCTCTGTGCAGCCTTTTGAGAAACATCATGTTTCTGTTGATTGAAAATAGTGAAAAATATGATCACTGTCCTTTAAAGAGTGTACAGTGATGTGTTTCTTGGGATGAATACAATGTCATATGAGGGAAGGTTGAGAAAATTTAAGTTCAGGCAAAACAATTTTCCCATCTTTTTTTGGACTGAAAATCCACTTATTTATATTCATGTATTACTAACATTCACCACACAGTGGATCAAGGTTTTTTGCCTCCAGTGACTTGTCTGTGTAGTCACTGACTCCATTAATCACTAAGCTAATGCAGGATAGATGGATTTTGCACTAATTTTGACAACAGCTGTATGTACAAATGTAAATACTCACTTTCTACAACCACTTCCCACCAATATTAATCCCTCACGGGTAAAAAAAGGAGACAGAAATGTAAATTGGTGTTTGACTGTGATCATACATACACTCAGGAGCTCCCACAGCTAAATAAGACTCTGAACCTGCCCATGTGCAATCAATATAGGACTTTGAGCACAAAGACACAAAGAAGTTGACTGTACATGACATTCCTTGAATTCATCACAAACTGATGATCAACCTAACTGACTGTACATATTTGGACCTTTTGACCATCTCGATCATATCTTTACATGAATCTCACCTCAGGGATCCATAAGGCACAGCTGACGTGGACCCACTTGGTTCCACTGCGGGTGGGCTTGAGGGCTCCACCTCTTTTGGGACAGAGCAGACATTTGGGCTGGACACCCAGAGCGCAGGTCCGACATAGCCAGTTCCCCTGGGGTACCTTCAGGATGCCATAACATGCCTGCGATAGGGAGAAAGAGACACATGAGAGAGACAGAGAGAGGGAGAAAGAGAGAGAGAGAGAGAGTTATGAGAGGTCATGATGTGAGAAGACCTTTTAACATCCTGATTTAAAGCAGTATTTGGACAACAGACTCATTTGCTTTCTTGCCAGGAGCAGAAACAGATGAGAAGATTTCTGCCCATGTACACAAATTCTCAGTTAATCATTGTTGGGATTGTAAAATACATGGAAATGTAATTAGTTTTAATTTATTCATGATTTTGAGCAACATTTCTCACTTTATGAACTTCATTACAGTATTAAGAGAAGAGGGCAGACTGGAGGACACTGATGATTTATAACAGGCTGGATTTGAACCTAGAAATGATTTTAATCAGCTGTGCCACAAGGCCACCCAGTTGTCTTGTTGTTTCTTTACATCAGAGTCCCATTACATTGATTTTTGGAAACAGCATACTTTTAATAATTGCTCCTTCTGAAAATAAAACTGAAAAATGAGTTTCAATCTGCTACTTATTCTCCCTGTCAGATAAAATGAGCAACACACAAAACACACAAAAAGTGACACACAGCAAAGCGTTTATCATTTCTTCCTTTGCCTCATCTCACAGCTCTCGAAAGTTACCCTCCAATAACACAAAAAAAATACACACAAAAATACCCTCAAACAACCCCTCCCTATATTATTATCTCGCCCAAAACTTTTGTTTCCTCTCCGGAATCAACTTACGGAAGCAAGACATTTTCAAAATGCCATTTCTTGTTGTTTTAAAACAGCAGGTTATTGTATCATCTGTACTCCACCCATTTTTTCCTTCCGCTAACACAGAGGTGGCTTGAAAGTGTATTTGCTTTGGCCAACATAACGGCACACTAGCACTGAATAAAATCCTCAATGTATCCAACAGAAAATTATTTGATTGTAAGATAATAGAACTCTCTACTATACTGTGAGGAGTGAAGAAATGGAGACAGTCATTCTTAAAGCCTCTTCTTCAACATTCAATATTAATCAAATCTAATGTCTAAAGAGTCAAATCAAACTTTTTTTTTTTTCCTACTTGAAAGCCAAATGAAATTCCCCGGCTGAAAACCCCACAGATTTCCCCGCCATAACTTCAGGAGCCACTGCTGCGACATTTAAAAAACAGGCTTCAATATGCAGTCCCAACGAATACAGCGCCATTAAAAAAACACACTTCACACTAACAGGATGGTGTCAGAGTGACAGGAGCACAGGAGGAAACAAAGTGAGACATCAAAGACTCTGTCTTCATTAAAAGCAATTAAAGCATTTTATTGATCAAAGGATTTTATTGATCAAACAAAACGCTTCAGTAAGCAGGGGCCTGTTTTTTTCCCCTGCTGAAGGTTAGATAGACCGCCTTACTACACAAGCAACAGACAGTGTTGGATGTTTACAGTACACTCTCAAAGCAATAATATCATTTAGTACTCCCCAGGAGCAGCAGGTTCTTTCACTGCCGGTTATGTTTCGTTTCCGTGACACCTCTGTGTTCAAGAAAAACTGAGAAAACACTGAAGGAACTGAGGACACACATAAAAACTCCAGAAACAGGCAGAGGTGACATCATCATACACAACGTCTGCCAGCTGAGTGAGTCTCTGTGAAGGTTTAACACATTGACCGAAAAGGTTTTAATATATGGAAATGTTTTATGAGGTGGCTAATGTGTCCGTCCATCCATGTTTCTAGACTCCAAGTATACAGACCATATGCTTTAGTGACAAACTTTGAATGTACACAAAACTGTCTCTGTAGTCAGTGAAAGTGCACAGTGTGAACAGTAACAGGAGACAAACAGGGTTGATGCATCTTGATGTTCTTGTCGATTTATCTATCGGCCAATTGATAAAAAATGAATCACCAACTGTTTTGATAATCCATTGATCATTTTGAGTCAAAGAAACAAGTGTCCAAATTCTTTTCCACTTTCTGAAACGTATATATTTTTTGGTCTAACCCTAACCCCAACCCTAACCCTAACCTTAAACTGAATATTTTTGGGTTAAGGACTATCAGTCAGGACAAAACAAGACATTTGAAGACGCCCCCTTCAGGTATAGGAAACTGAGTTCCTATATTTTCGGTGATTCACTGAGAAGATCATTCAGATTAATCCATAAAGGGAAAGAAATAGTAGTTAAGTTCCTACTTTTGTGCTGTCTTCAGTAATTGGCATACTAAAGAGTCACAACATTTTATTATTTAACAGTAGACAGACAAGAAACAGGAGGGGGGGGGGGGGGTGACATGCAGCAAAGGACCTCCGGCCAGGATTAGAACCGGGGTCGGCTGCGTAAGTGGCATGTGCTCTAACCACTCGCCCACCTGCTCGCCAAGTCACTACGTTTTTCATCTGAATGTGCGATCAAATGATTCAGTTTTCCACTTTTTTTCCCCTCCTCTTCTTTTCATTTCATATATAGACGGAATGAAGATAAATCTAACAAGCACCTTCCTGAGGGCAACAGATAATATTTTAGTGCCAGGTGTGAGTGAAATTTGAGTTGACAGACCAACATGAGATTTGGTCTGCAGTCGGAGGAAACTATTTCCAGAGGCAGAGGTGCTATGATGACACTGAAAGTGTGTTAGTGCCAATGGTGCCAACACAATAATTAACACTGTGTCACTGTGTAACAAACACAGCAGAGTCCCTCAAGCCTCAGGTTGTCACAGGCACCGTTTGTGAAATTGCTTCTTTCATGTTGTTGTTAAATGAAGCCGGGGGGAGAAAATTATGAGTACAACATGTGATGCAACTCCGAACAACTTTGAACAACCTTGATTTTGTGTTTTACTCCCTCAGCATTTACATGTTTTTTTTTTCAGAGAGATAAACTATTAAATCCGTCCTGACCTGATGAACACAGACGTTGCACTTGTCACAGAAGACCATCTCGTTGCCGTCTTCTCCCTCCGGCGAGCGGCAGACGTCGCACACCACGTCCTCGTCGTACTCGATACCCAGGCCTTCCTCTGTCTCGATGGCCTGCCGCATCTTCTCCTCACACACACTCTCCAGCTCCACCAGAACACACTCCATCGTCAGCTCGTCCAGCTCTGGTAAGGCTGGTGGTGAAAAAGGAAAACTTGATTAGGGTTTTTTCTTTTTTTTTGTGTGTGTCCCAAATCACTTAAGAGTACATTTGTGTAGGTGTTTTCTCTTCTGTTGTACACAATCACATTTTATTTGACTTTAGGAGAGAAGTAAGATGAGCCATAATGCAAATCTACACCCCTTGTTCAAACTAGAAATACTGCCTTGTGGTTGTATGACTCTGACCCCCATTTAATTAGACCAATAAAGCTGACTCTGACAGAACACAAAGTTGGAGTCATGACAGTAGATGATGCTTCAAATATGGATGGTGCTGCAAATAATTTACAAATTCTAAAACGTGGATGCTTCACACAAATCTTCAACCCTGCAGCAAAGAAGATCTGAACAGTCAACACAGTTTCAAAGTGGACACCATCAACATTATCCAATTAGACATTTGTGTGAAACTTTGTCGTAATTACTGTATGAATACTTAAGTTATGGCCAAAAATCTGCTTATTGAAGACACAGTGACCTTGACCTTTGACCACCAAACTCTAATCTGTTCATCCTTGAGACATTTCTGCCAAATTTGAATACATTTCTTCATAGTGTTCCTGGATGGCCACAACTGTCACCGGCATGGAGGCATAAAAATGTAGAAAAAAAGTGTTGAAAGCATGAATTGACATTACCAGTGGGAGGACGGATGAATATTTGAGAAAATGTGAAGCCTGTAAACAGCAATTAAAACTGAGTGCAGTAACAGGGTCAACACTCACAGGCTTCTTTCAGTTCTTGTTATCGACAAGGAAATTCAAATTGAGCGAGCCAATTTAATAAATTCAACTTATTTTTTTGGCGAAAAACACTTTGTCTCACACTTTAATTGGAAATGCAAACATCTTTCCTTTGCTTGTACACCTCACAAGGTTACTTTCTGTTTTCTTTGGGCGAGCTTAGGATGAAATGTGTTGAAGATTAGCTGCAGCGTGTGGGAGTATGTAGAGTTGTATTTGACTCTTTTGCTAACAAGAGAAAAACAGAGAAATGCGACATGGGCTCCACTACGAGCCCTTGTGCAGTCAAAACCAAGAAAAACAACAACATTTGCCATTAAGCCCTTCTTGCTGACAGCTCAGTTCACCGTGCTAGTATATATTTCGGCATTAGCATTAGTATTCCTGCTCTATTTGCATCTCAAAGTAATGCCTTGCTCCGAGGCTGGTTAATAGTTGATGAAAACTGATTTCACTGGCAAATGTGAGCTTTCTCCCCATAAAAAATACAAGAATTTGAGGCAGAAAGAAAGTAAACAGAATGGTTTCCAGGACGGTTGCAAACAGATGTGGCATATTATTATCTCATTCCATGCAATAAGATTACAATGATTATACAAAGTGGTTAATAGCAAGGCATTAAATCTAGTGTGAAAAGAGTCTTTTTTTCTGAATTGAAGATGATTTTTTTGCATAAATGTTCAAAAGCAGAAAAAAAAAAGCCTTTTAACTAATGTTACTTTGACACTGGCTGCTAGCTGTAAATGAAGATGGTACTCTCATCAATTAAATGAGTCAGTCAGTAAATCATTTGCTCTGTCACATTCTCTGGATATTGCATTTAAAGTTACAGAAAACTTCAGCAGCAAGTTCTCAGTATTCTAGAGAATTTCTTTCCTACTAATAAATAAAATCTAATCAGTTTACATTTTCTGTCACGTTACTGTTGCCCCGACTCCACGCAGCAATGAAGAAACTCTTGCTGTCCTTGATTCTATATTTAAAGATTATTTATTGATTTATTTGAAGGATGTGGCTCTCAGTTGGAATTCTTTTTTTTTAACATGGAGATGAGCATCCTGTGTTATTATCTATTATTTATGTCACTGAATCCCTGCCCACCAAAAACCAAATAAAAAATACAGAAACAGGTTCTTGAGCCTATTCTCACCTGAAGTAGAGCTAAGATGCACACAAATCCAACCAAAACACCTTCATACTTATTATTAGTAGTATTATTTGGGACTTTAATAAGAAAATCAATCACACATTCACATATTAATCTTGGATTTGGTCATAATTTTGCCTAATTGAAGTCAGAAAAAGAAAGTATGTAATGGTCACTGTTGAGGATTTAGAAGCAGCTTTGGGAGCAGCTGAGAAAAGGGAAGTAGAGTTAGATATTAACCTGCTGTGACATTTCCATCATGAGCTGAACACTCAGGAGGGAGGGAAGCACCACCATTATTCATACGTTTCAGGATTATGTAGACAGTGTGTGTCTGTGTATTTATCGTCTGTGTGTTTCTGTGTTTGTATAGATGTGACGGCTGTGTTCACACGCAGATGCAAATTTATCATTGTATGTGTGTGTCATGACATGCACACACACACACAAACTCAACTCTTCTTCACTTTTCTATATTTTATGCTCTGCTGCTTTTATTTTCCATAACATATAGCATTCTGTACTTTCATGTGCTTTTCTAATTCTACTAAACAGATTTCACTGAATGCATTATAATACTATAATGTGTGATCTTTAAAAAGGACAGGTTCACAATTACCCAAGTATGTCTTAAAACAAAAGACAGGCGCCTGTATGAGCAGTGAAAGAGGTGTTGCTAGCTATAATGTATCCTCCTGTTCACACACTGACTTTCAGATCCTCTATAAAAGTGCTGAGAATGTAAGTGGAGGGACACTAAATCCACAGTCCTGGTCTTGAGACACGTATTTAAACATTTTGTGAAAGATAATATGAGGTTTCAGCCATCTGAGTTATTCAAACGAAGTAGATATCTTTCACAGTTAGTGGTTTAGTGAAAAAAAAAACCCTCTCTGGGTCTCGACAGACAATGTTTTCTTCTTCAGTAGTAAGTAATATGACACTAAAAAGAAATTAACTTTAGAGGATATATATGGATTTGATTAATTTGGATGACTAAAGCCTTATATTAGCTTCAGATAAATTTAGAGGAGGAGGGCTTTGGCTTTTGTCCCCCCATCACAGGATCTTTTAATGGTCAGTATGAACAGGAGGAATGATTACAGCGAAAAAAGGATGTTTCAGCGTTAATCTGTCAGGACAGACTTGAAAAACTGTGAACCTATCCTGTAATATCAGGGGTTTTCTCTCTAAAAGCTGACAGTGTTATTCCTTATTTAGTTTTCTGCAAGTTTCTTCTAAACTGAGTAATCTGAAAATCTAATTAATCCCATCTTGAAACCCAACTAGAAATGTTACAATAACATTTTTTATGAACAGCTGATAGTGGAGAAGCAGACAGGAAACAAGGGCAGAGAGGGGATTATGATATGTAGCAAATTTCCCAAACCCGAGTCAAACCAGGGATGCTGCGGTCATGTGGCATGCGATGTAACCATTCGGCTACCACGGTGCTTGTGCTGAGTCATCCTATCATGACTCCGCAGACATACAGCCTCGCCCAGGAGAACCAATCAACCGTCTGTTTGTTTGTTCTAGCATTGAAGGTTATGAGAAACAACCCGCCTCAGCTCCAGGAAAAGCGTGTGTGTGTGTATGCCTGTGTGTGTGTGTGTGATTTAGGGAGAATGAATCCCAGAAATAAGGCCTGAAACCCCAGCGGGGATTTATAAACACAATTACTACGCTTTATCTGAAAGGACCCGATCAGATATTGAATAAAATGGTGGAGATGGGAGAGATGCTCGGGGTCAGCAGTTGTCACCATGGCAAAATGGAGGATGTCACAAAGCAGGCAAGGGGGAAGAGACAGAAGGAGCAGGGGATGACATAAGAGGAGAGGAGGAAGGAAAACAGGGAAGCAGTGAGCCAGAAAACACATTTTAATACCTTATGAGACTTTTTTTTTGTAACTTGGAGATTAGTTTTCAATTTAAAAATGGAACGACATTGCTGGAAATTCTTCCTATTTTGATGGGACATATCTAATATAATGCCCAAGGGTGGAAAAAGAAAAAAAAATGGACATGAAGCTAGAAGAAAATTATCCTTAGGTAACATTTTAGTCTAATTTGGCTGAAAACCACCCTTTGCTAGTCTCATGCCTCTGGGAGCCTTTCATATGAAGACAGTTTATATGACTTGAAGTGATTTTTCAATACCTAAGCCCTGTAAAAGAATCAACCAATCCCTGTTTCTCCTGAAGGCGACTGGGCGACTCTGCAGCTTTAATGGTAAAATAGGTTCTCATGAGAGAAATTGTGGCATTTGTGTGTGGTGTCTGCCATGTTTCTAGCTACCAGTTTATGTGTTACCTCAATGTAATAATGTTGAAAAGGTGCTTGATAAATTAGTTGTTCAAAAAAAACTAAATAACTGTGATAATTGTTTCATCTTTAAAGTGATTTACAAGGCAAAAATGCTTTTCCTGCTTCAAGATCTGAAGTGGGAGGATTTGCTTTTAGGGGGAAAACAATTTTAAGATGTCACCCAAAACATCTGGGAAAGTGTGACTGCCATTTTCCATATTTTACAGACTGAAGATTAATCAGTTAATCAGAAAAAGAATTACTAAATTAAATCAGTTGCAGTCTGACCCAAGAGTATGAATTTAACACCTGAGTATTTTGTCTGTAAAATGTTCAAATATGTATGCTGGATATTACCATTAAAATATGCAGAAAGTCAGTTTGCACTTACCCATCTGTCTGAACTCTGGGTTGACCAGCTCCAGCCAGGCAACATCCAGGTCATCCAGGTCATAGCAGCTGTAGAGCTGAGTGGGGGGAGGCTGGGTGTCACCATCCCTCTCCTGCCCGGTGTAGGATGGACCACCTGTTAACTCCGGCAGTAACCTGGATAAAACACAAACAGGTGTACAGACAGGTTACTATGCGGCCTGGAAGCATGACAAAGCTTGTTGGGACACCTTAAAAATGTACTAAATTACATAACGATAGACAGATTTACAGTGATGAAGCAATAATAATACAACATCAAGTGCTGCTTTTAATGGCAGCTGCGGTCATGTATCTGCACACTGCTGGCACTGACAGCACAATCTCAAGTTTGTTATGTTCATGTTCCTTCGAGTATACTACTGAGAATCAATAGCTTGACTATTTTTTATTTTCCACCTTAGGGACTGGACAAAATAATTTGAACTCTGAGGTAGAGTTGCAACAATTGTCAAAAAGTGAATCAGCAACCATTCTGATAATTGAATCATTGTTACAGTAGAGTCATTTTTGAATGTGAAACTGCTGTATTCTTGTCATAGGTGACAGTTGATTGAACATCATATGTTAAGTCTGACAACTGCAGACACCACTGTGACCTCTCTGAGAAAATGCGCCACTGTTTTTGAACATTTCATAGACTGATTAATTGATTATTTGAACTGGCAGGGGAATTGATCATGACAGTAATTATTAGTTGCAGCCTTACTCTGAAGTTACTAAATCACAGTTACAAACAGTTTTCAAGCAACATAGAACACAGAGGCCAAATCATTTAATCCTAAATTTCAGGTATAGCAGTCAAATAGTAAATACATTCAACAAAAGTGTTAAATGTTTTAATAGTCTGGGAAATCCTGACAACATAAGGCAAATACAAAGAAACTGCATCCAGAAAGAGGAACCTTTGTTTCAGTATTAACAGTGATAATCCATTCACCTTCAAGTCTTTAATCATGAAGTGTTCATTACATTTTTTTAAAAACTGCATGTGAACACTGGTGTGCTAATTATTAAAAGCTGTACATGCTCTGTGACAAACTTCAAAATCCTGCACTGCTCATGACAACAGGCATTAATAGGAGCTGCTTTTCATGTCTGAGGCTCCCCCATACAGTCAGGTCCTCGACCTCATGGTCCAGAAAGACTGAATCAGACTTTGATGAATGCCAAAAGAATAGATGTAAAAAAAAAAATAAAAAATAAAAAGCTACTGGAACAATGACAAATCGAATGGTTGTAGGCAGCAGTGACAGGAAGCTCCTCCAGGCAGTGTCTGGTCTCCGGAGCCTCAGGCCTGAATGTCTCTCATGTCAACAACGGCAGGAAATGGGGTCAGGAACTCTGCTCGACCCACTGGGAACCAATAAAGACTCAAACACACTTATACACACACACACATACAGGCTCGGATAAAACATCTGGATACTCCACGAGCTAACAGACACATACACCAAAACGCGCGCACACACACACACACACACACACACACACACGTCATCAGGCAGGGAGACACCACGCCTGAGTAATCAGAGTAAAACCAACACACTGTACACATCACCAGCTCTGTGTTTTGCACAGTAACAGACACACACCTGATATCCACACACTCACACACTGAAGTTGTGACCTTTGTGTGAAAAGGTGAAGTACATCAGTGATCACAACAACAAAACAAAACAACCTTTTCCCTCTCCGTTTGGCTCCCATCTTCAGCAGCTCATTATCATACCTCTCAGTTATTATCATCATCATCCTCCATCACTGCCCTCACATCAAGCAGCACTGTGATCAACATCATCATCATCCTCGTCATTATCATCATTATCGTTATCTTCCCCATTATCATCGCCCTTACTGCTGTCATCCTCACAACAGCTGCCACAATTTCATTCAGTGAGCTTCACTTGAATTACATTTCACGTGTTGCCAGCACAGTAACAACATGAAGTGGAAATAAAAACAATCAAATGAGTAATTTTCATCGTTATTAATAGACTGAATCAAGGAGAGGAGTTCATATTGGTTGCAATGTTACTGATTCAGTGAAATAAAACCTTCATCCTCACTTTTGCATCCTCTTCTCATTTTTCTCTGACTTTTTTTCACATCTTAGCTCCTTTCTGTTCATTTTCTCCTCTCCTCATCTCTGGTCATTTCTAGTTCAACCCACATCTCTTCCACTTCTTCTTATTTGATGTTTGACACTGAAAACATGAAAATGCCCCTGCTGATAAACCCATATAGTGTTAACTGCTCATCCTCCACTGGTCGCTGTCACCATTCTGCTGCTACTTGCATCAGCGATTAACAATATTTTCTCTGCTCATACTGCATCCATTCATTTGCTAAAAAGCACAAATCTGTTCAATTTATGTCTGTGAATGGCTATTTTAGACCACCAGTACAGGATCCATTGAGGCAAATGTACTGTATAATCATGAATAAATCCAAATATCTATCTTTCTGTGGGGACACAAAAAGGCAGAAAATTGAGCCTTTTTTTTGGTCAGGGATTAGGCTGATATCTGATACAGGACAAACAAGCCTGGCCAGTCAACGGGTAGGGGAGAAGAGAGTGAAAAAAAGAGAGAGACAAAGACACACAAGAGAGACACACACATAAAGCAGGGAGAGAGGAGAATAGGTTTCAAACTGGAGACACTGGGCCGGTTGTTTCGGTTATGTAACATTAAAAGCAGCTTCAGTGTCCTATTACATTAGTGGGTGGTATTATTGCATTATTGAAGGACAAGGCTGGTGATATTCTATAGTTTTGGTCATTGTCAACAAATCTTATGTCATCTATTACATCTATTAACTGTAAGACATCATAAACAACAGTCAACAATTCAATGATATTCAATTTACTATCATAGAAGATGTGAGACAAGGAGAAAAGACCAGAAAATATTTATATATGAGAGATGGAAGAAAACAATCTCTGCAATTTCAAAAGCAGTTGCTGATGCTCTGTACAAAAGCAATACTTGTACTACTTTTAATACTTGTAGGATACAGTCATTGCTTCTTTTGGTCTTTTCATAGGATTTGTTGCCAGTAAGAAAAATATAGAAAAAAAAACTGATTAACAATTTAATAATGTTAGGTAGTCATAGGGGTGTAATATACCGTGCCGAGATGTTACTGCAGAGAGCTGTTGCTGGAAGATATTCTTAGCTTTGTTTATTCTAATATGGGCTTTATTGCATTTAGTTTTATGACTGTGACTGGCAATGTTGATTTGCTTTAGCAATGTGGGGATGTTAAAAAAAGAAGAGAAAAGCAAAAAAAAGAAAATGCTGACAAGAACAAGACCATGAAAAGAAAGATAGAGAGGCTCAGGAGATGAGAGATTCCCTGCCAACATTATGACACTGAGTAGATGATACCTGTAACAAAACTGAAAAACTGTATAGATTTAGAGCAAAAAATAAAAGTTGACACCGTATCTGAAGATATCCAGCTGTCTATTTATGAGATTAGACCCTTTCTGGCTCACTGGTATCAGTTCAGAACCGTTGGAGCAAGCTTTCAAAAAAGTTTTAAAGATGCGTGAGATTGTGTTATGTCAATTCAGTGTGTCTTTCTACCTCGTCTGTCAGATGTCAATGTATTATCTCTCTATTACCACTGTGCTGACATTTGAGGTGAGCCGGTTTGGATGTCAGAGGTAAAGGAGAAGAAGATGAAGTGAAACATGAAAGGCTTGCGTCACCTCATAATAATGCCAAGTCATCCCATCGAATAGGAAGTGAGTGAATAGGAGGTCAGAGTACAATGTGTTCTTCCGCTGGTAAGTATCATGTATCCCATAAACAAATGTACAGTGTCCACACACACACACAGAGAGAGAGAGAGTGAGAGTGAGAGTGAGTGAGTGAGTGAGTGAGTGAGTGAGTGAGTGAGAGAGAGAGAGAGAGAGAGAGAGAGAGAGAGAGAGAGAGAGGAGAGAGAGAGAGAGAGAGAGAGAGAGAGAGAGAGAGAGAGAGAGCTCTTACATAATGTAGGCAAACTAAACTCTGTGTGAAAGGTCTCCTGTTGATCATGACAACAAAGGTAAATATAAAGCACAGAGTCATCAGTCAATACTGAAAACAATTACAGCTCTGTGTGAAACTGCAAATAGTTGGGTCTTTTTATGGGGTTTAGATCTAACCTGACAAGTTCAGAGGAGCCAAAAGATTTAAAACTGTACTTTACAGAATTAGAATTTAGAAAATCTGCTGACTTCTCAGACTTCATACGACACACTTGTATTCTCAGCTGCTGCAACTAACAACTATTTTCAATGTTGATTCATCTGTAAACTATTTTTCTAGATTAGCTGATTAGTTGCTTGGTCTATAAAAAGTTAAAATAGTGAAAAATGTCGATCACTGTTTCCCAAGACACAACCTAAAATGTAAAGTTTTGTCTCAACCAAAAAGTCCACACCCAACAACCCAAGGATTTACAGTTTGTCACAGAAGACCAAACACCAGAATTGTGCCTCTAGCAAAAATGATTAAATACGATTAATCAACTAATGATGGCAGCTCTACTCTCAATATTTGCATTTTTAACAATGAAAAGCAATATAAAGCTGCACCAGGGCAATTATGTACTGTATTGTGCTAGTAATGATTTAAAATGTCACTTTTTAATTGACATATTTTGCAACATCCCTGATCACAAACTTCAGTGGACAGAGTGAATCTAGAGAGGATGAGACACACAGAGTCTCTCTATGTATTTGTTCTTAATTTAGATTGATGTACTTCTACAGGTACATCTGTGCAGAATGAATGTGTGTCAATTTAAGTGGTTTGATATATAACATCCTCATGTATTTATGACATACAGCATTATAAAACTTTGTTGGGGATTGACTGAAGACATATTGGGAAAAGGGAGTAAAAATAATGAACAATGATGACCAGTAAATACTTTTCAAGGTGCAAACAAGGAAGAATGTATCCTAGATGTATACCAGACAAGATAAAATCTTTTGAAAGATTTCTGAGATTTTGCAATATTTTTTCACATTAGCAATCAAGTGTTTTTTATAACTTTCAAAAGCCATTACTGGGATCTGGAAAGAATGTTTTTTAGCTAAAAATAATAATCAAGAAACCTTAGAAATCCCTTCTGTTTACATTTGAGGAGTCTAATGAGGGGAGCAGCAGAGAGGAGGAATATTTAGATGTTCCCTCCTCGGAATCATGACAATACAACAGCAGAGTTTGCTTTGATCTTAATGGTGCATCCCATGAAATATTTATCAGGAAGAACTACACACGGTGGAGCTCTGATTCTTAAAACAATGAAACCCAAACACCCCCCCCCCCCCCCATCCCCATCCCTCTTGCCAGCTCTGAGGCCCTGAGCAGAAGTGTCTTTGGTTTACTACACGCAATGTGCCTCAGGGGAGCATAGGAGTGGGAACTGTAAAGTATATCTTGTGGCGTAACACTGCTGAATAGGATGTTATATGAGCTTGGCTGGGGAGGACATGTGATTTATGTGTTTGTGTGTGAGAGAGGGAAAGAGAAAGAAAGTGTAGGGAATTAGAGAGGTCAAATAACTGATGAAAAAATAATTCCTCAGCCTTTGATTTAGTGGAATACACCAAGTTTTGGGATGATTTACCTGAAAGAATGTGTTGATTACCGAAAGATGCCAATGAATTTACTGTTGATCACCAATTAATCAATCGACTAATCGTTGCAGGTCTAATTACAGCTTCTAATTTGAGAGGAAGTACTAGTAGTGTAGCGTACAATCACTCAGGGTGGTGGTAAACCAATATCCTCAATATTACTCAACACAGAAGCTCAGGACTCTCCTAGATAAAGTGACGCTCCTACAGTTTTAAGTTACAGCCATTAATTTTAATTATTTCAATTGGCCATCATTTTGGCATGGCTCAAAATACTACAATACCCATGAGCCACTGCTGCCGTTTCAATGGAGAAGAGGCCAGTCAGTCGCAAAAATCAGAACGATAGTGAATTTAAAACATTTGACTGCAATCAAATTTTTTAAATAAAGAATTTATTTAAGCTTCAGATTGCGTTTTCATCTAATTTTATACTCTATGATTAGCTATTTGGTGCCATAAAGCAAGAGTTAACGTCTGCACCCAAATTTTTATGTACACAGTCTTGTACTCTGGACTTCTTATCAAAGAACCAGATATTTTCTAATGTACTTGTTCATCTTTTGTACTGATGATTAAACCAGGAAATATTCATGCCAATCCAATCTGTAGAACTCAAACAGTGAGTCATGTAACATTGTCTATAGTAAAAAAAAAAGAAAAAAGAATGGGACCTTCACTTCCAGAACCAGGGAACCAGACATAGCTCCTCTCTCTTCACAACTCTATGATAATAATGTAAAAAAATATATTTTTAAGCAAGAAAATGAAGTATGCCAGAAGAGCAAGGAAAGCAAATGTTACTGTCATTATCACATAACTGCAGCATCCCTGGTTTGATGTCAGCCAAGGACCTTTGCAAGAAAGAAAATTAGGTATTCTCAGTGAAATGTTGTAAAAGTAGTCCTGTCTCATGCACTTTGGATGAGAGGTGATAATTGTGACTGCATTAGTTTTAGCTAAGTTGACCTAGCCTAATAAACTGAGCCCTGAGGGAAAGGAGAAAGCATGCAACAGGAGCAGAGAAAAATATACAGCTTGATTAAAAAACTTAGATAGATTAAATAAAAAATGAAAGAAAAAGAGTAAAAAAAATATGTCAGCCTGGCCTTGCAAGCCTGTTCCCTCTCCTTGCTCCCATATGTTTCTCACCACTGTGTAAATCTCACTTTCCTCCTTTTCATAAAACGTCAATAATAATCTTTTCTCAAGGAGGGATGAAGTGGATGGTGTTTACATAAGACATTTCCAGTGTGGGCAGAGCGACAGCGGCTGAGCTCAGCTCTCAGTCTGACTCTGCCCACACAGGACACGTCTAGTTTAAACAGACTTCCACTCCTGACAGATCATTTATGAAGAGCAGGAAGTCCCGCTTAAACGAGGCTGAAAACATATCTGAAGCTAAACAACAACAACTGGAGGGAGGAGGGCATGAACATCAGGTAGAAAGACACAAAAATGGGGAAAGAAGGGGGAAAAAAAGAGAGAAATTAGGGTTTAAAGGTGAAAGGAGAAAAGGAAGGAATGTACGATGGAAGGAATTAAGAAATGATCTCATGAAAGAAAGAAAGGAAGAAATGATGGAAGAAAATGAGGACTGTTATATAATACACTTAAAATTTTGACTCCAGAGATTAGGGATTACATACTACTGATCACAGTCTGTCCTTCATTCACACTCGAAAACATCAGCAACAGCTGTCTGTGCAATTACGAATACTGACTATTGCCAACAAAAAATATATCTCTTCATAACATGCTGATGCTGAATGTATTGTTAATAGTTGAAGCTACAATTAAAAGGCATAGCACTTGCAAATTCAGGGTTTCCCCAAACTGTTTTATAACAACGTCGGTATGTCCTTCACGAATCCCAATAACCCTTCATCCAATCGACTTCACACTTGGCAGGAAGTGTTGAGTGTGATGTTTAGATGAGGTGTTCCCAAGAAATATACAATAAAGAGAATTAATAAACAGTGTTGATTCAGCTTCTTCTTCTGTCCATGGAGTGTGTGCTGTTTCCAAGTGGAAATACAGACACGTCATTGTCATTGTCATTGTCATTGTCATTGCAACCCACACTGTGGTCAGAGGTGGGATTACATCCGGAGCGATAAGAGCTACCACAGAGGGAGTGCTTTGGTTGTCGCGTGGTTACAGCACATGCTACATGGTCACAGTGTCTCTGGTTCGATTCCGGCTGGGGACATTTGCTGCACGTCATTCCCCTCTCTCTTTCTCACTGTTTCCTGTCGGTCTATATGCCATGTACTAATGAATAAAAGGCAAATGCACCAAATGCCGACCTACCGGAAGATGAGGGAACGTCAATCGGACCAATCTTGATTCGTTTGCAGGTGTGAACGCGGACCACTCCATAGCCTGTATGCTACATAGTAACAATTTGACTGCCTGGTGCGGACCAAATAATCAAACTAGTGGTGTGAAAGCGCCCTTAAACTCAACTCAAAATTTGAGTCTGTCAATAGTCTGCATTTGAAGCGTTTGAGGTACGGGCACTGTTCTCTCTAGGTATTGTGAAATCAGCCCGTTCCAAACAGGCATGTTTTGAACGGACACTGCACTAGAAGTTACAGATGAAAAAAAACGAATGTATTCAATCAGTGTGTAACTTTCATCTAGTAACTTCATGGATAACGAGTTGAGCTGTGTCAGGATTGATCTGATTCAGTTCAGCAGGTGATTGATCTCTTAAATTCATATTGTTAACTCACTTCACAGGAGAAAGAAAAAGGGACAATCTTTTGACTTTTTCCATGCCAATCAGTCACATTTAAGCTCACCAGTGGACTGCAAGTCAGACACCAGGACATCAGGGATCAGACAAGTTTTACCAACTAGAGTCTGATTTGAGTTGAAGTTATTTTAAAGTTTATATTAACCAGTTGGACTCATCGCAGCAGTTCCTTGGGGGAAACTATAAAATCACAATTTCAACAAACAAAGGAACAATTAAGCAATCCACCATGAAAGGGAGGGCAGAATACAAG
The DNA here is from genome assembly GCF_027409825.1 of Scomber japonicus. Lineage (NCBI taxonomy): Eukaryota > Metazoa > Chordata > Actinopteri > Scombriformes > Scombridae > Scomber > Scomber japonicus. Next base: position 11,288,633 of record NC_070590.1, on the reverse strand, counting down.
AGGGAATCAGAATCATAGCAATACAAATAAATAAAGAAGTCCTGGCATGAGCAAAGGAAGAACAAGGAGCGATGAAGAGATGGAGAAAGCAAGAGAGCAGGAGAAAAAGTTGAATGAGTGGAGCTGGGAAAGTCGGCAACAAGATATGATGGAAGAAACTGAAGGAAAAGGAAAAAGGAGAGATGGAAGGATTCTTTTTCTCTGTCTCAGTATTTGATTTTGACTTGAAGTCAAGACTTAAAATTATTTCAAGAAGCTCCTCTGTTCTCTTAAATTGTTCTAGTGAGATACACTAACCTTCTACACATGTTAAATTAATGTAAAAGCTGATAACAAAGCTGCAGAGCACATTAGCGGCATGATAACAGCAACACATCCAACATCAGAAGAGGAAGTTTCTTTTAATAAAAACCTGGAACATGTCCTCACGCTTAAAAGAACTTGAAGGTAAGTCTGTTACTCTGAATACAAGATAAAACCACTTGTTCAAACATACCATTCTTGTCAGATTCAAATAATCGCTTCCCTGTGTGTGTACACACACTGTCTGAGTGTGTGTGTGTGGTTTAAATAATCTCTCATTCTTGAAATACCTCACTGTCACAGTACGGCTATTCCCTTTTCTTCCCTGTAATCCCCCTCTTTCTTCCCCTAGTTTTCACACCAGACTGTGTGTGTGTGTTTGTGTGTGACAGTGCATGGTGCCAACAGCCCCTTATCCTTGGGCAACCCCTACAAAATCCCCTACTCTAAAACACACTCCCCATATCAGCATGCAGACTGGAGCGGGAGAATCAGGCCAACATCCAACAGGGCACAGGGTTACCCACCCAAGGGTCCAGGGGCAACCCTGTGTGGTGCTGGAGGGTGTGTGTGTGTGTGTGTGTGTGTGTGTGTGTGTGTGTGTGTGTGTGTGTGACCGGCTTTACTACTGATAAAAACTATAGCCAACCCCTGACTGAACAGTGTGTTGCTCCTTATGAATGAACTGAGCGAACAGAACGCATCAAACCTGCAATAACTGATGTTTTGGCTGCTTACAGGCAGAGGACACAAGCTGTGAGTTCAACACTGATAAGGTGGATGAAAGTTAAATATTCACTCTTCCGAATTCCTGAGGGAAATATCTAGCTTTTTTGCTGCTAGCTTTTTCTTCCTACAGAAACCAGGTGCTTGATGCGGCTGAAAATGACACTTTAAAAGCGTGTGATTGAACCAAAATAGGAAAGTTGCAGACCAGAAAACCAAAACATTGAGCTGAAAGACCCAGACGGAGATCTGCAGGATTGAAGGATTATTCTCTGTGGGGTTTGTCACTACCAGCGACATGTTTCAAGTCGTAATGTGATCCATTGTTAATCTGAGAATTTTGATAACAGCCACTTTAAATCTGACAGTGAATGCTTGAACTAATCGTGGCCAAAATTGACATGTCCTGCCTATACAGTCTGAATGGGACCTGCTCTGTAATCCGTACCTTCTATCTAGCTTGTGATCATAATCAAAATCATCAAACATCAATTATTATAAATCTGAAAGACAAGAAATTCTACAAGTGGAATTTCTTTGGAAACACATATAAACAACATAAATACACATGAACACACAGACACAGACACACACACACACACACACACATTCCCGGATTGAGAAGTGAGTCATCTTTATGTCACATTTATATGAAAAAAGTCCCTAGAGCATCATCTGTGTTATATCTATATGAAATAAATAATGTAATTATATCTCAAAGGCGCACACACACACACACACACACACACCCAAACAGAAATGGTTGTGCAGTGACGCTCTGGAGCAATGACTCATCTTCATGTCATATTCATGTCAATAAAATCAATCATCTCCCCAAACACACAAACATCATTTGCACAGTGACCTTTTAGAGATGACTCACCCCTGTGTTGTTTTCAGAGCAATCAGCTAGAGTACCACACATACACAATCATGTAAAGCAGACTTTTTTTTAAAACCACCCATGCTGTTGTTTGGTTCAATTTATAACCTTTTCTTCTTTACAACTTCACAGATGTTTAATAAAACTGTTATCAGATCTGATCTGATGGCCACATTTAATTAAATGATAATTACGCCTGTGGGGGGAAAAATACAGCAACAGGCGGTAGGAGGTAGAATAGATTGTAAATATTAATAACTGAAATACAAAAAAATATACTGAAACCAAGTTTTCTTCTGGCAAAAACAGAAAGTTTGCTTTGGGGATTAAAAGAGGAAAATCAGAATAGTTAGTATGTGGAACTCTTTTAACTCTTTCCACAGAAATACCAAAGAGAGGATGTTACAGAGCTGTTCACGCTGTTTGACTGACAGTTGATCTATGTGCAGCGCAGAAACAGCACAGTAATGAGTGCTGAGCACTAAAGATGGAGAGAACATTTTAAAAAATGAGAATACAGAGAATTACCATTTTAAGTAGGAGCTCATGAATGAAAAATGGGACTTTGTTATAGCCTCTCCTCTCTTACCGCCTTCCTCTCTCTCTCTCTTAATGTCATTGCCACTCTCACTCTCTCCACCTCCTACTCGTGTTTTTGTACACATTTAAAAATATCTGTCCAGCATGACTAGATATATGATACCTGCTATAACTCTCAGGTCTACGTAGATGCTGCATGAATCACTGAAAACACTGAGTAAACATTGATTCTCAAAATCATGCAGCTCTGACACAGTACTGCTTCCACAAGTGATTTGTACTATACTTTAAAATCATTTACAGGAAATACCTAAAGACAATGCTACATTTAAAAGGTTTTATGTGAAGTTTAAGAGATGTTACAAGAATATTTCCATTAGATTTTTTTTTCTTTTCTTTTTTTTTTTTTTTAGGAATTATGCTAAAGCCTGTAGTTTGGCACAGAGCCCAATATTTAAATCAGCCAATATTATAGGCCATTATTGGACTATCAAGGACATATTGGCAGATATGTTGTCCAATATGTTTTAAACGTAGATAAGTTAGTGAAGTATCATTTTATACAATAAAGTTGATGTTAAACTGTTAATCATCATGCTTCCATAATACAGCTTTGTTACATGTTGTTGTTTGATAACCATATTTGCCAGATCACTGCAAAAGTGTGTTTACTGTACTGTATGTATATTCTGTATAATACATTGATATTAGAATTTTTTACTCCCTAATGTCAGTATATATATGTCAGCCCCAAAAATCCAGTACTGGCTGTGTCCTTGTTGGATATCACTGATATCTTGATAGAATATAGGAATTTCAATAGTTTAATACTTTATTCTTCTAAGTCTTCTGGGTCAAAGTTGAAAGGAACTGATGTTCACTCATGGAGTTAAGGGGATTGTTTTTCAGGGATTCTCTGTACACAGGAAGTCAGTGCCAGTGTGTGTTTTACAGTGAGCTGCCATTTTGGTCTGTGGTTCAGATGCCAGTACAGTCTGTCCGTTGTCATGGATATGACTCAGACTTATTAACACCACTACTCTAAAGCACTGCAGGCTACCGCGCACACACAAACACTACATTTGCACACAGATACTGCCAAGTGCACAAACAGATACTGACAGACACACACACAATCTAAACTTATCGACAGCGAACACACTTGACCACACACATTCCTAAATAAATGCTGACACAAATAAACACTGGTACACACACACACACACACACACACACACACACAGAAACACACACATCCCCCCTCTTGGTTTGTCGCCCTATTTGCCTTCCCTCTCCAAACTCCCACAGTTCCTCCACAAACAGTACAAAAAAAAAAGAAACACAAAAACTAACTCCCACCACCCTCAACTCCCCAGCCTCTTTCTTTCAGTCCTGTTCTCAGAAATGTGCAAACAATGTTAAACAAAAGAGACGAGGCCCGTAATAAAAAGAGGAAAAGAAATGAAGGGGGCAGTGGGGGGAGAGAGAGAGGGGGGAGAGAGAGGAGAGAGAGAGGAGAGAGAGAGAGAGAGAGAGAGAGAGAGAGAGAGAGAGAGAGAGAGAGAGAGAGAGAGAGAGAGAGAGAGAGAGAGAGAGAGAGAGAGAGAGAGAGAGAGAGAGAGAGAGAGAGAGAGAGGGAGAGAGAGAGAGGGAGGGAGAGAGAGGGAGGGAGAGAGATGGAGTAGTGTGTTTGTGCCTGGAGCAGGGTTTGGGCAAACGAGGCGGGGGGAATGTTTTCATTCATATTTTCCACTCAGTTAGTTGGGAGCCAGAGAGGCACAGGAGTGAGAGACAGAGACAGTGAGAGGGGCAAGAAACACAGACAGAGAGGATAAAAAGTGGAAGCGAGAGCTGACAGGAGACACCAAAGATTCTTTTTTTTTTTTTTTTTTTTTTCATGTTTTGTGGCACACTTCCACTTCAGCTCTCCCAGCTCTCTTTCAGTATTTCTCTCTACCCTGCAGCCTTCTTTACCCCCCCCTTCCCCCCTCTTTTCAAATCTGAATCTGGTATCTAATCCTAGTAAAGCTTAAATTGACTAAAAATTCAGATTCAGATGAGGTCTACTGCTTAAGAAGGAAGAAACACTACAGATTTAAAAATGGTAGCAGAATAAATTACAAGAGCAGTAGAACATATTATAAGTGTGTGAAATATGAATTTTAAAGAACTATTAAATTGATAGTCTTAGATTATTGATATGATATGAATGAAAGTTTAATCGAGAGATTCCAACAAGTAAATCTGACATGAGGAGTTGGATCGTTTGGTTGGACCCACTCTGTTGGTCTTTTTCTTAAATGTAAAAACACACAGTCCACTTGCATCATTTGTGAGGTTAGTGAGTGATTCATCTTAGTCTAACAAACTATGGCCGAGCACAAACACTAGCTTGTTATATAGACATTAGCCAAGTTTTGATTTGTTAAGTTACGTGATTAAAGTTAACTACGTACAGCTGACATAATCTGCAGCCAGCAACGTTTATCATTTTATCCAACAAAATAAACTGACAGCAACAGCCAAAACTACATTTGCAGGAATATCCAAAGCCAGTTTTGGAAGATATTTAAACCTACATTGTTTAACATCCATGGTTGTTTGCAAGCAATGGGTCTCGTGCATGTGCTAACGCATGCATGAGCATCTTTGGGGTTTTTTTTTTTTTGGTTTGCGAGAAACTAACAAAATGTGGACCCAAGTTTTAAAAGCATTGCTCCACAGTGCTACTCGACACACAATTATCATTAAGCTTTTTGCCGAAAGATGTATATTAAAAATCTGGAAGAAGAAACTGTAACTTTTTCTCACTGTGCTCATTGGCAGGAAAAAAAGGAGCTGCCAAGTGCTTGGTTACTGCATAAGCTGTTGAAGAGAAATTAGATTATCACTTTATTCCTTTTTTGGAACCAGACCCCTTTCGCTTCAATAGTTTAAGAGAAAGCAGTGAGAGGCTGAAATGCATTAGCACATTTGTCGTGTAGGGTGGCCATATGAATTTCAATTGACTTCCCATTGCCAGGAGGGTGTGTAAAAAAAAAAAAAAAAAAGAGCCAGAACCTTTATTCAAGGCGTGGTCTAACCCTTTAAGAGGGTTGCAGGCACTTTTCAGGGAAAATCAGGAACACATTTTTTCACTTTAATGTCATTATGTATTAGTTATTGAATCAGAGCATGAATATCTACTGAGTGCCCACTTTAAGCACTTCTATGAACTGCAATATTTAGATAGCAGGAACAAAAATGTTTAAAAAAAACAACAACAGAAAAACCACATTTCATTGTGCAAAGAGTGCACTGTATATTTTGAGGATCATGAACAAGTTTAAAAAAAAACAACAGCTTAAAAAGCTTTCCGCAGTCATCCTCTCAAGGCAGGACAGGAATGTCACTCAACTGAGTCACAATGTTCTATGCTCCTTTTGGGAGGAAACACTAATACCTCTTTATATAAATGATTACACAATGCTTGGAGAGAGAGAGAGAGAGAGGGAGAGAGTGTGTGTGTGTGTGTGTGTGTGTGTGTGTGTGTGTGTGTGTGTGTGTGTGTGTGTGTGTGAGAGAGAGAGAGAGAGAGAGTGGGATAGCAGGCTGAAACACACCCAGACAGGCAGGCAGGCAGGCAAACACACACACACACACACACACACACACACACAGTCATTCACATAGAAAAACACATGAAATGGCAGAAAAACAAACACAAGCAACCACGCACAAAAACACAGACAGACAAGGAAAAACACAAAATGCAGACACAAGTAAACACAAAGTGACAGCAGCACGCACACACAGACACAATGAATGGGACAGATACACTGACGGGCGACGCCTTCATTGTGCAGCTCTGTCAACAGAAACTCCTCCCCAGTTCTCCACTCTACACACGACACAACGCTTTATTTAAAAACCCTACACTGAAATTATTAGTATTATTAATGTTAACTTTGGGCACATTGGTTAATATATTGGCTTGTAAGAAAATATATTTTTATTCCAGGAAATCTTGTGGAAAAGTTGTGGGTTGGTGTTGCATTATGTGTTATTTGGATTAACGTTGCTGAGGTAGTGGGTTTCTATCTGTCCAACTACTACAGTGTATCTGCAAAGATTTGGTGGGTTATCAGACAAAGAGGAGCGTAGACAAAAAAAAATGTTTGCGTTGGTGGAGGCGTATTGCTAAAGGACCTGGTGAGAGGATAAAACATGATCCAAGAAAGCAGATTAAAGAACGCGTTTCAGACATGAACACGTTCCACATCTGTTTACATTACAATAAGATATCATTTACAATTCTGAAAAGTTATGGAGGCTACAGTTATTTCATCCCCTGTGTGGACAATCACGATGTAATTGTTATAAATAGTCTACCAGGAATGTGCATGTATTTGATCAGCAAACACAGCACACTGCTTCCAAGTTGGCACCCTAGCTGTGCCAATTCAATCTTTGTATATTTTCACACAGCTCAAATGGCAGTCTGAATATCACTTAAAGGCTGAGTCAAACCAAGTGCCATAATTCACTTAGCTGGAATTAGATCTGTGCAGATTTTTGCATCGAGTTTAACATTGGTGAACTTTGGCACATAAATTTGTTCCTTTGACCAACACCAGGTCATCTTGACAGTGCTGACCTTTGAAGGAAAGACAAGATACAAACTGTTCCACGAAAGAGGAATTGGTTGCATACAGTTACAGGAACGATAACACAAATACATCCAGTTCGAACCAACTGTGCAAACGTATTGTCCTGTCAGCGACCAAGCTAACGAGCTTCACTGTAAACGGCCCAGCACAGAGAAAATAGAAAGAAGCTTGGAGATGTATTGTTCCTGACAGGCTTTCGTGATAGTGGTTAGCTCACTAACAGTAGTTACCAGCTAGCCCTGTGAGTAGTCCCCTCCTTCACCCAGCATCTGGAACCACCTATTTTGCGAATTTTGCTGCGCCACCTCCCAGTGTGACAGGGCTTTGACTCAGCCGCAGTTTTAGCACAGTATAACCCACAGGCATTTACTGACAGCTGATGTTAAATGTTTTTGCTGAAATTTCCTTGTGAGTGAAGCATCCCGACCTTTTCACCACAGAAATGATGCAGACAAGGATTTCTATCAAGCAGAAAAGACACAGGGGTGGTGCAGTCTTAAAAGAATCTAAAATTGTCAGAGACTCCCTCAACAACCACTTCAGAGAGCTTGACTTGAGTATGTGTGAGTAATTTGACTGAAAACCAGAATAAAGAACTGTTCAGTCATCACTCAGCTGAAACAGCTCCTTCCACTTGTTATTCTCCTTGAGTACATTTTAAATTACTTTTTCTGATTATTTTGTTCTTATTGACTTAAGGAGGGGTTGTTTCATAATCAGTGTCATCTTTTCAAGCCAAAATGACCCAAATACAACATAACTACTCAAACTTGTTGAGGCGTTATGAATTGAAAATGGCAAAATAGCTTTCATTCCCCAAAACTGAAACTACAGGTCTGTTACATATTAATGCATTTTTACAGCTGAAAACCACATTAGAAAAAAAAAAAAACACGTTGGACTGTCACATGTTATCTGAGGATGCACTAAAGTCCCAAGATCAATGTGAGCATGATGAAAACAAGACCATTGCTATGCCATATTTTGACAGCTTTAACTGTCCTTTTAGTTGACTCTGAGATTACGGCCTGGGGTTTAAAAATGTGACTCCTCATTCGGATTCAATAAAACGCTGGGGAAAAATAGACTGCGGAGCAAATAAAAGGTCCTGTGGAAAAACATGTTGACAGGCTTTCAGTCTGATAGCACCGCCTCGCCTCAGTTCTTCTGTCTGTCTGTGTGTTTAATATTGCAGTGTTTATGAATATGAGATCGTGTCAGTGCTTACGCAAGTTTCCCTAAAAGCAAAATACATCTGCAGTGTGGGCCTTTGTGAGCATAGGTGTCTGTGTGGATACGCAAGCTGTTTTGTTTTTTGAGGGCTTGGGCCTTCATTACATGCATGAGACAAAGTGCAAACTGCATGTGTGTGTGTGTGTGTGTGTGTGTGTGTGTGTGTGTGTGTGCGCTTTGCTTTTGTAAGACAGATCCGAGTAAGCATGTGGGAGTTGTTTTAAAAAGCTCCCTTGAAAGATAAGAGACCGTAGAGAAAGGGAAAAGAGATAGGGGGCTACTGAGTGAGAGATAGAAAAAAAAAACGAAAGGAGAGTAAAATGCAGTGAGATGAAGGAGAGATGAAAAAAACAAGAGACAATAAAAAAAGAGAAGAAAAAGAGAGAGGTCACAGAGCGAGAAGGCTGATGATTTCACCCCTCATATGCTGTCCTGTTTTGGATGATGTCATGAAAGTTATGATTTTACATTATCTGTGTGTGTGTGTGTGTGTGTGTGTGTGTGTGTGTGTGTGTAAATTACTTTTCACCCGCTGTGGGATAAGGATGAGTCAATTTTCTCTCAGGAATAAATGCAATCTACAGTGTGTATATATGTGATATGTGTGTACATACACACACGCACACATGCACACCACTAAGCCCTTCCTACACTGACTAGATAGCAAGGATTCCATTTCTATACAAGGCATCAATATACAGACACACGCAGAACGAGTTGTGTTTTCATCACCTCTCTGCCTCACAATCCATTAGTTACACACTTTTCACACATGTGACCTTGTCATGTGTAATACGGTTGGAGTTCAGTAGCATTTTATCAAATCTAAATTCAGTATTGAATTCATTCAGTTACTCATTGAATCTTAATCTTAATGAATCTCAAGTTCAGCTCTCAACATCTCAACACAAGTAACCAGAAAGAATGTTTCACCACTCTCCTAACATTATTATTGTTTATTGATTTATGTTTTAAGTGTGTTAAATACTGCCCTACCATTTTTTTTGTTGTTTCTTTTGCTTACTATCTCAACCACTGGGGATTATTCCATTAAAATAGGAATATAGGCAATAGGCATTGTAGACGCTGATGGATACACTCTAATCAGAGCAGACAGAGATTAGGTAAAATCACAGATATTGGTGGTGGCCTCTGTACTCTGGTTGACGAAACGTCAGCACTATTTTTGAACAAATAACAAGAGATGATGAGATCCTTATTGTATCATTCAGACCTTTTTTATTTACCCTGTAAATTTGCTAAGCTATTATAATGGTGTATGTACTGGGACCTAAAAATAAAGAAGCAACGCAATGCATATTAGAATGATTTAACAGTGCACTTGCACAATCAGCTGACCAACCAGTGTCCATTCTGGGGGACTTTAACACTCTCCTTACCAGCACACCTCCCAATTATGTAGCAATATGTCAACTGTCCAGCTTGCTCATCACACACTGTGGATCTCTGTTATAGCATTACTAAGGATGTACAAAAAGGCAATATGGAATGTTCGACTGGCAAATCATAACATCGTCCACTTATATAACATAACATCTTCCACTTATAATCAACGTACAAACAGAAAGTACAGAGAGAAAACCCTGGCATTAAAATAATTCAAGTCTGGGACACAGTAAGCAATGACAAGCTAAGGGGCTGTTCTGAAACTACAACTGAGATATGTTTTTGACTCATCCAGGGACCCCCATGGGCTGACAGCCTGTATCACTTAATTTATACAATTCTGTGAGGAATCTGTAAAATCTTTAAAATCATTAAAAGGACATACAGTGCATGAAAGATTAAAATGTAAAGTGCTTTAAAAGAGCTCAATCGTAAGCACAGGAGAAGAGAAGTGTTTTTAACCTGGATTTAAAAGTGTTCACCGTTGGGGCTGATTTCAGTTCTGCTGGTAGTTTGTTCCAGTTGTGTGCAGCATAACAGCTAAAAGCTGCTTCACCATGTTTAGTTTGAACTCTGGGCTCGACTATCTGACCTGAGTCAGTAGATCTCAGAGCTCTACTGGGTTTATATTCTACTAACATGTCATTCATGTATTCTGGACCTAAACCATTCAGTGATTTGTAGACCAGTAGCAGAACTTTAAGTAAGTCAAACTATTCCCCAATAACAAACCCTGGCTGTCAAAGACCTGAAAAGATGCCTTTATGACAAAAAGGTAGCACTCCTCAAGGGTGGTACTGAAGGTGTCAAAGACAAAAAAGGGAGCTCAGTTCCAAGATACACAAAGTCAAACTTGATTTTAGGAACACTGTCGACAACCGATTCTTCACAGGGAACCCCTGACAAGCACAGGGGGACTTAACACAATGATGGGCACAATGCCCAAAAGACAAGAGGATACCCTCTATGGACAGCCTCTGATTTGTAAATGAACATAATCGTTCTTATGGAAGATTTGATGCCAAATCTTGAGGCTGGGAAGGCAAGAGCAACAACATCTGTACCAACACACCCAAAAGTCCCACAATCCAGTTGTGGTGATGGTTGGTACCTGTGTCTCTCAAATTATCTCCAATAAAGCGGTTGGACCCGATGGCCTACATGGAAGTGTTTTGAAAGCATACTCCATCCAGGAATTTCAGTTTTAACCAAACTATTCCACTTCTTACTGCACATCTGTACCTAATACATGGAAGGCAGCTATTACCAGACCATTACCCCTGAAAAGCCAGAGTCCAAAGATCTGAATGAGTTCCTCCCTGTAGCTGTAACCCTTGTACTGGCCAAGTGCATGGAGACATATCACATTTAATCCACAGCACAACAACTAGACCCATTACAGTTTGCTTATAAAACCCACAGAGAGAGTGAGGACGCCACACTCACTACAGTCAACATGGCTGTCAGTCACCTACAAACGACTAACACATATGTATGGATTTCATTTGTTGATTTTAGTTTGGCTTTTAACACAAATTCATGTACTCCTGCAACAGCTTCTGGACTTCAGGAGTGAGTGGAGGCCTTGTGCACTATGTCAAGGATTTTCTAACTGACTGCCCATAAAAAAGTCAGTGTTAAAGAAGTGCTCTCTGATGAGCCTCAAAGGACTGCGTTTTATCTCCAGTACTGTTCTAAGTACACACCAATGAAACAACATCACACAACAGCAATTACAAGCTATTTAAATATGCTGATGACATGGCTTTGGTGGGTCATTTCCATAAACATTAGGATCTCTGATCATTTTGTTCAGGTAACTCTGGCTCGTTGTTAATAAATGTTGGAAAGAAAAAGGAACTTATTATAAACCCAGCAGAATCATTCTCATCACTGATACTGTGTGACCAAACTGTGGAAAATGTCAACTGCTTTAAGTATCTGGGAACACACATAGATCACAAACTGAGTTTCACAGAAAATGTTGATTTAATTTTTAAGAAAGCTGGTCAGAGACTGTTTCTAATTAGGAAAGTAAAGAGGTTTGAGGTCAATCTTGATGTTTTGGAAAAAGTGTATCGTTGTTTTTAATATCTGTCTGGCATGGGTACTTGACTTTAATAAATAGAAACAAGCTGACAAGGATTGTTAAGACAGCAAAGAAGGCAGGGAAAATAGTAGGCTGCCAACAAAAGCCATTAAATGACCTTAGCAGCACAGCTGTACACAGGAAAGCCTGTCAATCATCAATGACAAAACACCCCGAATATGAGATGATCCCCTCAGGGTGATGCTATAAAATAACCCTGGCAAAGAAAAAGAAACGGCAGTAAACTTACATATGGAAGTGTAGGCTGTACACCATGGGTATGAATGCACTGGTGTTGTAGAAGTGAGAGATCTTTATTCTGTTAATGTGATGCTTTATCTTGTGGACATGTTTATGTTTTCCTGGGTGAGACCAAGGACAATTTTCCAGCTTCGGTTGGACAATCAAGTTTATTTTATTTTCTATTCTGTTTACAACATGTAGCTGCAGCCTGAAACTGAGATGGGGAGGAGAAGCTATAAAATGTTAATTAAATATGAAACTGAAACCCTGAAGCACTGTCACAAGTGTAGCCTACAGTACATTTGCAGACTCAGATTCAGAACCATCAAGTTTAATAAACTTCAAATATTGATATATGGTAGTTTTACTAGCAAACATATATGAAAAATATCAAATTCAACATGACAAGGTTGACTTGATTGTTTCACCATTCAATACTCATCACTGTATTGTTGTTTTGGGCTGTCCATGCACAATTGTACAGCGTTGTTGCACATGGTGTTTCTTCTTTGAAGTTATCTTTAGTCAAGTATAGTCATCGGCTTTTTAGAGAGCATTTTAACTAGACAAGTCTAAAGTTTAATTTTAGCCTTTAGTCAAGTTACTTAGCAATTAACATTGCGTAGACATAGCTGATACAATCTGCTAGTGGCTGTGTTTCTCATTATCATTCAACTGGCGAAAAACAACGGTCAGGAGCACAAAAAAAGGAAGCCTGCAGCATCCTGGTGGCCTGATGGTTAAGATGCAACATCTGCCATTCAGTTCAAGCCACAGATCTTTGATGCATAATGTGATTCTCTCTCACTCTCTCCGCTAATTTCCTCTTTGCATCCTTTATGTCACTACCAAATCAAGTCAAGATGCCAAACATCTTCAAGAAAATGAGAGACCTGCAACCAGATTGAAACAAAAGATTCAAAAGGAAGTTAGTCAGTACTTCTAACAATCTGGGTCCAAACCCAAAATAGAAGCAGCCATTGAAACACAACTCTATTATCTAATGATGTAGGTGCTCCTAAGGTCACATCCTCCATCCATCAATCCTCCATTCTCAATCCTCTGTTTGCACTCTTTTCATTTGAATGCTTTCATTTTTGTTTTTATTTTCTGCTGCGGGCAGCTATCTGCTCCAGAAATGACCCGATTTCCCCACAGGGAAGATTTAATCAAACTTAATCTAATCACATCTAATCTAATCTAGTCAGTGATTTATAATACCACTATCTACTATTTCAGAAGAACAGCCAGCAGACTCTCCTAACTCCCTCCTTCTCCCTGTCAAAGCCCGGTGTGCTGCCTTGAATACAGAGAAAAATGGGTATAAATACAGAATGAAGAATTGTCGCTCCCCTGGCGCCTTAAACGCCACCACACACACACACACACACACCCAGTGAGAAAAAATGATGGGAGCAGACAGCCAAGTGTTTTCAGTTCTGTGAAACATATACAGGTCATGAATATTAACACAAACCAGTTGGTGGCTGAGGGAGAGAGAAAGAGCGAGAGAGATGTGGTTTTGCTGTCATGTTGTCAAGCAAGGAGCAATGTATGTGTGTGTGTGTGTGTGTGTGTGTGTGTGTGTGTGTGTGTGTGTGTGTGTGTGTTAGTGTGTGTGAGTGTGTGTGTGTGAGCGAGAGAGAGAAGAAACTTGAGAGAAACCATTTCTGGGAAGAAATATACAACCAATTAGCTGCAATAAACTGTCCTAAACTGGTTCATTGTCAACACTCTTAACAATTGGGGGTGGGGGGGGGGCACTGGAGAGACAGAGTCATGAGCTCTGCATTTTAACACACTCCTAGTGCTAATCAGCAGATGAATAACCTCTAGGCTTGACTTTCCACACCACTCACACACACACAAACTGACAAGTTTGCGCACACACACACACTTAGTTTGTCTATAAACCGCACTAGTCAATTTGTCTAATAGAATGTGAGAAAGGTGTGTGTGTGTGTGTGAGAGAGAGAGAGAGAGAGAGAGAGAGAGAGAGAGAGAGAGAGAGAGAGAGAGAGAGAGAGAGAGAGAGAGAGAGAGAGAGAAGGAGTAAGAAAAGAAGGAGTAGGAAAGAAGTGAAGGAAAAGGGAAGAAGAGTGGACCAACACATAAACACACAGGGGACAAGCTGATGATTGTCGGGAGCCATGTCCCATTTTCTGACTGCAACCTGTATACCCAAAACACATTCTGTATACTATGGACAGCCTAAGGTGTGTGTAGGCATATACACTATAAGGCAAAATGTACAAAATAAAGTTTATAATATACTTTAATGTACTTTTGGTTTATGGCTGTTTCTCATTGTTTAGGTCAAGGTTTTAGCTTGTTTAAAAAAAAAAAAAAATCAATCAATCAATCTTCTGTCAATCCACTAATTAACCCATTAATCCTATCAGCTCTAGTTGAATGTGAGCAAATCTCTGCAGAAAGGTTCCAGAATGAGGTGGAAAGCCTTTATAATGAGGTGTTAAACCCATCCACCGACTGTGGCCCTTCTGTGTGGAGTAAAACATGCAGGTTAGGTTAATTGGTGTCTCTAAAATGTCCATAGGAGTAAATGTAAGCGTGAATGGTTGTCTGTCTTTATACTGTATGTTTGCCCAGTGATTGACTGGCAACCTGTCCAGGGTGTTCCCCACCTCTCGCCCAATGTCAGGTGAGATTGGCTCCAGACCCCCCATGACCCTCTAGAGGATGAGAGGTAAAGAAAATGAATGAATGTACTATTATATTGTACCGGTCAAAAGGTTGGGCACACCTCCTCATTCAGGTGAATGGGAATGTGTGTCTAGACTTTTGACTCATACTGTATAAGGATGTAATCAAGTTTTCACATACTTTTGGCTTTTTCAAGAATCATCTACAGGAACAACTTCTCTCTCTCAGGACATGTTTGTACCTGTTCTTACCTGGCTGAAACTAGCATGATAAAGACAATAAGTGAAACAGGAAAAACTAAACAGAAAATTTATTTTTCTGTATTTTCTTTATTTTTTGTTAAAAAATTAAAGCTAGAAGAAATAAAACTTGCAATGACACTCTGGCATACTGTTGTTGACAGACATTGCTGAAATGTCAGTGGCCCAAGTGACACACGGTGATATCAAGCACATTTGATATGGACATGTCTCGCTCAGGATGTGGTTTTGTCGCTTGAAAACAACGGGATGCCGACAGGGTCCTGCCAAATTCATATTCTAACAATCTGATTTGAGCCCTTCTTTAACCTGACCTGAACCAATCCCATCTGTTGGTTAATTGTAACTAATCCTACAAGAGACAAAAGCCAAAGAGCCGCTGAAAGCAGAAGGAGAGAAGTACGGATGTTGCATGAAAGATGAAGAGAAAGAGAGCAAACGGGAGGGGTGATTAAAACAGACAGACTGAGAGCACTTACTCCCACCTCTCTTTATGTCTGCTCTTCTGTGTCACCCCAAGACAAAAGTTAATAGGCCAAATTTCTGCCTCTGCTCCTCCAGCAGCCCAACACTGAGAGCTGCTTCATTGCAGAGCCTCCAGCAATGCTGCTGGCAATTTGTCTTTTTGCCAACGCATGGGATTTTTTTCACCTTCACTTTTTTTACTTTTGCTAAATCAACATTTCTCAAGTAAATACAGCCCGAACCTGCAATCTAGTATATCCAAGGCGCTAAGTATAGCATTTTTAACATCACTAAACCATTAGCGTATTCATTTTGAGAGATTAGTCTAATTACCATACAAACAGGGCCCCTGTGGTCCCCTCTACTGGCCTTTGCATTGTTTGCCACTGAGACAAATGTCACACACACACACACACAAAAAGCGTTATTGTATTACAGTACAAAATAGGAAGTGGTGCAGGCAATGAAATGTCAGAGATGCACTGTAATTAAATTGTTATGTTACTAGCTAATTAGTTGTTATTGTGTTTGATTAGCCTGATCCCCTCTCCCGCTGCCCACATCTCTGATTTGTTCAGAGATTATATACAGTACAGTAGCCGTGTGTGTGTGTGTGTGTGTGTGTGTGTGTGTGTGTGTGTGCAGTCAGTTGGTGAAATAGCCAACCAATCAGAGCTAAGAAGGCGGGATCAAGAAAAGAAACATCATCTCCCAACATTGTTAGCTTAACTTTACACTAAACCATGTGAGAAGGCGTCCATGGAAACAGTTTGTAAAAGGGCAAGTACTTTAAAATAATACGTGGCAGGTTTGTAAAGTGTCTTTCAATATAACACTTCACTGCAGAGGTCTTCAACAGGAGGTCCGCGGAGGTACTGCAGGGGGGTCGCGAAAGTTTTGGTTGATTAGACATTTTTTTTTATATTCCCCCTCGCAATTGTTTCCACAAACTGAAATGTCTTTAAATACACATTAACATGAATCCAACACACTGTAGTGAACAGATAGATGGAGGCAGAAGACATCTTTCAGTCAGCAGTGCACACATTCAGCGACACACAGGAGCTCTTTCAAGCTGGGCACCGGTTCATTCACAACACCTGTCACGCCAACGAGGAGGACCCGCCCCTATCGCTGCTGTGCCAATCACGACATACCAACTCTCCCAGAAGTTCCAGGAGTCTCCAGCATACTGATAGCGGCTCCCTGACGCCCCCAAATGAGATCCAATCTCCCGGAATCTGGAGCGAGCAAGAGTGCAAACTAGAGAGTGACTGCGTGCGTGTGTGTTTGTGTGACTATAAATACAGCGTGTGTGAGAGCAAAGCGTCCTTATAGCTCTGTGCTGCCGCTTATTAGACCGATCGCACTCCCACCCCACCCGGACCAGCACCGATCACAACCCCCCCCCCCCCCTTCCCGGACCGACACCAAGTGTAATAGGAACCCCTATCTTAGTATTGAATGCACAATAACAAGGTACATTTATACATGGCACTATAGGACCAGTTTAATATAAAACACATTTTATACAATATACATAAGTAGGGGGTCCCCGCTCCATCAGTTTGGGGGTGCTTGGCCTGGAAAACGTTGAAGACCCCTGCTGTACTGTATTGTAGATTATATTTATAATACATTTCATCAGAGTGGTGTCCTACTGATGACTTGTCTTTAACAGTCACAGGTTAAAATAAATCTGTACAAATAAAACATTGTGGCTTTTCGTAGTCCTTTAATTTAATGTCTTTTACTTTAATGTCAGTTCCTCATTAACCTTCTTCCCCTGTTAATTACAAAGGAGACCACAGTGGAGTCACAGCCAAATGTGTGAAAGGCTGACTGGTTGCAGTTTTCTGTTTGTGCCTCACCTCCTCCTTCTCTGCAGCTGCCAGAGCACACACACACACACACACACACACACACACACACACACACACACACACACACACACACACACACACACACACACACACACACACACACACACACACCTGGCCTGTGGTTAAAGGATAAGAGGGGGGTTGATGAAAACTGCAGTAAAATGTTGGGAGGTTTGGAAGTTGGCTGGAGGGAGCAGTAAAGCAAAAATCACTCCAAGAAAGAGAAAAAAACATTTTGCTGATCTCAGTGTGATACTTTGCTTTATAAAACACATATTTGTTACTGGAAAGAGGAAACTCAGTTTTTGTCCCACAACAGCTTGAGTTTTCCCTCTTGTCTTAACATCAACATAGCAGGAATTGTTATTATTGATATACTGATCCTAGTTCCCGCTGATCCACAAAGAATATGAAACCCTCAAATACGACAGGGAGACTGGCACAGGTCAAACTTGTTGATGATTGATTGACATCATCATCATCATCATCATTTCTAACCATCCTTAGATGTCGTTTTGTGTGTTGGGGAAAAATGTTTCTGTGATGATCATATTACTTTTTTCCCGTAACAGCATAAAGGAAGACACTACTCTTTCAATTTCAGTCTAATCTAATAACAGTTACTACACATAGATAGGATCGGTATTCCAGTTACAGTACAAACTTCTTTAACCTCATTACTGTGGTACTACACATTCACAAATAACCTCTGCCGCATCCTGCCTTCAAGTGCTGTCACAAATGATGGATGAGATCAAGGATAGGAGGCACATAGTCAGACATGAAAAAGACATGCTTCAGTACATTTAGTTAAAGATCCACTGCACTTAAAAATATGTTTCGCCTTGCTTGGGCTTCACTGTGCAGAATGAATTACGTGCAGATTTTGACACTAGAAGGTGATTTGTGACAACTAGTCTGAAATTCAATACCGGTCCATCGTTCAACTAACACAAGTGTGATATGGGAACTTAAAGCCTCTAGTGCAGGTACACTTAGAATGGACTTCACAGTGAAGTAGAAGACATCATGCATCCAGCAGTTAAACATCTGATATGTATACATTTACATATTCAGAGAGTCTTAATGACGGAGAAGGAGTAGATGGCATTATAAGAATTTTAAAAGTGGTAATTACACTTTCTATTTTGTAGAAAAACCACATCAGACATATATTATTGTTCCAAGCAGAGTACTTTTATGACTTAATAAATGTCTGGAAAGAATCTTTAAACAGTAACTCAATACCCTTCAATGTGATTAAACGTAGCTATTTCTGTTTAAAATCAGTTTGACACGTAATTATACTTCTACTTAAATGAACATACTGCAAAGTAGGAGTATTTTTAATTTAGCAGGATTAGCTAGAATCCTTTGTGGCAGGCTTGACAAATGTGCTGATTTAACTTCTTGAATTTCTTCAGTGTAAATAAGGCTTTATGAAGTATTATTAATTGGCAGGTTTATACGTTTGGTAGAACATACCTCTCTCTCTCCTCCTGAAATGGTTTGAGAAGAGTATGGAAACAGCTGAAAGGAAAGTCATTTCCTATAAACTGCTTTGCTGAACAGTCCAATAATTGGCTTGGATTCTAAGATAAACTTGATGGTCCCAAGAGAAGAAAGTGTCAACCCGACCAGACTGAGGAAAGATTAGAAATGATCTGCTAATAATCTGCACAAGCTTGGATTCTTTTGATGCCACCGACTGTGATGCTTCAAATTTTAAGGAAGCTGATCCAAATCTGAGCCGCAGGGAGCTACAATGAACGCTCGCTGTAGCTTACCGGCTTTTTCGTAACATGAATATTAAGACATCACTTTTTCTTTCTTTTTTTTTTGCAGGCCCAGGGGAGGCCAGGATGTTTACGTGCTAAGTTATAAAGGGGAGCGATATCAGTTGTGGTGTAGTGTGTTTGCTATCATCTGTCTTCCTTTTCTTCTTGTCGCTGTAAAACTAATTTCCTCTCAGTAGACAGTAAAGATGACCCGGGTGTTTTCTTAATTTAATTGAGGTTGTCATGGGAAAATTCTCCTTTTTATCATGTAGAAACCTTTAAGATACTGTCACAGACTACACAGTGGTTCCTCTTCATTCATTGGTTCGAAAATTCCCAGCTGTGTTTAGAACAACATTTTCCTTTATATCCCCTAAAATATTGCTCTATTGTGGCGCTAAAATCACCCCAGTGTCAACTTTACTACGAGAGACACTGTGGGAAACCCCTGTGGGCTTTGAAACTGAGACAAGGGGGGTGGAATAATGGGTTGAAGCATTGAAGCCTTGGGCACACACACACACACACACACACACACACACACACACACACACACACACACACACACACACACACACACACACACACACACACACACACACACACACACACACACACACACACACACACACACACACACACACAGGAATGTTCAAACACACATACTAAACATATGAACACATCAAGAGTAAGGGGCTACCCCAACCCTGTCTCCATACATCACACACACACATAGGCTCCCACCCTCTTCCTGCATTCCTCCCCTGTCTGACACACTTCCAGTAAGCCCACCAGCACTTCAAAAACAGCCCACCACCACCACCAGCAGCAGCCCTCCAGACGAGAGCGCCTGCTAAAAACATGCGCTGCTCTGTCGCACACCAAGACACAAACACCACCTTCTTATTGGGAAGTGGGAGAAAAACAGGCCACAGGTGCAGCCAAATCATCGGATGGGTTTGGTACATCTGTAAGCCCCTCTAGCCACTGTGACATCAGCGACAGTTTACTTTCTATAAATCAGGTCTGCTCGTGAAAGTAGTTCTAGTGTCAGGTGAATATGGCTGTACTTTCCTTTCCAAAAGAAAAAATTTGAGTTGAAACAATTCATCGATCAACAGAAATATTCCCTAAATCGTGTTTCAAAGCTGTGAAGATTGCTGCTTTTCTTTGTCTGATGTGATTACAAACTGTACATCTGTGGGTTTTGGACTGTTGGACAAAAGCTTTAGGAAATTGTGATCAGCTTTTTTAATGTTTTATACTGAAAACAGACATTAGTTGCAACCCTACTGAACATTATGTCATGGCTTTATAAAGTGAAACAAGGCTACAACCATGCTAGCGGCTCTGTGATGCCACCTTTGAAATAAATGCTAACATCAGAATGCTATTGGACAAATCAACATTCAAAAGTCAACCTGTGGGGACACGAATGTCTGCACCAAATGTCATCCAATAGCTATCAAGCACTGGAGGGAAACTACACAGCTGACCGCCCATCACTATCATCCATAGAGCCATACAGCTAGCATAAGATAAAACATATCTGTGTTTGTGAGGAAATTAAGGACTTTTTTTTTCTTTTATTGTAGTGGAAAATACCTCAACCCGTTTTCTTAAAAATCATCTTCATCTGCTGCAGGGCTGTTTTGAATAGCACTGTTTCAATTTCTCCTTTGCATTAGCAGAGTACACTGCTTCATGCCTGCTCCTCAGAGGTACATTCCCACTTGCTTTAATTCTGTGCCTGAAAGCTTCGATTAAACCCACATACACAGACAACAGCGGAGAGGCAACACAAGGGAGGAGAGGAGAGAGAGAGAGGGATGAGGGTACCACTGTTATTTGTTGAAGCAATGGCAAAGCTCTTTTGTTTGTCCATCTCTCTTTTTCTCTCTCTTTGTCATTCCCAGCAGATCTGCAGTCGTACCGCTCCACTCAACCGCCGCATCTACCTGTTTGTTTACTTATTCCCTCAGTTCCTCCACCATCAACATCCCTCCTGCCCGCAGTGTCTCTATCTACGCCTCCTTCTCTGGATAATTCACTCCATCGTCACTCTCTCTGTTGCTATCCCTCCATTCCCGCCCCCTCTTCCTTCCCCAATTTATCTCCCTCCCATTTATCTCTCTCTTTATCACTTCCTCTTTCTCTCCCGCTCACTTTTGTTTATCCTTATGGCAGTGAATATAGAGTCAGACAGATAGAGGCCATTCAAAAGGTCATCTTTAACACTCGTGTTAGATAAGGGAAAGAGGACAGACAAGGCAGTTAGTTCATATCTATTTGAGGGTTTTTCCCTGCTTAAAAATACGTACTTGGCAAAGCTGCTGTCACAGGGGACATCATATGCTAATTTGTGGATTAGTGGAACCACTTGTGCCAACATTTGTACACCCATAAATCAAGAACTTTATAGGAACTGTTCAACATTTTTGGAAATACCCTTCATCACTTTCTTGCTGTGAGTTGGATTAGAAGACCTGGAGTCTCGTCCATAGTTTTACACTTATAGTTTTTACACATTGGTTGGGATGTAACGTATTAATTAGTTAGCTTTAAAGGTGGTGCTAGGTGGATTTTGTCACCATTGGACACAACTAGAGTAGCCATTTTTCCACCCATGTTTCCAGTCTTTATGCTAAACCATGCTAATGTGCTGCTAGTTGTAGCTTAATATTTATTGTACACATATTAGAATGGTATCAAGCTTCTCATGTGCATGTAGGTCTCAGTCGTTTGTGCAATGACAATAAAGTTTAATCTAATCCTCCAAAAAAGTGTTTATTTCTCAAAATGTGTTCCATACTTTTCTTCCAGTGCAGACTGAAACAAGACAAGTACACACCCTTGAAAAGGAAGTACAGTAACAATCCTACTTGTAGACTTAAAAGCTTCACTTAACTTGTGATGACTCTGACTACCTAACATTAAACATTAATGTGTTCCTTCACTTTACATCAACAACAGGTCTAAAACCATTCAGCTTACCTTGTTGCAGTCTAGTACTGTTTTATGCCTTCAGATGTAAACCTCTCCTGTTGCTGTAATATGGTGTAATACACCTTTAAAGTGTATTCAAGATCAATATATTCTAGCTTTGTGTAATGTAACAATTTTTCCATAGAAGATTATTTTATGGAGCTCATTTTGCTTTTGAATTGTTTTCTCATTTTTTCATTATGAACTAAACTGAACTTTTAAAGGCTTAAAGGCTTTTTAAGGCTTTAATGCTTTTTCTGTGTTTGTTTTCTTTTTTTTGCCAGACTCAATTTCCTGACATGTTGGGGAACATGAAAAGTATAATGCATGCTTCCTTTGCACTGAATCATTGTTGTCTGGAATACATAATTTAATAAACTTGTCAGACTGGCACCAAGAAAATAAATAGTTCAATCAAAAAACCACAAACTGTGTTTAGGGACTTTCAATATGTTTAATTGAGGTAATCCATTTTTACATATTAACACTGGCCCAGCACTCCCTACAAGTAGTTGTATATGGATTGATCTTTTGAGAATAAGTTGTGGTCAGAAAAGTTGCTATATCATGGAAAAGAATTACCACTTTGGTCACATCTGTTCCTTTTTAGCCAAACAGAAGTGAAGAATGATTTTTCCAAAACCAAAATTCAAAAGACATATGCTGCAGTTTGTTCTGCTTAACAAGTTACCAAGTTCTGTTCCTGGCGTCTGCTGCTGCTGCTCTTCTTTAGCTGTACTGTGCCAAATCAAGAGTTTTGCTGCTTATTTAATAACAGACTGATATTCTTGTGTTGGTCTTTTACTTTGAAGCTAAAGTAAAAATACCTGTAGGGAAACCCTGACTACATCTGAACACTATTTACCAAAAAAAAAACATTTATAAACCTTCCTTAATGCTGTATCTCCACTGTATAACATAAAATCAGATCACTGTTTATATAAGAGATATCTGAACAGTCTGTGCCATTTAGATAAATAACGAGGAAGTCACATTATCAGATGTACTTTTGTCTTACAGTTTAAAACCGACAGAGGAAATGTCTTGTGTGTCATTCGATTTCAATCTATTCATCTGTCGGTTTATCTGCTTTATTTATATCCATCCATCTAAATCCAGGGAGGAGATTTTATGTGGGGCCTGGGCCTCAGGGCTCCACTGGGAGACAAAGCAGCAGTAAAAAGTGTTTACTCTCCTAGAGGCGGTTGAATTTAAGTGGCCAGCCAGGGTGCACTAGCCTCCCTTATGTTACCGTTGGGGAGGGGCAAGGAGATGAGGTTAAAGAGAGGCACAAATATAGGAGGCTGGTATTGACAGCACTGGGAGCGATGCTTAAAACCCCTATCAAGACTTTTGAAGTGACTTTAAGCAAGGCGGAGAAAGAAGAGAAAGAGATACAGACACAAAGGAAAGTGTCAGTTGCTGCTTGACACATTAATTGTGACACGGTTAGTCAAATTGAGCGTGCACACACGAGCACCCGAGGGATCAGTGGAGGGAAGAAAGGGGACTTCACTATCTATCTACTATCGTCTCCTGTGTCTCACTCTCCCTCTGTCGCCGTTACGCACACATACATATACATACACACACACACACACACACACACACCAGTCAAGTGAAGCTGGCAGATGGTAGATTGGTAAAAGGCGGACGGCGTGGTCCAGATGTTGCCGAACCCACAGTGCAGAAGGCAAAGGGCTTTGATGTGCCATACCACAGAGGAACTACTGGAACTGGATATGTAGACGAGGAGAGGAGTGGATGCTAACCCAGGCTTTAGATGAAGGAGGGAAGAAAGGAAGTGAAGTAGAGCGAAAATATGGGTGTTTGTGCGAGTTATGTGTGTCTAAATAAGAGAGAGTTTTCGTGTAGAGGAGGGAGAAAAAAAGCAGTGGATGATATCCAGCATTTACGAGAAAATACCCAAGGGATAACTCACACATGTATCACACACACGGAAGCACACATTCATAAACTTACTATGCA
The DNA here is from genome assembly GCF_027409825.1 of Scomber japonicus. Classification (NCBI taxonomy): domain Eukaryota; kingdom Metazoa; phylum Chordata; class Actinopteri; order Scombriformes; family Scombridae; genus Scomber; species Scomber japonicus. Next base: position 11,264,536 of record NC_070590.1, on the reverse strand, counting down.
TTCATGAACGCAGGCGCCTAAACACACATACACACACACACACACAGCCCAGACTCCCACACATGGCTCTTGGGTTTACTCACATGACACATGACATCCATGTGGGGAACAACAAAGGCACATGAACACACACATGCTCACACTGAACACACTCAAAATCAGCCCACACTGAGCTCAGGGGTAGCCTATACCGTCAGCCACACACACACACACACACACACACACACACACACACACACACACACCACATGCTGGGTTGTGAACTGGGGAATTGCTTTTTACACACAAGTACACACACAGAATTGTTTTTCTCCCGATGTAATTTAAGAAAGCCGCATTCATTTATCAACTCAGCCAGTCCTCCTCTTCATACTTCTTCCCTGCACAAACATCAGCTACTTGGCTTTTTGGTTAAGTCTCCAAATTAGTTTCTTTTTGTCAATGGCACCTAATAACTCTACCCTGGCTAAATAAAGGTTAAATAAATCAAAAACTGCCAACTGAATCTCTGGGTGGGGAATGTGGAGTAGGCACATGCCAGCACATTTAGGTTTTGGCAAGCTGCTTTGCCAACCCCAACACACACACGCACACATACACAGACACAGACACACACCTCAGCAGGTTAACAAGTATTGTTTGGAGATAAAATGTTTAAATTTCGCAGGTTCCAGTCCCCCAAGCTGAAGCCAGTCTTTGCCCGCAAGCCTCCAGAGGTGAATGGGTTTAGCTGGAGTCTGACTCACCCGCTGGAACCAGAAAACCGGCTCGGTTCTGGCCAACACTCAGTTACTGCGGTCAGAGAGTCAGCCTGCCAGCCGGGCAGGCAAGCAACCAGTCATTCAGTTAGCCTGCCAGTTCAGACTTCTCTGTCATTTTTGTGAGGTCAGCCAACCGTCACCATCCAGCCGGTCAGTCAATACAATCAGGCAGGCGGCCTAAAATCTGTTAAGAGATGAACCACTCAAACAGTCATTGTGCTTTTTGGTTGGTTAGTGGCCAAAAACAGAAGAGAAAAGTTCTTCTGTTTTTGGATGTGAATCTTTGGGAATGTCATGATTCAATTCAGAATAAATTCTCAACTCAAAACCGATTCACAGTTGAATAAAGAGGGCACTATTTTCTCTTGATTTAGTATACTGTGTGCCAAACCATTCACTCGTGTCCTTATTCCTCTGAAATACAATGTGAAACATAACTGGCAATTAAGATAAATGGTCCACAGCCCTTTTTTTTCTTTTTTTTTAAGTTAACTGCATTATTTAATTAATTAATTAATTTGAAAGCATCTTACAGTCTCCTGCCAGTATGAGAATAACAAACTGAGGGGGATGCTGGTGATCTGCTGTGTTGTTATTAAAGTCATGTCTCTGGTGCACAGTTAGCTACAGAGTTTTTGAGGTGAAACAGACTGTTGAGAGTTATTTTCCTCACTTCAGATTTGGTTTAAATTGTTTAATGCTGAAGTGTGTGTTGGTCAACCGGACTCGTTTGTTACTGCTGGAGTTTGCTGCTCCGCTAACGTAAGTCTGTGGGCTTCGCAAATATAATAATTTAGTCATAAAGTCAAAACATTATTGCAACTGCTGCCTTTTTTGATGATGAACTACAAAATAACTCTAGTGTGTACTAGTTGTAGACTGTGCGGGGGCTGCACTGCCTTTGCAGTTGAGCTCCGTGTCAACATCACGTTATTAACTTTAACATTTAGAAATTAGATTTTTAACATTTCTGAATCAATTCACAATCAAAGGAGATACAAGTCGAGATTCTTATGTGAATCTTTTCAACCACCCCAATTCTCATGTCCTTCCCATCACCCATACTGTCAGATGCCCATTTAGCAAACCAGTCACACAGTCATTGCAATCAGTCATCAAACAAGGCAGCTTTTCTTTTATGTGATTAATAAAGCACCCAGTGACCAAACCACATGCTGGCGGTGATGAGAGGCCAGAGAATTTTGCTCTTATTTTCATTCAACCCCTCATTGACCCTTTACTCATCCATTCAGTCAGTCAGGGAAAAGGCTGTTCTGCCAGGCAGTCAACAAGTGAGCCACCCAGGCAAGCGGTCGCTGTGGTCGGTCAGCCAGTCAAGGCAGCAGGCCTGAAATGTGGTAAATGACAGCCCCACTGACCCAGTCAAGTAGTAAGGAAGAAGACAATTTGTGCTTGGATAATGGCAAGTACTACAAAGAGTGTGTAACACCATACATTTTCTCATTAAGTAATGAAAATGTCAGCTAATCGGCCAGGGAGGCAACCAGTCACCCAAATGGCAAGTAGTTCTGCCAATGGCCCGCTATTCAGCCAGTCGGTAAATAAGCTAGTCAAGTCACTCTGCCAATTAATGACTCAATCAACCAGGCATGGTTCAGTCAGAAAAGATGTCTCCTTTAACTGTGGTTAAAGATGTACCCAGTGACTTGGTAAACCCAGCCAGAAATGGAAATGTATTATTATGTTGCTTTATTTGCCATTACAGTCCTCCTCCAGCCTCACTGAGAAGTTTATTAAGCCCCTTCCCCGAGGAAAGAGATCAAAAGCCATTCCTCACTGAATAATGTTATTGGTTTTGTCATGGGGACCTACCAGATACAAGCACAAGGGCCCAATTTGGCTCCCTTAGCCCATACTTTCAGAAATACAGTTCTCATATTCACCCACTCATCCAGCCAAAAGCAACCAAATCAGCTTGTGGTCAGAAATACACCCACTGACCCTGCATAGCAATGTAGTGATCAGTTAATATGGGGTAAACTTGGCTTTTGTTGTACTGTAGCTCTGACCGTCCATCAACAGGTCACTAAGTCTTCCATGCAAATCTTCTCTCTATTTAGAAAGCCATCTCTTCATTCATCCAGTAAACAGCCAATCAATCCATTCACTCAGCACTTCTTCCAGTCTGGCTGCCATTCACATCATCAAGGAATTCAGCTTGTACTTATAAAGTCGTTAGGTTATCCCATCAGTCATTCAGCAAATAAGGCATCTAGGGAAGCAGTTGAAATTTCAGCTAAACCAGGCTATAATCAACCATTCTACTGTATATTTACTAAACCAAGTGGTAGGTGTCAAGCAATCAGGAGGGACATGAAAGAGGGGACCAAATAGTGTAATACAATCCAGTTAGGGCAGCTTATAACAATTAAAATAACAGTTATGTTCATCAAGTCATCTGATGATCATCATCTGCTAAGGTTGTTAATGAATGAATTATTTGCTATAAAAATGCCAGAAAATAGTGAAAAATTGTTGTTATAATTTCCAAGAGTAAAATGTGACATCTTGCTATGACTTATTTTGTCTAAACAACAGTCCAAAACCCAAAGATAATCAAAGAAAAGCATTACATCATCACATTTGAGAAGCTGAAACCAGACAATTCTGGCATATTTGCTTCAAAAATGACTACAGTGATTATTCAACTATAAAAATAGTTGCAGTGAGTTCCATCGGTCAACTAATTGATTAACCAGCTAATCTGTTGTTAACACTCCAGTCACAATAGAAAACTATATTTACCTAGCATTTTATTTGAGTGTTCATAAAACATATGTACTGTATAGACTGCCCAAAAATAAGTGGTGTCACATGGATTTCTTGACATCTCATTTACACCTGTCAGGTATGACGCTGAATCAAATGCCTGAAATCTCAATGTAATGCTCACTATAGAGTAAACAAGACAGTTTTTATGATATAATAAACACTAATATATGAGTGAATGAGGGAGTGATTTCTCACACAGCCCTAACATGGGAAACTCCACCAGAAAAGCAGGCACAGTATTAACAGCATATACTGTATAGCAAATACACACTTCAAAACCAAGAATAGTACAAGTATATTCAAGTATACTTAAGCCTATTATAATCTAGAACATCTATTCAATAGTCTGTTTTAATGAAACAAAAAATGTAAATGACCACTTCAGGAAACCAAAAACCTCCATGACATGATGGACGTCTGGAGAATGTCAACCACAAAATAATCATAATAATTTTAAAAACCTAACTTGGTTGAACTTAACCAAAAATGAACTGAAGCTAAAAAGCGTGACGAGATGAAGGTTGGGCCACACGAGTTTGCTGTTTCAAGCTGCAGCGGGAAAAATTAATTGAACACATGAACCTACAATGCTTCATATTCTACAGCTCAATTTATGTTTTTCAGCAGGGAATCTGTGAAATGATCAAATGTGCTCAACACATAGTGAGAGGCAATATGAGTATGATGTCCTATCTAGAGCTGTAACGATTCGTCATTTAATCAATTAGTTGATTGTGAGAAGATAAAGGATTTTGATAGTTGAAGAATCATTTTAGTCATTTTTAAAGCAGAATGCTAATTATTAGCTGGTTTCTGCTTCTCAAATGTGATGATTTTATGCTTTTCTTTGTCATATATGATAGTAAACTCTTTCTATTTGTATTCTGGACTGTTAGTTAAACAAAACAAGACATTTAAAGACATCACCTTTGACTCTGGGAAAGTATAACAGCCATTTTTTTTAATACTTTCTGACATTTTATAGACAAAATGATTAACTGAGAAAATAATCATGGCCACAATTCCCAGAGCAAGAGGATCAAATACTGTTTCGGCCTCTTAGTCATTAATTTATCCATGTGACTTAGGGCACTCAGACATTTATAAAGAGCGGTACATTAAATTACCAAAAAAACATCAGAGGTGTGTGTGCTTGTGTGTGTGCGCGTGTGTGTGTGCGCGTGTGTGTGTGTGTGTGTGTGTGTGTGTGAGTGTGTGTGTGTGTGTGTGTGTGTGTGTGTGTGTGTGCGTGCATGTGTGTGTGTGTGGAAGCTATTAGTCCATGTGAACCCTCTGACCCTGTACATTATGAGGCTGATGATGCTGCTCTTAGTCATCTTATTTGATGAAAAGCTGTTTTGGAAAGACCACAGAGTATCTTTGGGGAATTTCCAGATGTTGTTGTGGACATTCAGATACACACACACACACACACACACACACACACACACACACACACAGATTAACCGTGTGTATAAACGGTAAACACTTAGGGACTTGCACTAGTGGACAAGGCTGCAGCTGGGCCAGGCAGTTTAAGTCCATGTAGTTTTTTTAGTCATCTAACCACCATTCTTTTACACTTTCCTTCCTGGTTTTCCTTTTGTTTTATGTGACATTGATGTACTGTATTCAGTCATGACCTTTAGCTGGCTGTTTATCTACAATCAGATATATCAAGAAAGAAAAGCCAATGTCATTTTTAATCCGGGCGTTCTTAATTCTCTTTCTTCCAGACAGGAAAAGTTTTTTTAAAAATGTGATGATTTCTCCAAGCAAGTGACAGAATAGCAAAGATTTTTTTTATATATAATTGCTGACTATGAAGGAATGTACTACTGTCTTTCAAATCTGCTTGCACACATTGACTGTATTAGACTGTGGCTTTGAGTTGTTGTTTTTCCTCACTAGAGTTTAACAGCAGACATTTCTCAGCTGAAATTCACATTTAAAAAATCAGCAGGGACCATTCTTGTGTCATGTTAGTGTTCCGACTTGGTGATGAAAAGTCATGCAAAGTCTTCTCAAAACAGATAATAAAAAAATGCAATATGAGTGTCCTCTTAGCATTCCTCACTAAAACCACACTAACACACTAATGAGCTAACTTGTGGCTAGCTGTGTCCCATGATTTCAATGAAGAATGTTAACTATTCCAAAAAAAACTATTTTAGGCAAGCGGGCGAACACATAAAGTTTATTAAACTCGCAATGTGACAAGAGGCATGGTGCAGAGAAATACCTGGCAACAACTGAAAATGTCAAGGTAGACTTTCTAGGCTTTAAATGCAGCTGAAGCTTTGCAATACATGACATTTAGACAGCCCTTCATCTTCACTATCCAACCATCTCTCTCCATCTTACTGTCCTCAAGCCATTATCTGTGCGTGTGCGTGTGTGAGTCACAGTTATAAGCAGCTGATTAGCCTTCTGACCCACTGCAACACTGTCTGACTTATCCAGTGGAGGGGTGTGTTGTGTATGTTTTTGTGTATGTTTGTAGATGTGGCTGAAACCTGATGCATTTGAACAAATAAACAGAAACCATCTGTATGATTAATAGCAACCCATGATTTTTACATACTGTATGATGCTCCATAGAAATGAATCTATTCAAATTGTGTTGGCTGGCGCTTCCTCTCTGTCTGTACCTGCACCTGAATGCAAAGCTTGACATATGTGCCTCCTCTCTCTAAAGCTCCATTCCAACTCAATCAGTTTTACTGGGGAAGGTCCAGGGCAATTATAATTTTCATCCAGTCTGAACCTGCCAAGTCCACAGTTCTTAGTCCAACACAGAAAACATTTTTTAAAAAGTAACAAATTACCTAATGTTTTCTCAGCAGCACTCAGTTTAAACTGACATCTCCGTAATGTAATAATGTGTTCAGTGTTTGGCAGCTGTCAGAACACATGCGGGCTAATAGTTGAAATGGACTTTGGATCCTGTCTTTCAGTTGCTATATTAGATGAAGTACACTACTTGTACTGAGAACCAAACACATCTGCAGGTGGCATCTTTAAAAAGTGCAGCATCTCTGTTTTCAACCTGTAGCAAAGTTTTCTTGTGTGTCTGATCGTTAGCAGCAGTTTAACCGAAACAGATCTTTTTCTTTTTTTTTGAAGTCACACTAAAGGCTTTAGTGCCTTATCAGTAATTCTCTGTCAGTGTTCACACCTTCCATCTCCTCTGGGCAGGGCTTCAAGCTTGTTGACTTAAGGTTTTACATAGCATCCATGCGTATCCGACCTAAGCTTTGCATCTGATGACAGCTGCCAGAAACCTGACCTACAGATACTCCATGACTTGTAACCACTCCCATTGTCCTGCTACAATAACATAAACTTTACATTTAAGTTTGCCAACCAATCAATCAACACCTTTAAAAATCACTAGTCCGTCAAAGAAATTGTACGCTGACCAAGCAGTTGAGTGATGTTCCAAAAAAGTGCTTTTTTTTTGTTTTTTCAGTCTGCACAGTCAATCTTTTTGTCCAGTGGTACATAAACCACTTTGGTAGGGAGTCTCTCCACATGACGCTTCTCATGGCCACAGCTTTACACGCCATTCAGAAATCAACGGCTTCCTGTTCACCATCTTGGCCACCAGTCAGGCAGGGGATGAGTGGGAGGGAGGGGGAGGGGGGGTCGAAGCAATAAATAAAATGACAGGTATCTCATTTCTTTGGTTTTATGAAAAGGTGCAGCTCTTCTCATGTGTATGTGTAATTATTTCCCTCTCCGGCTCGACATTGTCATTGGGGACCCAGGCTGTTGAGTCGCTGCCAAAGCCCCGTTCACTGTCTGCACATAGCTGGTGTTACGCAACGGCTAATTACTTCCACTCGGCCCCGACAAAACTAGAGAGAGAGAAAGAGAGAAAGGGAAAGGGGGAGGGGGGGGGGTGGGGAGGGGGCAAGAGATGGCCAGACAGGGGTACAAGCAGGAGGAAAGTCAGAGAGAGAAATCATAAAGGAGATGAAGAAAAGATAAACTGGAAAGGAAAGAACAGAAAGCAAGGGAGTGGAGAAGGACAGGGAAACAGAAAGGGAAAGAGAAATAAAGACTATCTTCTTCCTCTGGGTCTCTCCTGCAGTGTTTTGGTAGGAAGAGACACAAAAAAAACATCAAACCATAATGACCTCTTCAACCATCCGCCACAACCGTTTTACCGAAAATCATCCCGCAGCAGCCAAATTCAGTCCAAAGAGAGAAAGAGAGAGAGAGAGAAAGAGAGAGAGAGAGAGAGAGAGAGAGAGAGAGAGAGAGAGAGAGAGAGAGAGAGAGAGAGAGAGAAGAGAAGTGTTGTCAAAGCCAGACGGGGCCCGCAGCCCTTTTCCTCTCCAACAATTTTTGGAGATGATGTCATTATTCATAAAAAAAAAAAAAAAAAAAAACAGAAAGAAAAATGTGTCTGCGCCTCTGGCTCGACTTGAGCAAAGGGAAGAGGGGAAGGTGGGAGAGAAAGGAGGGGGGGGGGAGAGATGTAGAGATGAAGACATAGAAGAAGGAGGGAGAAAAAAGGAAGAAAGAGATGAGAGGAAACATTAGAGTTGGATGAGGATGAAAATATGTAATAAGAAAAAGGAAAGAAACATGACATAAATGGAAAAGAGTGAGAGGGGAAGAGAGGGACAACAACTTCAATTCATGCTTTTACTGCTCTTATTTTTGGTTCACAAAGTCTCTTTAATCAAAGCAACATTTAGAATAAAAAGCTTCTGTCGCTCCATATTTCCCATTTCAACTTGTTTTCCCTTTTTTCAACTGTCCAAAAAAAAAAAAAAGAGCTGTAAAAATTTGAGCTCTGCTTCACATCATAATAAATTAAGCGAGAGTTTCTGAGAGAAGGAAAATACTTGGTTGACATTATGGGTGCAGGTGGCAGATATGGCCAGTTTTTTGTTTTTGTGTATCAGCATGAGAAATTGGTTTTGTATGGAGAGAGCAGAGATAGCACTGAACAAACACAAATCACTGTCATTTCTTAGGCAGTGTTAAGACCAGCTTTAGCACTATGTGAAAAAAAACACCACTCTATCGGTGCGTGGCTACCAACGCAAAAAAAAAAAGGCAGATTACTTTAGATTAAAATGTCAATAGTACCTGAAACACCTCGTCCCCCCGTCCCCCCCCCCACACACACACACACACGCACGCAGGAACCACTTGTCTAGTAGCAGGCAGGCAGCTGTTTTCGGTCTGAACGGCAGCTTAGTTTTGCCCCATTTGCCTGTTTCCTGGGGATACTCCCAATGCTTTTTTTCTATTTTAACAAAGATCAGTTACTTAAAATTCTTTGCCCTCTGCTACATGATGTATACTTTCACAGCAGATATCCCAACATCCTGTTATAACACAATGGATCAAATCTACTCTGGTGTTTGTGTCTATGGAAACCGTAGGTTTTTCCTTAACCTTCGTATCGTCCTCCCGGGTCAAATTGACCCAGTCTGTTTTGACTGTTCCTTCTTTCCTTCCTTCCTTCTTTCTATCTGTCCTTCCTCCCTCCCTCCCTCCCTTCCTTTCCTTCCTTCTTCCTCCTTTCCTTCCTTCTTCCTCCCTTCCTTCTTTCCTTCCTCCCTCCCATCCTTCCTTCTTCCATCCTTCCTTCCTTCCTCCCTCCCTTCCTTCTTCCTCCTTTTCTTCCTTCTTTCTCCCTTCCATCTTTCCTTCTTCCTCCCTTCTTCCCTCCCTTCCAGAATAGCTTTATTTGTCACTATAACAAGTACAAGTACAAGTACAACGAAATTACAGCAATCACTCGTCCGTACATATACAACATACAATACATAACAAGACAGAACTGGATGACTGAGCACAATAAACAGGGGAGAAAAGGGGAAGGAAAACTTCCTCCCTCCTTTCCTTCCTTCTTCCTCCCTTCCTTCCTTCTTCCTTCCTCCCTCCCTTCCTTCCTTCCTTGACTCGAGGACAACAGGAGGGTTAAAGGACCAGTTTCACTTCTATAAAATATGGGGCCATCTTCTTTCCTCATCCAGAGAAGAAACACTCTGCAGACTCTTAGAAAGGAGGACGTGAGTGAATGAATGGAGCAGGTAGCTGTGGACTGATCTTTATTATATGACCAGAAGCAGCAGGCTTTCTTTAAAAACATTTTAACTTTAACAATACTGCATCACCTTAAAATATGACCCAGAACAATAAAGTTATCCAGGAGGATGCATCAGTATAGGGAAACAGCTAAGCTACTGTAAGATTTATTTAGCTTGGATTTATTCTTCATTTATACTCTAAATCAAGATACTCTTCTTCTTCCTTGTTAAGAATGAAATTTCAATTCATTCATTCAATTTCCAATCCTGTGCATTAAGTTTCCTTCTGTCTGACCACATGGGTTTATCGGAGTAAAACCACAGAGGGCTGAAACACTGCTGACGAGTTCAGCCCAAACATAACAAATAGAGAAGGAAAAGAAAAGGAAGAAGCTGAGAGAGAGAGGGAGAGGGAGAGGGAGAGGGAGAGGGAGAGGGAGAGAGAGAGAGAGAGAGAGAGAGAGAGAGAGAGAGAGAGAGAGAGAGAGAGAGAGAGAGAGAGAGAGAGAGGCGTCAAGATGACAGACGAGAGAAAAAAGATTAACAAACCGCTGTCAGAGACTCTGACATAGACCATCAGCTCAATCACAGTTACACTCACCCCTCTTCTCCTCTATCTCCCCATCTATCCATCATCACTCCATTTCAACATCATTGTATATCACTTCATCATTTTATCTATCACATATAAGATAAAAGGCAAGCACTCATTCATCCATCTATCCTTATCTATCTATGTCATTTCTTTCTCTCCCAATCTGCTCGTCCATCTCTCTGCCTTCAGGCTTTATTCAATCTGTTAGCGCCATAATGCTTGTCTCTCTATGTGTGTGTGTGTGTGTGTGTGTGTGTGTGTGTGTGTGTGTGT